>NC_086447.1:658117226-658442115 GCF_028390025.1 Pseudophryne corroboree
GGTACCTAATCTTTCTTTTAGAGTGCCCAGTCTCCTTCGGAGCCCGTCCATTACCTATGGTCCTTACGGAGTTCCCAGCATCCACTACGGACTACGAGAAATAGAATTACCGGTGAGTAAATTCTTATTTTTACACTGCAATTTAGATTTCCGTTTGAATACACCCCACCCAAATCTAACTATCTCTGCACATGTTATATCTCTTCCCCCCCCCCCCCCCCCCCCCTGCCGTGCACATGGTTTTGCCCAGCTGCTAACAAATTTGCTGCTGCGATCAACTCAGAATTGGGCTCCATATGCATTCACACAGACACTTGTGTTTTCAGTCCTCTGCTAGCCTGGTGGTTTAGTGACGACCAGTGGTTATCTATCTATCTATCTCTATCTCTATCTCTATCTCTATCTCTATCTCTATCTCTATCTCTATCTCTATCTCTATCTCTATCTCTATCTCTATCTCTATCTCTATCTCTATCTCTATCTCTATCTCTATCTCTATCTCTATCTCTATCTCTATCTCTATCTCTATCTCTATCTCTATCTCTATCTCTATCTCTATCTCTATCTCTATCTCTATCTCTATCTCTATCTCTATCTCTATCTCTATCTCTATCTCTATCTCTATCTCTATCTCTATCTCTATCTCTATCTCTATCTCTATCTCTATCTCTATCTCTATCTCTATCTCTATCTCTATCTCTATCTCTATCTCTATCTCTATCTCTATCTCTATCTCTATCTCTATCTCTATCTCTATCTCTATCTCTATCTCTATCTCTATCTCTATCTCTATCTCTATCTCTATCTCTATCTCTATCTCTATCTCTATCTCTATCTCTATCTCTATCTCTATCTCTATCTCTATCTCTATCTCTATCTCTATCTCTATCTCTATCTCTATCTCTATCTCTATCTCTATCTCTATCTCTATCTCTATCTCTATCTCTATCTCTATCTCTATCTCTATCTCTATCTCTATCTCTATCTCTATCTCTATCTCTATCTCTATCTCTATCTCTATCTCTATCTCTATCTCTATCTCTATCTCTATCTCTATCTCTATCTCTATCTCTATCTCTATCTCTATCTCTATCTCTATCTCTATCTCTATCTCTATCTCTATCTCTATCTCTATCTCTATCTCTATCTCTATCTCTATCTCTATCTCTATCTCTATCTCTATCTCTATCTCTATCTCTATCTCTATCTCTATCTCTATCTCTATCTCTATCTCTATCTCTATCTCTATCTCTATCTCTATCTCTATCTCTATCTCTATCTCTATCTCTATCTCTATCTCTATCTCTATCTCTATCTCTATCTCTATCTCTATCTCTATCTCTATCTCTATCTCTATCTCTATCTCTATCTCTATCTCTATCTCTATCTCTATCTCTATCTCTATCTCTATCTCTATCTCTATCTCTATCTCTATCTCTATCTCTATCTCTATCTCTATCTCTATCTCTATCTCTATCTCTATCTCTATCTCTATCTCTATCTCTATCTCTATCTCTATCTCTATCTCTATCTCTATCTCTATCTCTATCTCTATCTCTATCTATCTCTATCTCTATCTCTATCTCTATCTCTATCTCTATCTCTATCTCTATCTCTATCTCTATCTCTATCTCTATCTCTATCTCTATCTCTATCTCTATCTCTATCTCTATCTCTATCTCTATCTCTATCTCTATCTCTATCTCTATCTCTATCTCTATCTCTATCTCTATCTCTATCTCTATCTCTATCTCTATCTCTATCTCTATCTCTATCTCTATCTCTATCTCTATCTCTATCTCTATCTCTATCTCTATCTCTATCTCTATCTCTATCTCTATCTCTATCTCTATCTCTATCTCATCTCTATCTCTATCTCTATCTCTATCTCTATCTCTATCTCTATCTCTATCTCTATCTCTATCTCTATCTCTATCTCTATCTCTATCTCTATCTCTATCTCTATCTCTATCTCTATCTCTATCTCTATCTCTATCTCTATCTCTATCTCTATCTCTATCTCTATCTCTATCTCTATCTCTATCTCTATCTCTATCTCTATCTCTATCTCTATCTCTATCTCTATCTCTATCTCTATCTCTATCTCTATCTCTATCTCTATCTCTATCTCTATCTCTATCTCTATCTCTATCTCTATCTCTATCTCTATCTCTATCTCTATCTCTATCTCTATCTCTATCTCTATCTCTATCTCTATCTCTATCTCTATCTCTATCTCTATCTCTATCTCTATCTCTATCTCTATCTCTATCTCTATCTCTATCTCTATCTCTATCTCTATCTCTATCTCTATCTCTATCTCTATCTCTATCTCTATCTCTATCTCTATCTCTATCTCTATCTCTATCTCTATCTATCTCTATCTCTATCTCTATCTCTATCTCTATCTCTATCTCTATCTCTATCTCTATCTCTATCTCTATCTCTATCTCTATCTCTATCTCTATCTCTATCTCTATCTCTATCTCTATCTCTATCTCTATCTCTATCTCTATCTCTATCTCTATCTCTATCTCTATCTCTATCTCTATCTCTATCTCTATCTCTATCTCTATCTCTATCTCTATCTCTATCTCTATCTCTATCTCTATCTCTATCTCTATCTCTATCTCTATCTCTATCTCTATCTCTATCTCTATCTCTATCTCTATCTCTATCTCTATCTCTATCTCTATCTCTATCTCTATCTCTATCTCTATCTCTATCTCTATCTCTATCTCTATCTCTATCTCTATCTCTATCTCTATCTCTATCTCTATCTCTATCTCTATCTCTATCTCTATCTCTATCTCTATCTCTATCTCTATCTCTATCTCTATCTCTATCTCTATCTCTATCTCTATCTCTATCTCTATCTCTATCTCTATCTCTATCTCTATCTCTATCTCTATCTCTATCTCTATCTCTATCTCTATCTCTATCTCTATCTCTATCTCTATCTCTATCTCTATCTCTATCTCTATCTCTATCTCTATCTCTATCTCTATCTCTATCTCTATCTCTATCTCTATCTCTATCTCTATCTCTATCTCTATCTCTATCTCTATCTCTATCTCTATCTCTATCTCTATCTCTATCTCTATCTCTATCTCTATCTCTATCTCTATCTCTATCTCTATCTCTATCTCTATCTCTATCTCTATCTCTATCTCTATCTCTATCTCTATCTCTATCTCTATCTCTATCTCTATCTCTATCTCTATCTCTATCTCTATCTCTATCTCTATCTCTATCTCTATCTCTATCTCTATCTCTATCTCTATCTCTATCTCTATCTCTATCTCTATCTCTATCTCTATCTCTATCTCTATCTCTATCTCTATCTCTATCTCTATCTCTATCTCTATCTCTATCTCTATCTCTATCTCTATCTCTATCTCTATCTCTATCTCTATCTCTATCTCTATCTCTATCTCTATCTCTATCTCTATCTCTATCTCTATCTCTATCTCTATCTCTATCTCTATCTCTATCTCTATCTCTATCTCTATCTCTATCTCTATCTCTATCTCTATCTCTATCTCTATCTCTATCTCTATCTCTATCTCTATCTCTATCTCTATCTCTATCTCTATCTCTATCTCTATCTCTATCTCTATCTCTATCTCTATCTCTATCTCTATCTCTATCTCTATCTCTATCTCTATCTCTATCTCTATCTCTATCTCTATCTCTATCTCTATCTCTATCTCTATCTCTATCTCTATCTCTATCTCTATCTCTATCTCTATCTCTATCTCTATCTCTATCTCTATCTCTATCTCTATCTCTATCTCTATCTCTATCTCTATCTCTATCTCTATCTCTATCTCTATCTCTATCTCTATCTCTATCTCTATCTCTATCTCTATCTCTATCTCTATCTCTATCTCTATCTCTATCTCTATCTCTATCTCTATCTCTATCTCTATCTCTATCTCTATCTCTATCTCTATCTCTATCTCTATCTCTATCTCTATCTCTATCTCTATCTCTATCTCTATCTCTATCTCTATCTCTATCTCTATCTCTATCTCTATCTCTATCTCTATCTCTATCTCTATCTCTATCTCTATCTCTATCTCTATCTCTATCTCTATCTCTATCTCTATCTCTATCTCTATCTCTATCTCTATCTCTATCTCTATCTCTATCTCTATCTCTATCTCTATCTCTATCTCTATCTCTATCTCTATCTCTATCTCTATCTCTATCTCTATCTCTATCTCTATCTCTATCTCTATCTCTATCTCTATCTCTATCTCTATCTCTATCTCTATCTCTATCTCTATCTCTATCTCTATCTCTATCTCTATCTCTATCTCTATCTCTATCTCTATCTCTATCTCTATCTCTATCTCTATCTCTATCTCTATCTCTATCTCTATCTCTATCTCTATCTCTATCTCTATCTCTATCTCTATCTCTATCTCTATCTCTATCTCTATCTCTATCTCTATCTCTATCTCTATCTCTATCTCTATCTCTATCTCTATCTCTATCTCTATCTCTATCTCTATCTCTATCTCTATCTCTATCTCTATCTCTATCTCTATCTCTATCTCTATCTCTATCTCTATCTCTATCTCTATCTCTATCTCTATCTCTATCTCTATCTCTATCTCTATCTCTATCTCTATCTCTATCTCTATCTCTATCTCTATCTCTATCTCTATCTCTATCTCTATCTCTATCTCTATCTCTATCTCTATCTCTATCTCTATCTCTATCTCTATCTATCTCTATCTCTATCTCTATCTCTATCTCTATCTCTATCTCTATCTCTATCTCTATCTCTATCTCTATCTCTATCTCTATCTCTATCTCTATCTCTATCTCTATCTCTATCTCTATCTCTATCTCTATCTCTATCTCTATCTCTATCTCTATCTCTATCTCTATCTCTATCTCTATCTCTATCTCTATCTCTATCTCTATCTCTATCTCTATCTCTATCTCTATCTCTATCTCTATCTCTATCTCTATCTCTATCTCTATCTCTATCTCTATCTCTATCTCTATCTCTATCTCTATCTCTATCTCTATCTCTATCTCTATCTCTATCTCTATCTCTATCTCTATCTCTATCTCTATCTCTATCTCTATCTCTATCTCTATCTCTATCTCTATCTCTATCTCTATCTCTATCTCTATCTCTATCTCTATCTCTATCTCTATCTCTATCTCTATCTCTATCTCTATCTCTATCTCTATCTCTATCTCTATCTCTATCTCTATCTCTATCTCTATCTCTATCTCTATCTCTATCTCTATCTCTATCTCTATCTCTATCTCTATCTCTATCTCTATCTCTATCTCTATCTCTATCTCTATCTCTATCTCTATCTCTATCTCTATCTCTATCTCTATCTCTATCTCTATCTCTATCTCTATCTCTATCTCTATCTCTATCTCTATCTCTATCTCTATCTCTATCTCTATCTCTATCTCTATCTCTATCTCTATCTCTATCTCTATCTCTATCTCTATCTCTATCTCTATCTCTATCTCTATCTCTATCTCTATCTCTATCTCTATCTCTATCTCTATCTCTATCTCTATCTCTATCTCTATCTCTATCTCTATCTCTATCTCTATCTCTATCTCTATCTCTATCTCTATCTCTATCTCTATCTCTATCTCTATCTCTATCTCTATCTCTATCTCTATCTCTATCTCTATCTCTATCTCTATCTCTATCTCTATCTCTATCTCTATCTCTATCTCTATCTCTATCTCTATCTCTATCTCTATCTCTATCTCTATCTCTATCTCTATCTCTATCTCTATCTCTATCTCTATCTCTATCTCTATCTCTATCTCTATCTCTATCTCTATCTCTATCTCTATCTCTATCTCTATCTCTATCTCTATCTCTATCTCTATCTCTATCTCTATCTCTATCTCTATCTCTATCTCTATCTCTATCTCTATCTCTATCTCTATCTCTATCTCTATCTCTATCTCTATCTCTATCTCTATCTCTATCTCTATCTCTATCTCTATCTCTATCTCTATCTCTATCTCTATCTCTATCTCTATCTCTATCTCTATCTCTATCTCTATCTCTATCTCTATCTCTATCTCTATCTCTATCTCTATCTCTATCTCTATCTCTATCTCTATCTCTATCTCTATCTCTATCTCTATCTCTATCTCTATCTCTATCTCTATCTCTATCTCTATCTCTATCTCTATCTCTATCTCTATCTCTATCTCTATCTCTATCTCTATCTCTATCTCTATCTCTATCTCTATCTCTATCTCTATCTCTATCTCTATCTCTATCTCTATCTCTATCTCTATCTCTATCTCTATCTCTATCTCTATCTCTATCTCTATCTCTATCTCTATCTCTATCTCTATCTCTATCTCTATCTCTATCTCTATCTCTATCTCTATCTCTATCTCTATCTCTATCTCTATCTCTATCTCTATCTCTATCTCTATCTCTATCTCTATCTCTATCTCTATCTCTATCTCTATCTCTATCTCTATCTCTATCTCTATCTCTATCTCTATCTCTATCTCTATCTCTATCTCTATCTCTATCTCTATCTCTATCTCTATCTCTATCTCTATCTCTATCTCTATCTCTATCTCTATCTCTATCTCTATCTCTATCTCTATCTCTATCTCTATCTCTATCTCTATCTCTATCTCTATCTCTATCTCTATCTCTATCTCTATCTCTATCTCTATCTCTATCTCTATCTCTATCTCTATCTCTATCTCTATCTCTATCTCTATCTCTATCTCTATCTCTATCTCTATCTCTATCTCTATCTCTATCTCTATCTCTATCTCTATCTCTATCTCTATCTCTATCTCTATCTCTATCTCTATCTCTATCTCTATCTCTATCTCTATCTCTATCTCTATCTCTATCTCTATCTCTATCTCTATCTCTATCTCTATCTCTATCTCTATCTCTATCTCTATCTCTATCTCTATCTCTATCTCTATCTCTATCTCTATCTCTATCTCTATCTCTATCTCTATCTCTATCTCTATCTCTATCTCTATCTCTATCTCTATCTCTATCTCTATCTCTATCTCTATCTCTATCTCTATCTCTATCTCTATCTCTATCTCTATCTCTATCTCTATCTCTATCTCTATCTCTATCTCTATCTCTATCTCTATCTCTATCTCTATCTCTATCTCTATCTCTATCTCTATCTCTATCTCTATCTCTATCTCTATCTCTATCTCTATCTCTATCTCTATCTCTATCTCTATCTCTATCTCTATCTCTATCTCTATCTCTATCTCTATCTCTATCTCTATCTCTATCTCTATCTCTATCTCTATCTCTATCTCTATCTCTATCTCTATCTCTATCTCTATCTCTATCTCTATCTCTATCTCTATCTCTATCTCTATCTCTATCTCTATCTCTATCTCTATCTCTATCTCTATCTCTATCTCGGCTCCGCAAGGAAAGACATAGGGGTGTAGAGTAGGATCTTGATCCGAGGCACCAACAGGCTGAAAAAATTTCACTGTTCCCAGAATGCATAGCGCCGCCTCCTCTATAACCCCGCCTCCCTGCACAGGAGCTCAGTTTTGTAGTTGGTGCCGCAGATAGCAGGCACATAACAGAGGGGCTGCGCTGGGCAGCCCTGAGAAGAGCTTTTTAGAAAAACAGTGAACACTTCAAGGGCAGCAGCAGTGTGTATATGTCTTTTGACATTCACTGCTGCAGCTCCATCTCTCCTCAGCGGCGCTGTACACTCCCGAGCCCTGGTTGCTGGGTAACTACAGCAGGAGGCTCCGGTTTTCTTCCATGGTCAGGCACACACAACTGGGGCTCTCCGGGATCGCGTGGCCGCGCTTCGGGAGGTGGTGAGTGGGTCCCGCTGCCACGCGCACTGGCGGTGAACACTGTGGCAGTACAGGCGATCCCACTAGATCACCAGGGCATGGGTGCAGGTCAGGTTTTCTCTTAAAACCATTTTAATAGTAGCCCACAGTACCCGGTGGTTTTGCCAGCAGGGGGATAAAG
This sequence comes from Pseudophryne corroboree, assembly GCF_028390025.1. NCBI lineage: Eukaryota > Metazoa > Chordata > Amphibia > Anura > Myobatrachidae > Pseudophryne > Pseudophryne corroboree. Next base: position 658,125,235 of record NC_086447.1, read on the forward strand.
CTTAGACCTGGAGCCCCTCCCCCAGCCTCAGGGCACCAGTTCCCGCAAATGTTCCCGCCCTGGAGCTGCATATCTGTGTCTTCCTCACTCCCTGTCAGTGTCTGCGGCGCCATTTCTCTCAGCTACACTGTTCCTGGGACTGCTTGGGCAAATCCTCCTGTGTAAAGCCGCCTGGTTGTCAGCGCTGTGACTTTACATGACACTTAAGTATTCTATCTGCCTGTTAGACAGTGTTAGTTAAGAGAGTGCATTTAGTCAGGGTTTTCTAGTACAATTACCCTGTGATATACATCCAATTCTTACTGTGCAGTGTTATATCTATTGACTACATAGCTATATAAGCTGGTCCAGTGCAGTATTATTGTTAGTAATAACATCTGCATTGTACAACTGTGACTATATGTGTGTGCATTAGCTTGCTGAGTAATTTCCATTCGTGTCTCTCACTCAACTTGCTATCCCTATATTCTATAACCTGAGGGGGCTTGGTGCGTCAGGTTTTTATGATAATATAGGATATTCACAAGATATACTCTGATGCATATTTTCCTCTGTGATTTTAGTCACCATATCTCTCCTGTATCGCTGCTTGTGCTGACTACACTGCGCAGGGGTTTGGGCAAGAGGTATTGTGCTGCTGTCAATTGTACGGTGTTACCTGATATGCCAGTTATATCATGTCTGCTTCTGAAGGTAATGGTTCTGCGGCTGAACAAACTGCCGGTGTTGAAGCCACAGATCCATATGAGGAGAATATAGCAGCTGTGGGCTCTGGTTCAGGGGGCTCCTTGCCCCCCAGTGGAACTGTGGCAACGGAAGCCCATAATGACCCACCGTTGGCTGCTTTTTCCACGCTTCTATATACGCTAGTTAATAAACTAACACCCCCTATGCCGCTGCAACCGTATGTGGTCCCGGGATGCGGTCAAGATGCCGCCGGACAGAATCCCGGCGGTCGAAATACAGACGGCGGAATCCCGACCGCCACAATCCCGACATATTCTCCCTTCGTGGGTGACCCACGACACCCATAGAGGGAGAATATAATAGTGTGCCGAGCTTAGCGAGGCACCGTGCCCGCAAGGGGCTGCGTTCCGCTCGCCACCCCTGTCGGGATTGTGTGGTCGGGATTCCGGTGTCGGTATTTCGACCGCCGGGATTCCGGCCGGCGGCATTTAGTATTGATCCCGTGGTCCCTGCAGCTAATCCGCCGTGGGCGGACGATTTATCTGCTCAATTGAAGAAGTTGAACCAGTCCCTGACTACTAAAAAGTCTGATCGCTCGCCTAAGTCCAAGGGGTCCTCTGAGCGAGCTCTTATCTCCTCACAAATCCACTGCTGTCACTGACACCTCGTCTGATGAAGATGGTACTTACACTGACCCCACAGATTCTGACTCTGATACTGCTGATGGGTAGTTCACATGTGGATGTTCCTGATCTTTTGGAGGCTATTAAATTAATTTCTCTAACGTCCTAGTGGATGCTGGGGACTCCGTCAGGACCATGGGGAATAGCGGCTCCGCAGGAGACAGGGCACAAAAGCAAGCTTTTAGGATCACATGGTGTGTACTGGCTCCTCCCCCTATGACCCTCCTCCAAGCCTCAGTTAGGTTTTTGTGCCCGTCCGAGCAGGGTGCAATCTAGGTGGCTCTCCTAAAGAGCTGCTTAGAAAAAGTTTTTAGGTTTTTTATTTTCAGTGAGTCCTGCTGGCAACAGGCTCACTGCATCGAGGGACTTAGGGGAGAGATTTTCAACTCACCTGCGTGCAGGATGGATTGGAGTCTTAGGCTACTGGACATCGCTCCAGAGGGAGTCGGAACACAGGTCACCCTGGGGTTCGTCCTGGAGCCGCGCCGCCGATCCCCCTTACAGATGCTGAAGATCGAGGGTCCGGAAACAGGCGGCAGAAGGCTCTTCAGTCTTCATGAAGGTAGCGCACAGCACTGCAGCTGTGCGCCATTGTTGCTACACACTTCACACTGACCAGTCACGGAGGGTGCAGGGCGCTGCTGGGGGCGCCCTGGGCAGCAATATTTAATACCTTTTATGGCAAAGGAATACATCACACATAGCCATTGAGGCTATATGTATGTATTTAACCCAGGCCAGATATCTCAAAACCCGGGAGAAAAGCCCGCCGAAAAGGGGGCGGGGCTTATTCTCCTCAGCACACAGCGCCATTTTCCTGCTCAGCTCCGCTGTGAGGAAGGCTCCCAGGACTCTCCCCTGCACTGCACTACAGAAACAGGGTAACAAAGAGAAGGGGGGCATATTTTGGCGATATTTATATATTTAAAGCGCATATAACAGAAACAACACCTTTTAGGGTTGTTTATATACATTTTATAGCGCTTTTGGTGTGTGCTGGCAAACTCTCCCTCTGTCTCCCCAAAGGGCTAGTGGGGTCCTGTCTTCGATAAGAGCATTCCCTGTGTGTCTGCTGTGTGTCGGTACGTGTGTGTCGACATGTATGAGGAAGATGTTGGTATGGAGGCGGAGCAATTGCCGGTAATGGTGATGTCACCCCCTAGGGAGTCGACACCGGAATGGATGGCTTTAATTATGGAATTACGTGATAATGTTAGTACATTACAAAAGTCAGTTGACGAAATGAGACGGCCGGAAAACCAGTTGGTACCTGCTCAGGCGTCTCAGACACCGTCAGGGGCTGTAAAACGTCCCTTACCTCAGTCAGTCGACACAGGTACCGACACAGATGAATCTAGTGTCGACGGTGAAGAAACAAACGTATTTTCCAATAGGGCCACACGTTATATGATCACGGCAATGAAGGAGGCTTTGCAGATCTCTGATACTGCAGGTACCTCAAAAAGGGGTGAAAAAACTACCTGTAGCTTTTCCAGAATCAGAGGAATTGAATGACGTGTGTGATGAAGCGTGGGTTAACCCCGATAGAAAACTGCTAATTTCAAAGAAGTTATTGGCATTATACCCTTTCCCACCAGAGGTTAGGGCGCGCTGGGAAACACCCCCTAGGGTGGATAAAGCGCTCACACGTTTATCAAAACAAGTGGCGTTGCCGTCTCCTGATACGGCCGCCCTCAAGGATCCAGCAGATAGGAGGCTGGAAACTACACTGAAGAGTATTTACACACATACTGGTGTTATACTCCGACCAGCAATAGCCTCAGCCTGGATGTGCAGTGCTGGGGTAGTGTGGTTGGATTCCCTGACTGAAAATATTGATACCCTGGATAGGGACAGTATTTTATTGACTTTAGAGCAATTAAAGGATGCGTTTCTTTATATGCGAGATGCTCAGAGGGATATTTGCACTCTGGCATCGAGAGTAAATGCGATGTCCATATCTGCCAGAAGAAGTTTATGGACGCGACAGTGGTCAGGTGATGCGGATTCCAAAAGGCATATGGAAGTATTGCCATATAAAGGAGAGGAATTATTTGGGGTCGGTCTATCGGATCTGGTGGCCACGGCAACTGCCGGCAAATCCACTTTTTTACCTCAGACCCCCTCCCAACAGAAAAAGACACCGTCTTTTCAGCCGCAGTCCTTTCGCTCCTATAAAAACAAGCTGGCAAAAGGACAGTCTTATCTGCCCCGAGGCAGAGGAAAGGGTAAGAGAGGGCAGCAAGCAGCCCCTGCCCAGGAACAGAAGCCCGCCCCGGGTTCTACAAAGCCATCAGCATGACGCTGGGGCTTTACTAGCGGACTCAGGAGCGGTGGGGGGTCGACTAAAGATTTTCAGCAATCAGTGGGCTCGCTCACAGGTGGACCCGTGGATCCTGCAGATAGTATCTCAGGGTTACATGTTGGAATTCGAAAGGTCTCCCCCTCGCCGGTTCCTAAAGTCTGCTTTACCAACGTCTCCCTTAGAAAGGGCGACGGTATTGGAAGCCATTCACAAGCTGTATTCTCAGCAGGTGATGATCAAGGTACCCCTCCTACAACAGGGAAAGGGGTATTATTCCACACTATTTGTGGTACCGAAGCCGGACGGTTCGGTAAGACCTATTCTAAATCTGAAATCCTTGAACCTGTACATACAGAAATTCAAGTTCAAGATGGAGTCACTAAGAGCAGTGATAGCGAATCTGGAAGAAGGGGACTTCATGGTGTCCCTGGACATAAAAGATGCTTATCTGCATGTCCCAATTTACCCCTCACACCAAGGGTATCTCAGGTTCGTGATACAAGACTGTCATTATCAGTTTCAAACGCTGCCGTTTGGTTTGTCCACGGCACCTCGGGTCTTTACCAAGGTAATGACCGAAATGATGGTTCTTCTACGAAGAAAAGGCGTATTAATTATCCCTTACTTGGACGATCTCCTGATAAGGGCAAGGTCCAGAGAACAGCTGGAAGTCGGGGTAGCACTAACCCAAGTAGTGCTTCAACAACACGGGTGGATTCTGAATCTTCCAAAATCTCAATTGACACCGACAACTCGTCTGCTGTTCCTGGGAATGATTCTGGACACTGTTCAGAAAAAGGTGTTTCTCCCGGAGGAGAAAGCAAGGGAGTTATCCGAACTTGTCAGGAACCTCCTAAAACCAGGAAATGTGTCAGTACATCAATGCACAAGAGTCCTGGGAAAGATGGTGGCTTCTTACAAAGCAATTCCATTCGGCAGATTCCACGCACGAATATTTCAGTGGGATCTGCTGGACAAATGGTCCGGATCGCATCTGCACATGCATCAGCGGATAACACGGTCACCAAGAACAAGGTTGTCTCTCCTGTGGTGGTTGCAGAGTGCCCATCTGTTAGAGGGCCGCAGGTTCGGCATACAGGACTGGGTCCTGGTGACTACGGATGCCAGCCTACGAGGCTGGGGAGCAGTCACACAGGGAAGAAACTTCCAGGGTGTATGGTCAAACCTGGAGACGTCTCTTCACATAAATATACTGGAGCTAAGAGCGATTTACAATGCTCTAAGTCTGGCAAAACCCCTGCTTCAGGGTCAGCCGGTGTTGATCCAGTCGGACAACATCACGGCAGTCGCCCACGTAAACAGACAAGGCGGCACGAGAAGCAGAAGAGCAATGACAGAAGCTGCAAGGATTCTTCGCTGGGCGGAAATTCATGTCATAGCACTGTCAGCAGTGTTCATCCCGGGAGTGGACAACTGGGAAGCAGACTTCCTCAGCAGACACGACCTTCACCCGGGAGAGTGGGGACTTCATCCGGAAGTTTTCCACATGATTGTGAACCATTGGGAAAAACCAAAGGTGGACATGATGGCGTCTCACCTCAACAAAAAACTGGACAGATATTGCGCCAGGTCAAGAGACCCTCAGGCAATAGCTGTGGACGCTCTGGTAACACCGTGGGTGTACCAGTCAGTGTATGTGTTCCCTCCTCTGCCTCTCATACCAAAGGTACTGAGAATTATACGTAAAAGGGGAGTAAGAACAATACTAGTGGCTCCGGATTGGCCAAGAAGAACTTGGTACCCGGAACTTCAAGAGATGCTCACGGAAGATCCGTGGCCTCTACCTCTAAGAAGGGATCTGCTTCAGCAGGGACCTTGTATGTTCCAAGACTTACCGCGACTGCGTTTGACGGCATGGCGGTTGAACGCCGGATTCTAAAAGAAAAGGGCATTCCAGAGGAAGTTATTCCTACCTTGATTAAAGCTAGGAAGGAAGTGACCGCACAACATTATCACCGCATTTGGAGAAAATATGTTGCGTGGTGTGAAGCCAAGAAGGCCCCAACGGAAGAATTTCAATTGGGTCGATTCCTACATTTCCTGCAGGCAATATTGTCTATGGGCCTAAAATTGGGGTCTATTAAAGTTCAAATTTCGGCCTTATCAATCTTCTTCCAGAAAGAATTGGCTTCAGTGCCTGAAGTACAAACTTTTGTCAAGGGTGTACTACATATACAGCCCCCAATTGTGCCTCCAGTGGCACCGTGGGATCTAAACGTAGTTTTGGATTTTCTCAAATCTCATTGGTTTGAGCCTCTCAAATCGGTAGATTTGAAGTATCTTACATGGAAAGTAACCATGCTACTGGCCCTGGCTTCAGCCAGGAGAGTTTCAGAGTTGGCGGCTTTATCGTACAAAAGCCCATATCTGATTTTCCATTCGGACAGGGCAGAACTGCGGACACGTCCTCATTTTCTCCCTAAGGTGGTTTCGGCTTTTCACTTGAACCAGCCTATTGTGGTGCCTGCGGCTACTAGCGACTTGGAGGACTCCAAGTTACTGGACGTTGTCAGAGCATTGAAAATATATATTTCAAGGACAGCTGGAGTCAGAAAATCTGACTCGTTGTTTATCTTGTATGCACCCAACAAGATGGGTGCTCCTGCGTCTAAGCAGACGATTGCTCGTTGGATCTGTAGCACAATCCAACTTGCACATTCTGTGGCAGGCCTGCCACAGCCTAAAACTGTTAAAGCCCACTCCACAAGGAAGGTGGGCTCATCTTGGGCGGCTGCCCGAGGGGTCTCGGCATTACAACTTTGCCGAGCAGCTACGTGGTCAGGGGAGAACACGTTTGTAAAATTTTACAAATTTGATACTCTGGCTAAAGAGGACTTGGAGTTCTCTCATTCGGTGCTGCAGAGTCATCCGCACTCTCCCGCCCGTTTGGGAGCTTTGGTATAATCCCCATGGTCCTGACGGAGTCCCCAGCATCCACTAGGACGTTAGAGAAAATAAGAATTTACTTACCGATAATTCTATTTCTCATAGTCCGTAGTGGATGCTGGGCGCCCATCCCAAGTGCGGATTGTCTGCAATACTTGTACATAGTTATTGTTACAAAAATCGGGTTATTATTGTTGTGAGCCATCTTTTTTTAGAGGCTACTTCTTTGTTATCATACTGTTAACTGGGTTCAGATCACAAGTTGTACGGTGTGATTGGTGTGGCTGGTATGAGTCTTACCCGGGATTCAAGATCCTTCCTTATTGTGTACGCTCGTCCGGGCACAGTACCTAACTGAGGCTTGGAGGAGGGTCATAGGGGGAGGAGCCAGTACACACCATGTGATCCTAAAAGCTTGCTTTTGTGCCCTGTCTCCTGCGGAGCCGCTATTCCCCATGGTCCTGACGGAGTCCCCAGCATCCACTACGGACTATGAGAAATAGAATTATCGGTAAGTAAATTCTTATTTTTACAAATTACGGATGATCCCGAGCCATCCGTCCCTCCTAAGAAACCAGATAGGTTCAAGCGTCAGAAGGTGGTTAAACAAGTTTACCTCACTCTGACCACCTAGTGGATATACGTCAGGAACCCTGGGGAAACCCGGGTAAGAAGTTTGCGCCTCAAAAGAAGATGCTGGCTCGCTGTCCCCTCGCGCCAGAGCTGTCTAAAAATTGGGAAACGCCTCCTCCAGTAGACTCTCACATGTGGCTAGGATGGTGGTCTCCTCAGCTCTACCTGTCACTACCGTCACGTCTCTAAAAGAGCCTACGGATAAACGTGTGGAGGGTTGTCTGAAAGCGATTTACACCCTCACGGGTGCTGCACAAAGGCCCACTATTGCAGCAACATGGGCTGCAGAGGCTATTGAAGCATGGGCCTTGGAGTTAGAAGCTGAAATCTCTTCTGACCATGCTAGGCAATGCTTGTCATATATTGTCACAGCTTTTCGCTATATTAAAGAGGCGGCTTCTGATGCCGGTATCCTAGCAGCCAAGGCCTCTACTACATCAGTCCTGGCTCGCCGGATTTTGTGGCTGAGATCCTGGTCTGTGGATTTGGACTCTAGAAAAACCCTGGAGGTTTCAAGGGAGATACTCTGTTTGGGGAGGACTTAAATAAGATTCTGGCTGACTTGGCTACTGCCAAAACTACCTGTCTGCCAAGTACCGTTCCTTCTGTGTCGAAGGCTAAAGGTACTTCCTTTCGCCCCTTTCGTCCTTCAGGTAAAGCAAAAGGTCAGGCGTACAACAAGCAGGCCCGCACTTCCAAACCTGGTAAGCCAAAACCCAAAAGAGCCTGGGCGGCCCGTCAGCCAGCTTCCAAGACTGATAAGCCTGCCGCATGACGGGGCGGGCCTCCCCCTGGGGGATCCCAGGCTGAGGGGCCGGCTTCTAGGGAATACCCAGGAATGGTTGAAGACCACTTCAGATGCCTGGGTACGGGAAGTCATCACTCGAGGTTACGCCATATCCTTCAAAAACCAACCCCCTCATCGATTTTGCCGGACAGACGTCCCGTTGGACCAGACAAAGGCAAACACTCTACATTCGGTGGTACAGACCCTCCTGGATACAGGAGTCGTAGTACAGGTGCCTCTTGCGCAGAGGGACTGGGGGTACTATTCTCCGCTGTTTCTAGTCCCGAAACCGAATGGGTTCTCCCGGCCCATTCTCAACCTCGAGGCATTTAACAGGTTTGTGAAGGTTTCCAAGTTCCGTATGGAAACCCTTCGCTCTATAGTTCTGGCCTTTGAACCTGGGGACTACATGGTCTCCCTGGACATACAGGATGCTTACCTGCATATTCCTATAGCAGCGTCACATCAGCAATACCTGAGGTTTGCGATTGGCAACCTCCATTACCAGTTTCAGGCGTTACCTTTTGGTTTAACTACGGCTCCGCGAGTCTTCACCAAAGTTATGGCAGTGATGACGGTGGTACTCCGCCGTCAAGGGGTCAGGATACTGCTGTATCTGGACGACTTGTTAATCCTGGCAAATTCCCCAGAACTTCTCCTACGTCATCTGGATATGACTGTCCGGTTTCTACAAGCCCATGGGTGGCTCATCAACTGGAAGAAATCCTCCCTGGTCCCTGCTCAGAGCATGGTGCACCTGGGAGCGCTATTGGACACTCACAACCAGAGGTTGTTCTTGTCTCAGGAGAAAGTACTTAAGCTTCAGGACAGGATTCGTTGCTTCCTTTCTCGTCCGCAAGTGTCGATACATTCGGCGATGCAGGTGTTGGGCCTCATGGTATCAGCATTCGACATGGTGGAGTATGCTCAATTCCATTCTCGCCCCTTCAGAAGCTGATTCTAGCCAAGTGGGACTGCCTGCCTCACCGGATCAGGTCTCACATGATCTCATTGACCCCGGAGGTCCGTCTATCGCTGCTCTGGTGGCTCCAGGGCCGACAATTGTGCAGGGGCCGTCCATTCTGGATATCCAACTGGGTCCTGTTGACGACAGATGCCAGTCTCAAAGGATGGGGCGCGGTGCTGGAGCAACACTCCCTTAAGGGTCTTTGGGCCAAGGAGGAATCTCTCCTCTCGATCAACATTCTGGAATTGCGGGCGGTCTTCAGTGCGTTGAACCTGGCCCAGCATTTAATTCAGAACCGTCCTGTTCAAGTACAGTCGGACAACGCCACCACAGTGTCTTACATAAATCATCAAGGCGGTACTCGAAGCCGCTTGGCAATGAAGGAAGTCTCACGGATTCTTCAATGTGCGGAACGCCATCTACCTGCCATATCGTCAATATTCATAACGGGAGTCCTGAATTGGGAAGCAGACTTTCTCAGTTGTCAGGACGTACATGCTGGCGAGTGAGGCCTCCATCTAGAAGTGTTTCAACTCCTAGTGGAAAAATGGAGCCTTCCAGACGTAGATCTGATGGCGTCTCGACACAATCACAAGGTTCCGGTCTTCGGAGCAAGGACAAGGGATCCTCAAGCGGCATTCGTGGATGTGCTGGCGGTGCCGTGGAGGTTTCGGCTGCCGTACTTGTTCCCGCCGGTGTCACTCTTGCCCAGGGTAATTCGGAAGTTCAAGCAAGAAAAAGGAAATCTGCTTCTCATAGCACCAGCGTGGCCCAGACGGCACTGGTTCTCAGACCTGCAAGGCCTATCGTCAGAGCGTCCAATTCTACTTCCGCAACGCCCAGACCTCCTTGTTCAGGACCCCTGTGTCTACCAGGACCTAGCCCGGCTGTCTTTGACGGCGTGGCTCTTGAAGCTTCAGTCTTAAGAGCTAAAGGGTTTTCTGAGGCGGTCATTCAAACTATGTTGCGGGCCCGGGAACCGGCTTTGGCTCGGATTTACTATAGGGTCTGGCATTCTTACTTTGTTTGGTGCGCATCTAATGATTATGACTCTTCCAAGTTTAGTATAGCCAAGTTGTTGGCTTTCCTTCAGCAGGGCCTGGGCTTAGGCCTGCGTCTGGCCTCCCTCAAGGTTCAAATATCTGCCTTGTCGGTGTGGTTTCAGAGAAAAATTGCGACCTTTCCTGATGTGCATACCTTAACTCAGGGTGTGTTGCGTATCCAACCTCCCTATGTCCCGCCTGTGGCTCCTTGGGACTTGGTGGTTTTGGAGGCGTTACAAGAGTCTCCGTTTGAACCTCTTGGTTCAGCTGACCTTAAGTGGCTTTCCCTTAAGGTGGTGTTTCTGCTGGCTATTGCTTCAGCTAGAAGAGTGTCGGATTTGGGTGCCTTGTTCTGTAGTTCCCCATATCTGATATTTCACCGTGACCGGGCGGTTCTTAGAACTCGTCCCGGATATTTACCTAAGGTGGTTTCTTCGTTCCACCTTAATCAGGAGATTGTGGTTTCGGCACTTGTTTCTCCTGATCTGTTTCCCAAAGAGCCGTCTTTGGATGTGGCATGGGCTCTCCGTATCTATGTGAAGAGAACTGCTTTTATTAGGAAATCTGATTCTCTTTGTGCTGTTTGGATTTCACAAACTGGGCTGGCCTGCGCACAAGCAAACTTTGGCCAGATGGATTAGAATGGTCATTGCACATGCTTATGTGAGGGCTGGTCTCTCAGCTCCTGCGCACATTACGGCCCATTCTACTCGGTCTGTTGGACATTCTTGGGCGGCCTGCCATGGTGCGACCCTTGAACAATTGTGCAAAGCGGCTACGTGGTTCTCCGTGGACACGCTCATAAGGTTCTATGCCTTCGATACTGCCGCTTCCCAGGATGCTTCCTTTGGACTCCGGGTTCTTGTGCCCGCTATAGTGCGTCCCCTCCCATAAGGAACTGCTTTAGGACATCCCCTGTGTCTTTCCTTGTGGAGCCCAGTGTACCCCGCAGCAGAAAAAGAGTGTTATGGTAAGAACTTACCTTTGTTAAAACTCCTTTCTGCGAGGTACACTGGGCTCCACAAGGCGCCCACCCTGACGCACTTAGCTTCTTTGGGTTGGTATGGCATTAGCCGCTGACACTTCTTCTGTCGTGAGTGTGTGGTGTATGTGGCTACTAACTGTTGTCTCTTTTCCTGCTACTGCATTGGGCTGGTTAACTAAAAACTGAGCTCCTGTGCAGGGAGGCGGGGTTAAAGAGGAGGCGGCGCTGTGCATTCTGGGAACAGTCAAAGCTTTTCAGCCTATTGGTGCCTCGGATCAAGATCCTACTCTACACCCCAATGTCTTTCCTTGTGGAGCTCAGTGTACCTCGCAGAAAGAGTTTTAACAAAGGTAAGTTCTTACCATAAAACTCGTTTTATTACAGGTTGAGTATCCCTTATCCAAAATGCTTTGGACCAGAGGTATTTAGGATATCTGATTTTTCCGTATTTTGGAATAATTGCATACCATAATGAGATATCATGGTGATGGGACCCAAGTCTAAGCACAGAATGCATTTTATGTTTCATATACACCTTATACACACAGCCTGCAGGTAATTTTAGCCAATATTTTTGATAACTTTGTGCATTAAACAAAGTGTGTACATTCACACAGTTCATTTATGTTTCATGTACACCTTATACACACAGCCTAAAGGTCATTTAATACAATATTTTTTAATAACAATGGGGTCGATTCTATTCAGCAACTAATGAATAGCGCCGGGAATTAGCTCCCGACGCTATTCAATTCAGCAACTAATTACCTGCAATTGTCGGGAATTCTTCTCTCATCCCCGGGGGATGAGAAGAGAAACCCGACAAAAGTGCTGCCTCGCGGCCGGCGCGAGGCTGATTCTGTCGGGAATCAGCCTCGCGCCGGGGAGTTAAGTCGGAGAATGCCCGTTCTCCCGACAATTCAACCTGTTTTGTCGGCGAGAACGGGCCATCGCCGACGTAACAAGTTGCTGAATTGAATAGCGTCGGGAGCTAATTCCCGGCGCTATTCATTAGTTGCCGAATAGAATCGACCCCTTTGTGTATTAAACAAACTTTGTGTACATTGAGCCATCAGAAAACAAAGGTTTCACTTTCTCTGTTCTACTCCAAACATTCCGTATGGGATACTCAACCTGTATATCTTTTTTTTTTTTTTTCTTTTTTTTTCTGCTTTGTGACTAGTAATATCTGGGACGTCTGTCTGAGACTCGTATTTATGTGAAATAAAAAAAAAAAAAAAATATATATATATAATTTATTCACACACACAGTGTGTATAAGTGTATGTATGTGTGTGTATATATGTGTATATATATATAATGTGCAGTGATCGCGCTGAGCCCCCCAAAAAGTGGGTCCCAGGGACCCCTCACTTTTAAAAATTGGGGTCCGACCGGTCCTTTTCTGGGTCCCATCGGATTAAAATAAGATTTTAAACCTGCCTGTAAATCTTTTTCTCCTAGTCCGTAGAGGATGCTGGGTATTCCGTAAGGACCATGGGGTATAGACGGGCTCCGCAGGAGACATGGGCACTTTAAGACTTTAAATGGGCGTGAACTGGCTCCTCCCTCTATGCCCCTCCTCCAGACTCCAGTTATAGGAACTGTGCCCAGTGGAGATGGACATTACGAGGAAAAGGATTTTGTTAATTAAGGGTGAGACGCATACCAGCTCACACCACAAACACACCGTACAACATGGTATATAAGTAAACCAGTTAACAGTATGAACAAAAAAAATCAGCAACAGCCTGATCTCAACTATAACACAACCCTTGTGTAACCTTATCAATAACTATGTACAATCATTGCAGATTTCAGTCCGCACTGGGACGGGCGCCCAGCATCCTCGACGGACTAGGAGAAAAAGATTTACCGGTAGGTTTAAAATCTTATTTTCTCTTACGTTCTGGAGGATGTTGGGGACTCCGTAAGGACCATGGGGTTTATACCAAAGCTCCAGACCGGGCGGGATAGTGCGGATGACTCTGCAGCACCGATTGAACAAACATGAGGTCCTCATCAGCCAGGGTATCAAACTTACAGAATTTTGCAAAAGTGTTTGAACCCGACCAAGTAGCTGCTCGGCACAGCTGTAACGTCGAGACCTCTCGGGCAGCCGCCCAAGAAGAACCCACCTTCCTAGTGGAATGGGCCTTTACCAATCTTGTTGGCCGCATATAGGACAAACAGTGCCTCTGTTTTCCTAATACGAGCCGTTCTGGCTACATACATCTTTAAAGCCCTGACCACATCAAGGGACTTGGAATCCACCAAGACTTCCGTAGCCACAGGCACCACAATAGGTTGGTTCATGTGAAACGACGAAACCACCTTTGGTAGAAATTGAGGACGAGTTCTCAATTCCGCTTAACATGACCACTTTCTAAGTGAGAAATTTAAAGTCAACAGTTTAAAAAGGTTCAAACCAATGTGATTTAAGGGGATGTGCAGTACTCCCTTCTCAAAAGTCTGCACTTCTGGAAGAGAGGCCAATTCCTTCTGAAAAAATATTGATAAGGCCGAAATCTGCACCTTAATGGAGCCTAACTTTAGGCCCATATCCACTCCTGTCAGTAGAAAATGGAGAAAACGACCCCGCTGGAAATCCTCCGTAAGAGCATTCATGGATTCACACCAATACACATACTTCCTCCAGATACGGTGATAGTGCTTCGACGTTACCTCCTTCCTAGCCTTAAGTAGAGTAGGGATGACTTCCCCTGGAATACCTTTCCTAGCTAGGATCTGGTGTTCAACCGCCATGCCGTCAAACGTAATCGCGGTAAGTCCTGGAACACACACAGCCCCTGTTGTAACAGGTCCTCTCTGAGAGGAAGAGGCCAAGGATCTTCCGTGAGCATTTCCTGAAGATCTGGATACCAGGCCCTTCGAGGCCAATCTGGAACAATGCGTATCGTCTGAACCTTTGTTGTTCTTATGATTCTCAATATTTTTGAGATGAGTGGAAGCGGAGGGAACACACAGACCGCCTGATACATCCATTGTGTTACTAGCGCGTCCACTGCTATCGCCTGAGGGTCCCTCGACCTGGAACAATATTTCCGAAGCTTCTTGTTGAGGCGTGACGCCATCATGGTTATTTGAGGGAGCCCCCAGCAACTTGTCACTTCTGCAAAGACCTCTTGATGAAGTCCCCACTCTCCTGGATGGAGATCGTGCCTGCTGAGGAAGTCTTCTTCCCAGTTGTCCACTCCTGGAATGAATACTGCTGACAGAGCGCTCACATGATTTTCCGCCCAGCAAAGAATCCTGGTGGCTTTCGCCATTGCTGCTCTGCTCCTTGTTCTGCCCTGTCGGTTTACATGCGCCACGGCTGTGATGTTGTCTGACTGGATCAGAACGGGTAGGTTGCGAAGAAGATACTCCGCCTGTCTGAGGCTGTTGTATATGGCCCTCAATTCCAGCACATTTATGTGCAGACAAGCCTTCTGGCTTGACCATATTCCCTTAAAGTTCTTTCCCTGTGTGACCGCTCCCCATCCTCGGAGGCTCGCGTCCGTGGTCACGAGAGCCCAATCCTGAATTCCGAACCTGCAACCCTCTAGAAGGTGAGCACTCTGGAGCCACCACAGGAGAGAGATCCTGGCCCTGGGGGACAGGCTTATCATCTGATGCATTTGGAGATGGGACCCTGACCACTTAGGTCCCACTGAAAAGTTCTTGCATGGAACCTGCCAAACGGAATGGCCTCGTAGGCCGCCACCATCTCTCCCAACACTCGAGTGCATTGATGAATCGACACTCGTTTTGGTTTCAGCAGATCCTTGACCATGTTCTGGATTTCCTGATCTTTTTTCACTGGAAGAAAAACCCTCTGTCTTTCCGTATGCAGACTCCTGCCCAAAAACCCTCAGAGAGAGAGATCCACGTTTTTCAGTAATTGTTTTCTTGATCTCGCTTTTTATCAGGAGATCGTCTAAGTACGGGATAATTGTCACCCTGCTTGCGCAGGAGCACCATCATTTCTGCCATTACCTTGGTGAAAATCCTCTGGGCCGTGGAAAGCCCAAACGGCAACGTCTGAAATTGGTAATGACAATCCTGCACAGCGAATCTCAGGAACGCCTGATGAGGAGGGTATATGGGTACATGAAGGTATGCATCCTTTGTCTTTCCCCCCGCGCCCCCCCCCCTTCCCCCCCCCCCCCCCTTCCCTGTCCAGACTGGAGATCACTGCGCGGAGAGATTCCATCTTGAAATTGAATCTCTTCAAATACAGATTTAGGGATTTTAGGTTCAGAATCGGTCTGACCGAGCCGCCTGGCTTCGGGACCACGAATATAGTTGAATAAAAACCCTTTCCCTGTTGTAACCGGGGAACCATGATAATCACTTGCTGTTGACTCAGCTTTTATATAGCCACTGAAACTATTGTTCTCTCTGGGAGAGAAGCTGGTAAGGCCGATTTGAAAAATCGGTGTGGAGGCACGTCTTCGAACTCCAGTTTGTACCCTGGGTCACAATTCCTAGCACCCAAGGATCGAGGTCCGACTGAACCCAGACCTGGCTGAAGAGCCGAAGCGTCATGCGGTGGATTTGGCAGAAGCCCGAGTGGAATTCTGCTCCTGGGAACTAGCCGTAGCTGGTGTTCTTTTCCCTCTTCCTCTACCTCTGGCGAGGAAAGATGATCCACACCCCTTTCTGAATTTGAGACCGAAAGGACTGCATCTGGTATTGAGGCGTTTTCTTTTGCTGTGGGGGAACAAAAGGCAAAAAATAAGACTTACCCGCGGTAGCTGTGGAAACCAGGTCCGCGAGGCCATCCCCAAACAAAACTTCACCCTTGTAAGGTAAAGCCTCCATAAGTCTCTTGGAGTCAGCATCACCAGACCATTGACGGGTCCACAGCGACCTCCTAGCTGAAATTGCCATGGCATTGGCCCTTGATCCCAAGAGGCCAATATCTCTCGCAGCCTCCCTTAGGTATAACGCTGCGTTCTTGATGTGACCCAAAGTTAACAGAACAGTATCCCTGTCGAGGGTGTCCATGTCAGATGACAAGTTATCTGCCCAACCTGCCATTGCGCTACTCACCCATGCCGACGCAACCGCCGGTCTGAGCAGGGCTCCCGTAGTCGCATAAATTGACTTTAAAGTGGTTTCCTGCTTGTGGTCCGCAGGATCCTTTATGGTCGCCGGGGACGGTAGGGCCACTTTTTTGGATAACCGCATCAAGGCTTTATCCACTGTGGGTGATGATTCCCACTGTAACCTGTCCTGTGAGGCGAAAGGATACGCCATAATAATTCTCTTGGGAATCTGCAGCCTCTTGTCTGGAGTTACCCAAGCCTTTTCAAATAGAGCGTTCAGTTCATGAGATGGGGGAAACGTTACCTCACGTTTCTTCTCCTTAAACATACAGACCCTTGTGTCAGGGACAGAGGGGTCCTCTGTGATATGTAATACATCTTTTATTGCTATAATCATGTACTGAATACTCTTGGCCACCCTTGGGTGTAACCTCGCATCATCATAGTCGACACTGGAGTCGGTATCAGTGTCTGCTATTTGGGTAAAGGAACGTTTCTGTGACACAGTAATATCCATGGATTGACTCCATGCTTGGTTCTGAGACTCAGATTTTGTATGTAATAAAGCCACACTTGCATTCAAAACATTCCACATGTCTACCCAATCAGCAGTCGGCGGTGCCGACGGAGTCATTACCACATTCTGCTCCGCTTCCTCCCTCGACGAGCCTTCCGCCTCAGACATGTCGACACACACGTACTGACACCCTCAAACACACTGAATTATAGAGGACAGACCCACAGTGAGGTCATTTGGAGAGACAGAGAGGGAATTTGCCAGCTCACACCCAGCGCCGCCACAGTCTGAAATATTAACAATACCTCAGACCTGTAAGCGCTTTTATATATAAATAAATATAAAATCAGCACCAAATTATTGTGGCCCCCCCCTCGTTTTGCACCCTGTTGTGTATAGCAGGGCAGGGTTCGGGAGCAGCGTCTCTGCAGCAAGCTGTAGAGAAAATGGCGCTGGTTAGAGCTGAGGGAAGAAGCCCCGCCCCCTTGATGGCGGGCTTCGGTCCCGCTATTATTTATACTGGCGGGGGTTTGTATACCCTGTGTATATACTATGCCAGTCTAGTATCTGAGGTAAATTTTGCTGCCCAGGGCGCCCCCCCTGCGCCCTGCACCCTTGTAGTGCCTTGTGTGTGTGTGTGTGTGGGAGCAATGGCGCGCTGCGCAGTACCTCACGAAGATCTCACGTCTTCTGCCGCCTCTGAAGTCTTCTTGCTTCCTATACTCACCCGGCTTCTTTCTTCCGGCTCTGTGAGGAGGACGGCGGCGCGGCTCCGGGAACGAACAGCTAGACGACACCAGTGTTCAGACCCTCTGGAGCTAATGGTCCAGTAGCCTAAGAAGCAGGGCCCAATCAGTCTAGGAAAGTGGGTCTGCTTCTCTCCCCTCAGTCCCACGAAGCAGGGAGCCTGTTGCCAGCAGTGCTCCCTGAAAATAAAAAACCTAACATAAGTCTATTTTCTAGAGAAACTCAGTAGAGCTCCCCTAGTGTGTGACCAGTCTCCTCTGGGCACAGGATCTAACTGGAGTCTGGAGGAGGGGCATAGAGGGAGGAGCCAGTTCACGCCCATTTAAAGTCTTAAAGTGCCTATGTCTCCTGCGGCTGTCTATACCCCATGGTCTTTACGGAGTCCCCAGCATCCTCTAGGACGTAAGAGAAATGTTCTTATTAATCTTATTTGGACACTACAAAAAAGTGTTGCAAGGTGGGGGGATGGGGTGACAATGCTGCTGGGCTGTGTAGCATGCAGGACACCCTACACCAGAACTGTAACTAGACATTTTGGTGCCCTTTGGCAGAAAGTGAATTGCTGCTCCACCTCCAAGACCCTAGATTATAGGCAGTGCAAAAATTTAGGGGCACGGCTTCATGGGGAAGGGGCGTGACCACATAATAGTGCCAATTCACATTACACCACACAGTAGTGCCGCTTATACACACTGCGCCAGGTAGAGCACGTTATACATATTGCGCCAGGTAGAGCACGTTACACACAATGCGCCAGGTAGAGGATAACTTGCACATTGCAGCCACCACCTCAGACCCCCACTACTTGATGTGCAGGCTAGAGATGGTGTAATATGGCCAGGGAGAGAGAGAGGGGACAGGATCCAACCTGCTGTTGCTAGTGGCTGCTATTGCATGTCTCCCTGCAGTGCAAACTGCAGCTCAGCCTCTTCGGCTCCATGAGCTGAACGTTCATAGCAGCCCTCACCCCTGGCTTGTGCCTAGCCCTGTCATATGCTGGGAGCTGGCTACACACAGTAATAACTGTATGGACACTGCAGCCCTCCCCCACCACCTCCGAACTCCGTTCACAGCACAGCCTAATAAATCAAGCAGAGGCTGCCGCTGATCTCCATAAATTACGGGTGGTAAGGGAATGTGTACAGTGAGAGCTTCGTGATGGATTACATAGAGAGGATCAAGGACGGACTTTGCTAGGGGATGCGAACACTAGCAATGACGTATGGTAGTGAAGCGGCCCTTTCCCTCCTTCACTGCCAGATCCTCCTGTGCGGTGTGCGCCTGGAACATACTCCCCAACCACATACCTGCTGCTGCTGCGCTTAGTGAAGCATGTGGGACATCAGAGGTGCGTGGCCCCCCCATCCCCATGTGGTTTATATCTAAAACAGCGCGTCAGCCGATCAGAACTGCAGCAGCGCCAGCACTGAACATGCTGGTAGCTGCTGCGTTACGAATACACACACAGTCACTGTCGCGGCCAGAGCGCCCGGGAAGCGTCATATACACTTTTTCTGAATGGGTGTGTCCCTGGGGACGCGCTCCACTCAGATTGGCTAGAGGTGTAATGATTGATGTTTCCCTTGACCAAGAGGCTCCCTCTCCACATTTTTAGTTCTCTCTGGAGCCGGACAAGGGAGACATCAATCATTACACCTCCAGCCAATCCCAGTGGAGCGCGTCCCTGGGGACCCACCCATTCAGAAAGAGTGAGTCCCTGGGCCTTAATATTGGGTAAAATACGCGATATGCCGCGTTTTTGTCATCACTGTGTGTGTGTGTGTGTGTGTGTGTGTGTATTTATATATATATATATATATATATATATATATATATATATATATATATATATATACCAGATAGGGGGTTTCAAGCGACCTAAGGTGTTTTGATGTAGCAGGAGGTCTCTGGGTAAAGGCCCAACGCGTTTCGTCTCTTGGACTTCTTCATGGGGTTACCCCATGAAGAAAGTCCAAGAGACGAAACGCGTTGGGCCTTTACCCAGAGACCTCCTGCTACATCAAAACATCTTAGGTCGCTTGGAACCCCTATCTGGTATCCCTATCTCTCTTTTGCGGCAACCTACCATTGCCGTTTCTTTAGGGGACAGCTGACGCCCAAATAACTGGGAGTGTTCATTGAACTATTTGGGAATTGTAATATCACAAGTGGCGCGGCATTCTTTTGCTATCACATATATATATATATATATATATATATATATATATATATATTTATTTCTCTAACGTCCTAAGTGGATGCTGGGGACTCCGTAAGGACCATGGGGAATAGCGGCTCCGCAGGAGACTGGGCACATCTAAAGAAAGCTTTAGGACTAACTGGTGTGCACTGGCTCCTCCCCCTATGACCCTCCTCCAAGCCTCAGTTAGATTTCTGTGCCCGACGAGAAGGGTGCACACTAGGGGCTCTCCTGAGCTTCTTAGTGAAAGTTTTAGTTTAGGTTTTTTATTTTCAGTGAGACCTGCTGGCAACAGGCTCACTGCATCGAGGGACTAAGGGGAGAAGAAGCGAACTCACCTGCGTGCAGAGTGGATTGGGCTTCTTGGCTACTGGACATTAGCTCCAGAGGGACGATCACAGGTCCAGCCTGGATGGGTCCCGGAGCCGCGCCGCCGGCCCCCTTACAGAGCCAGAAGAGCGAAGAGGTCCGGAAAAATCGGCGGCAGAAGACGTTCCTGTCCTCAATAAGGTAGCGCACAGCACTGCAGCTGTGCGCCATTGCTCTCAGCACACTTCATACTCCGGTCACTGAGGGTGCAGGGCGCTGGGGGGGCGCCCTGAGACGCAATAAAACATGACAGAAATACCTTACATGGCAAAAAATACATCACATATAGCTCCTGGGCTATATGGATGCATTTAACCCCTGCCAGAATATACAAAAAACCGGGAGATAATGCCGCCGTTAAGGGGGCGGAGCCTATCTCCTCAGCACACTGGCGCCATTTTCCCTCACAGCTCAGTTGGAGGGAAGCTCCCTGCTCTTCCCTGCAGTCACTACACTACAGAAAAAAGAGAGGGGGGCACTAATTAGGCGCAGTATTAAAACATACAGCAGCTATAAGGGGAAAAACACTTATATAAGGTTATCCCTGTATATATATATATATAGCGCTCTGGTGTGTGCTGGCATACTCTCCCTCTGTCTCCCCAAAGGGCTAGTGGGGTCCTGTCCTCTATCAGAGCATTCCCTGTGTGTGTGCTGTGTGTCGGTACGTTTGTGTCGACATGTATGAGGAGAAAAATTATGTGGAGACGGAGCAGAGTGTCTGTAACAGTGATGTCACCCCCTAGGGGGTCGACACCTGAGTGGATGTACTGTTGAAAATTACGTGACAGTGTCAGCTCTATATAAAAAAAACTGGTTGACATAAGACAGCCGGCTACTCAGCTTGTGCCTGTCCAGACGTCTCATAGGCCGTCAGGGGCTCTAAAGCGGCCGTTACCTCAGATGGCAGATACAGACGCCGACACGGATACTGACTCCTGTGTCGACGGTGAAGAGACAACCGTGATTTCCAGTAGGGCCACACGTTACATGATTGAGACAATGGAAAATGTTTTTATACATTTCCGATAATACGAGTACCACCAAAAAGGGGTATTATGTTCGGTGAGGGAAAAACTACCTGTAGTTTTCCTGAATCTGAGAAATAAAATGAGGTGTGTGATGATGCGTGGTTTCCCCCCGATAACAAATTTCTTAAAAAGTATTGGCTGCATACCCTTTCCCGCCAGAGGTTAGGGTGCGTTGGGAAACACCCCCTAGGGGGGATAAGGCGCTCACACGCTTGTAAGAACAAGGGCTCTACCCTCTCATGAGATGGCCGCCCTTAAGGATCCTGCTGATAGAAAGCAGGAGGGTATCCAAAAAGGTATTTACACACATACTGGTGTTATACTGCGACCAGCTATCGCCTCAGCCTGGAGGTGCAGTGCTGGGTTGGCATGGTCGGATTCCCTGACTGGAAATATTGATATCCTAGATAAGGATAGTATATTATTGCCTATAGAGCATTTAAAAGATGCATTTCTATATATGCATGATGCACAGCGGAATAATTGCCGACTGGCATCAAGTATAAGTGCGTTGTCCAAGTCTACCAGTAAAATGGTCAGGTGATGCGGATTCCAAACGGCATTTGGAAGTATTGCCTTTGAAAGGGGACATTTGGGGTCGGTCTTTTAGACCTGGTGGCCACGGCAACAGCTGGGAAATCCACGTTTGTACCCCAGGTCGCCTCTCAAAATAAGATGCCGTATTATCAGGCGCAGTCCTTTTTTGGCAAGCGGACAAAAGGTTCCTCTTTTCTGCTCGTGACAGAGGGAGAGGAAAAAGGCTGTAGAGATCAGCCAGTTCCCAGGAACAGAAACCCTTTCCCGCCTCTGCCAAGCCCTCAGTATGACGCTAGGGCTTTACAAGCTCAGGCACGGTGGGGGCCCGTTCTCAATGAATTTCAGTGCGCAGTGGGCTCACTCGCAAGTAGACCCCTGGATCCTTCAGGTAATATCTCAGGGGTACATATTGGAATTCGAGACGTCTCCCCCTCGCCGTTTCCAAAAGTCGGCTTTACCGACGTCTCCCTCTGACAGGAAGGCAGTTTTGGAAGCCATTCACAAGCTGTATTCCCAGCAGGTGATAATCGAGGTACCCCTCCTGCAACAGGGAACGGGGTATTATTCCACACTATTGTGGTACCGAAGCCAGACGGCTCGGTGAGACCGATTCTAAATCTAAAATCTTTGAACACTTACATACAGAGGTTCAAATTCAAGATTGAGTCACTCAGAGCAGTGATTGCGAACCTGGAAGAAGGGGACTACATGATGTCTCGGGACATCAAGGATGCTTACCTTCATGTCAAAATGTACCCTTCTCACCAAGGGTACCTCAGGTTATGGTGCAGAACTGTCACTATCAGTTCAGACGCTGCCATAGGGATGGTCCACGGCACCCCGGGTCTTTACCAAGGTAATGGACGAAATGATATCCCTTCGAAGGAAGGGAATTTTAGTTATCCCTTACTTGGACGATTCCCTGATACGGGTAAGATCCAGGGAACAGTTGGAGGTCGGTGTAGCACTATCTCAGGTAGTGTTGCGGCAGCACGATTGGATTCTCAATATTCCAAAATCGCAGCTGGTTCCGACGACTTGTCTTCTGTTTCCTAGGGATGATCCTGGACACAGTCCAGAAAAAAGGTTTTTCTCCCGGAAGAGAAAGCCAGGGAGTTATCCGAGCTAATCAGGAACCTCCTAAAACCGAACCAAATCTCAGTGCATCAATACACAAGGGTTCTGGGTAAAAATGGTGGCTTCCTACGAAGCAATCCCATTCGTTAGATTCCACGCAAGAACTTTCCAGTGGAACCTACTGGACAAATGGTCCGGGTCGCATTTTCAGATGCATCAGCGGATAACCCTGTCACCAAGGACAAGGGTATCCATCCTGTAGTGGTTGCAGAGTGCTCATCTTCTAGAGGGCCGCAGATTCGGCATTCAGGACTGGGTCCTGGTGACCACGGATGCCAGCCTGCGAGGCTGGGGAGCAGTCACACAGGGAAGGAATATCCAGGGCTTAGGGTCAAGCCTGGATACATCACTTCACATAAATATCCTGAAGCTAAGGGCCATTTACAATGCTCTAAGCTTAGCGAGACCTCTGCTTCAAGGTCAGCCGGTGTTGATCCAGTCGGACAACATCATGGCAGTCACCCACGTAAACAGACAGGGTGGCACAAGAAGCAGGAGGGCAATGGCAGAAGCTGCAAGGATTCTTCGCTGGGCGGAAAATCATGTGATAGCACTGTCAACAGTATTCATTCCGGGAGTGGACAACTGGGAAGCAGACTTCCTCAGCACGACCTCCACCCGGGAGAGTGGGGACTTCACCCAGAAGTCGTCCACATGATTAAAAAACTCGACAGGTATTGCGCCAGGTCAAGAGACCCTCAGGCAATAGTTGTAGACGCTCTGGTAACACAGTGGGTGTACCAGTCAGTGTATGTGTTCCCTCCTCTGCCTCTCATACCCAAGGTACTGAGATTGATAAGATGGAGAGGAGAAGGCACTATATTCGTGGCTCCGGATTGGCTAAGAAGGACTTGGTAACCGGAACTTCAAGAGAGGCTCACGGAGGATCCGTGGCCTCTACCTCTAAGAAGGGACCTGCTCCAGCAAGGACCCTGTCTGTTCCAAGACTTACCGCGGCTGCGTTTGACGGCATGGCGGTTGAACACCGGATCCTGAAGGAAAAAAGGCATTCCGGATGAAGTCATCCCTATCCTGATCAAAAGCCAGGAAGGATGTAACCGCAAAAACATTATCACCGCAATTGGCGAAAATATGTTGCGTAGTGCGAGGCCAGTAAGGCCCGACGGAGGAAATTCAACTGGGTCGATTCCTACATTTCCTGAAAACAGGAGAGTCTATGGGCCTGAAATTGGGGTCCATTAAGGTTCAGATTTCGGCCCTGTCAATTTTCTTCCAAAAAAGAACTAGCTTCAGTCCCTGAAGTTTAGACGTTTGTAAAAGGGGTACTGCATATACAGCCTCCTTTTGTGCCTCCAGTGGCAATTTGGGATCTCAATGTAGTTTGGGTTCCAAAAGTCACATTGGTTTGAACCACTTAAATCTGTGGAGTTAAAATATCTCACATGGAAAGTGGTCATGCTGTTGGCCCTGGCCTGGGCCAGGCGCGTGTCAGAATTGGCGGCTTTATCCTGTAAAAGCCCTTATCTGATTTTCCATTCGGACAGGGCGGAATTGAGGACTCGTCCTCAGTTTCTCCCTAAGGTGGTTCCAGCGTTTTCACCTGAACCAACCTATTGTGGTGCCTGCGGCTACTAGGGACTTGGAGGAATCCAAGTTGCTGGATGTTGTCAGGGCCCTGAAAATGTTTCCAGGACGGCTGGAGTCAGGAAATCTGACTCGCTGTTTATCCTGTATGCACCCAACATGCTGGGTGCTCCTGCTTCTAAGCAGACTATTGCTCGTTGGATTTGTAGTACAATTAAGCTTGCACATTCTGTGGCAGGCCTGCCACAGCTAAAATCTGTAAAAGCCCGTTCCACAATGAAAGTGGGCTCATCTTGGGCGGCTGCCCGAGGGGTCTCGGCTTTACAACTTTGCCGAGCAGCTACTTGGTCAGGGGCAAACATGTTTGCTAAATTCTACAAATTTGATACCCTGGCTGAGGAGGACCTGGAGTTCTCTCATTCGGTGCTGCAGAGTCATCCGCACTCTCCCGCCCGTTTGGGAGCTTTGGTATAATCCCCATGGTCCTTACGGAGTCCCCAGCATCCACTTAGGACGTTAGAGAAAATAAGAATTTACTTACCGATAATTCTATTTCTCATAGTCCGTAGTGGATGCTGGGCGCCCATCCCAAGTGCGGATTGTCTGCAATACTTGTACATAGTTATTGTTACAAAAATCGGGTTATTATTGTTGGGAGCCATCTTTTCAGAGGCTCCTCTGTTATCATACTGTTAACTGGGTTCAGATCACAAGTTATACGGTGTGATTGGTGTGGCTGGTATGAGTCTTACCCGGGATTCAAAATCCTTCCTTATTGTGTACGCTCGTCCGGGCACAGTATCCTAACTGAGGCTTGGAGGAGGGTCATAGGGGGAGGAGCCAGTGCACACCAGTTAGTCCTAAAGCTTTCTTTAGATGTGCCCAGTCTCCTGCGGAGCCGCTATTCCCCATGGTCCTTACGGAGTCCCCAGCATCCACTACGGACTATGAGAAATAGAATTATCGGTAAGTAAATTCTTATTTTTATATTTTATTTTATTACCTTGTGGGTTAAGACACCATTGCACTAACCTAAAGGGTCCAGTTTGAGCCCCTTGTGGAACTTTCTTTAATATAGACAGTTTAAATGTATGGAATGGATTTTAAAGGGAGATGGGAGGAGAAGTTACTCTGTACCCTCTACGCATCAACCTGATGTACACTTCCACCGGTATAACTGTCATTTGAATCCAACACTCCTATTAGAGATGTCATGTAGTCTCAGATATGGGTATAATAACACTCTATAATGCCTATTGCTAACTCGTGGGTTGTACACTGTACCTGGGATCATTCACTAAGATGTACTCCAGTCCATACTGTCGGTAATGACCTTTATTTCTCTTACGTCCTAGAGGATACTGGGGTTCCATTTAGTACCATGGGGTATAGACTGGTCCACTAGGAACCATGGGCACTTTAAGAATTTGATAGTCTGGGCTGGCTCCTCCCTCTATGCCCCTCCTACCAGACTCAGTTTAGAAAATGTGCCCGGAGGAGCCGGTCACGCTGAAGGAAGCTCCTGAAGAGTTTTGAAGAGTGGTGAGTACTGAGCCGGCGTCCCGGTTAGCGGGTCACCGGCCATTATGGCGGCATTAGGGTATGGAGACGCACGGCTTCTCAGCGGGACAGAATGCGTCTCCAGACAACCAGACTGGCAAACACAGCCTTAAAACGGTTCTGCTCCATTTTAAGCACAAAAATTACCTCAGCCAGTATAAAAAAAAGTTGGAAGACCGTGCACTATTGAAGGGGTGAGGCTTCACTATGAGAGGATCCAGCAGCTCACCAGCGCCATTTTCCCTCTGCAGTGGACACAGATGCTGACTGACAGGGACGCACAGCTCCGCCGGTGTGAATCCGAATTACCTCTGTGGTACCAGGTGGTAATAGCAGGGGGGAGCGTCTATTGGTGTACTAAGTCCCCTATTAGGGTACTTAGTTTGCGACCCGGCTAAGCTTGGCATTAGTAGTGAGGGCTGGCTCCAACGACTCTGCGTCTCCTTGAAGGGCTCTTTGTGGGTTAATTGTGCTTAACCTTTTCCTGTGTGTGTGTGCGTGTGCTGTCACATTTACTTTGTCAGGCCAAGAGTGTGTTTCATGTACAGCGGAGTGGATTTTCTCACCAGGGGTCTCACTACTGGGTACTCTGGGCAGTGCACCTTCCCAGAGTAGCGGGGCTGAACCGGAGTGTGTTAATTCTCTTAAACAAATGATCTCCACTCATTCTACAAAATTGTCCCGCAATGAGATAGAGACACAATACTTAAAATAGACTGTGAATGAGTTTATGAACAGAGACTTGGTCCTCAAAACAGCATCTCAATCCCCTCCCATTTGTCCGCAAAAGCGATCTGGCCCATATCCTGCAGTCTGACGCTGACAGGTCAGACGTGGAGGAGGGGGAGGTGGACTTAGAGAGGGGGGGATGCAGCTCTGTCACAGGGAATAGAGGCTCTTATAGAGAGTGTTTTACTCCTGCAGCATATACAGTACTCTGCAAACTTTATGGTGGAGACCCTAAAAGAGAGAGGCTTGCTTAACGCACGCACCATCGCTATGGCAGTGTCGGTACGCAGAGGCTTGAGGCTACTCCAGTGGACTGCTGATGCGGTCTCCTGGAAAGGCGTGGAAAGCCTACCATTCACGAGAGAGGCCTTATTTGGAGATGAACTAGACAAATGGATCTCCAAATCTAATGCGGATAAATCTACATATCTTCTTTCAGCAGCCCCCCCAACCAAGAAGACTTATTCAGCTTCTAAGTTGCAGTCCTTTCGGACGGCCAAGTTCAAGGACAAATTCAGAGGTGCTTCTACGTCCTCCAGTTCCACCTCATCTGCAAAACGAGCGGTACTATTCCAACCTGTTTGTAGTACCGAAGCCGGACGGTTCGGTAAGGCTGATTCTGACCCTCAACTCGTTGAACCCGTACTTACGAATGTTCAAATTCAAGATGGAGTCTCGGAGAGCGGTAATCTCAGGTTTGGAGGATGGGGAGTTCCTAGTGTCTCAGGATATCAAGGGTGCGTACCTTTACATTCCGAGCTGGCCGCCTCGTGAGGCTTCTCTATGGTATGCACTGAAGGATTGTCACTACTATGGTGGCCAATCCCGGGATCGGCGGGATTCCGGAATTTAGGGCCAAAAATGGCCGGGATTCAATCCCGGGATTGGAAGCTTCAATCCCGGGGATTGAGGGACCAGTGCTGAGCGTCCACAGGACGATACCCGGTATTGTAAAAATGGCCTGGGATTGGCTTTCCTAGTCACTACCAGTTACAGGCCCCTTCCATTTGGTCTCTCCACGGCACCAAGGGTGTTCACCAAGGTGATGGCAGAGATGATGTTTCTACTCCGCAAGCAGGGAGTGAACATAATTCAGTACCTGGATGATCTCCTGATAAAAGTACCGTCCAGGGAAAGGTTGCTGGACAGCCTTGATATCTCAACCAAACTCATCCAGGAACACTGTTTCTGAACCTTTCGAAATCTCACCTGGAGCCAACACTGAGGCTTCCGTTCCTGGGAATGATACTGGACAGAGTCTCAGAAAGTGTTCCTTCCGTTGGAAAAGGCATTTTTCTCTATCGTCCTAGTGGATGCTGGGGTTCCTGAAAGGACCATGGGGAATAGCGGCTCCGCAGGAGACAGGGCACAAAAAGTAAAGCTTTAGGATCAGGTGGTGTGCACTGGCTCCTCCCCCTATGACCCTCCTCCAAGCCAGTTAGATTTTGTGCCCGGCCGAGAAGGGTGCAATCTAGGTGGCTCTCCTAAAGAGCTGCTTAGGAAAGTTTAGCTTAGGTTTTTTATTTTACAGTGAGTCCTGCTGGCAACAGGATCACTGCAACGAGGGACTTAGGGGAGAAGAAGTGAACTCACCTGCGTGCAGGATGGATTGGCTTCTTGGCTACTGGACATCAGCTCCAGAGGGACGATCACAGGTACAGCCTGGATGGTCACCGGAGCCTTGCCGCCGGCCCCCTTGCAGATGCTGAAGTAAGAAGAGGTCCAGAATCGGCGGCAGAAGACTCCTCAGTCTTCTAAAGGTAGCGCACAGCACTGCAGCTGTGCGCCATTTTCCTCTCAGCACACTTCACACGGCAGTCACTGAGGGTGCAGGGCGCTGGGAGGGGGGCGCCCTGGGAGGCAAATGAATACCTGTTTTGGCTAAAAATACCTCACATATAGCCTCCGGAGGCTATATGGAGATATTTAACCCCTGCCAGAATCCGTTAAGAGCGGGAGACGAGGCCGCCCGAAAAAGGGGCGGGGCCTATCTCCTCAGCACACAGCGCCATTTTCCCTCACAGAAAGGCTGGAGGGAAGGCTCCCAGGCTCTCCCCTGCACTGCACTACAGAAACAGGGTTAAAACAGAGAGGGGGGGCACTAATTTGGCGATATGCTTATATATATATATTAAGATGCTATAAGGGAAAACACTTATATAAGGTTGTCCCTATATAATTATAGCGTTTTTGGTGTGTGCTGGCAAACTCTCCCTCTGTCTCTCCAAAGGGCTAGTGGGTCCTGTCCTCTATCAGAGCATTCCCTGTGTGTGTGCTGTGTGTCGGTACGTGTGTGTCGACAGGTAGGAGGACGATGTTGGTGAGGAGGCGGAGCAATTGCCTGTAATGGTGATGTCACTCTCTAGGGAGTCGACACCGGAATGGATGGCTTATTTAGGAAATTACGTGATAATGTCAACACGCTGCAAGGTCGGTTGACGACATGAGACGGCCGACAAACAATTAGTACGGTCCAGACGTCTCAAAAACACCGTCAAGGGTTTTTAAAACGCCCGTTTACTTTAGTCGGTCGACACAGACACAGACAGGGACACTGAATCCAGTGTCGACGGTGAATAAACAAACGTATTCCTTATTAGGGCCACACGTTAAAGGCAATGAAGGAGGTGTTACGTATTTCTGATACTACAAGTACCACAAAAGAGGGTATTATGTGGGATGTGAAAAAACTACCATAGTTTTTCCTGAATCAGATAAATTAAATAAAGTGTGTGATGATGCGTGGGTTCCCCCCGATAGAAAATTATGGGCGGTATACCCTTTCCCGCCAGAAGTTAGGGCGCGTTGGGAAACACCCCTTAAGGTGGATAAGGCGCTCACACGCTTATCAAAACAAGTGGCGGTACCGTCTATAGATAGGGCCATCCTCAAGGACCAGCTGACAAGGCTGGAAAATATAATAAAAAGTATATACACACATACTGGTGTTATACTGCGGCCAGCGATCGCCTCAGCCTGGATGTGCAGAGCTAGGGTGGCTTGGTCGGATTCCCTGACTAAAAATATTGATACCCTTGACAGGGACAGTATTTTATTGACTATAGAGCATTTCTATATATGCGAGATGCACAGAGGGATATTTGCACTCTGGCATCATGAATAAACGCGATGTCCATAACTGCCAGAAGATGTTATGGACACGACAGTGGTCAGGTGATGCAGATTCCAAACGGCACAGTATGGCCGTATAAAGGAAGAGGACTTGTTTGGGGTCGGTCCATCGGACCTGGTGGTCACGGCAACTGCTGGAAAATCCACCGTTTTTTACCCTAAGTCACATCTCTGCAGAAAAAGACACCGTCTTTTCAGCCTCAGTCCTCTCGTCCCTATAAGATCATATCTGCCCAGGGATAGAGGAAAGGGAAGAAGACTGCAACAGGCAGCCTATTCCCAGGAACAGAAGCGTTCCACCGCGTCTGACAAGTTCTCAGCATGGCGCTGAGACCGTACAGGACCCCTGGATCCTACATGTAGTATCCCGGGGGTACAGATGGGAATGTCGAGACGTTTCCCCTTCGCAGGCTCCTGAAGTCTGCTTTACCAAGTCTCCCTCCGACAAGGAGGTAGTATGGGAAAAAATTCACAAGCTGTGTTCCCAGCAGGTGACAATTAAATTACCCCTCCTACTACAGAAAAGGGGTATTATTCCACACTATATTGTGGTACTGAAGCCAGAAGGCTAGGTGAGACTTATTCTAAAAAAATTTTTTTTTTGAACACTTACAAAGGTTCAAATTAAGATGAAGTCACTCAGAGCAGTGATAACGAACCAGGAAGAAGGGGACTATATAGTGTCCCGGGACATCAGGGATGCTTACCTCTATGTCCCAAATTTGCCCTTCTCACTAAGGGTACCTCAGGTTCGTGGTGCAGAACTGTCACTATCAGTTTCAGACGCTGCCGTTTGGATTGTCCACGGCACCCCGGGGTCTTTACCAAGGTAATGGCCGAATTGATGATTCTTCTTCGAAGAAAAGGCGTCTTAATTATCCCTTACTTGGACGATCTCCTGATAGGGGCATAGTCCAGGGAACAGTTGGAGGTCGGAGTAGCACTATCTCGGATACTGCTACAATCAGCACGGGTGGATTCTAAATATTCCAAAATCGCAGCTGATCCCGACGACACGTCTGCTGTGCCTAGGGATGATTCTGGACACAGTCCAGAAAAAGGTGTTTCTCCCGGAAGAGAAAGCCAGGGAGTTATCCGAGCAAGTCAGGAACCTCCTAAAAACAGTGCATCATTGCACAAGGGTCCTGGTAAAAATGGTGGCTTCCTACGAAGCAATTCCATTCGGCAGATTTCACGTAAGAACTTTTCAGTGGGATCTGCTGGACAAATGGTCCGGATCGCATCTTCAGATGCATCAGCGGATAACCCAATATCCAAGGACAAGGGTGTCTCTCCTGTGGTGGTTATAGAGTGCTCATCTTCTAGAGGGCCGCAGATTCGGCATTCAGGATTGGATGCTGGTAACCACGGAGCCCAGCCTGAGAGGCTGGGGAGCAGTCACACAAGGGAAAAATTTCCAGGGAGTGTGATCAAGTATGGAGACTTTTCTCCACATAAATATACTGGAGCTAAGGGTAAATTTATAATGCTCTAAGCTTAGCAAGACCTCTGCTTCAAGGTCAGCCGGTATTGATCCAGTGGGAAAAACATCACGGCAGTCGCCCACGTAAACAGACAGGGCGACACAAGAAGCAGGAGGGCAATGGCAGAAACTGCAAGGACTTTTCGCTGGGCGGAAAATCATGTGATAACACTGTCACCAGTTTTTCATCCCGGGAATGGAAACTGGGAAGCAGACTTCCTCAGCACGACCTCCACCCGGGAGAGTGGAAACTTCATTGAGAAGTTTTTTCCACATGATTGTAAACCGTTGGGAAATACCAAAGGTGGACATGATGGCGTCCCGTCTGAACAAAAAACGGGACAGGTATTGCGCCAGGTCAAGGGACCCTCAGGCAATAGATGTGGACGTTCTGGTAACACCGTGGGTG
This sequence comes from Pseudophryne corroboree, assembly GCF_028390025.1. Taxonomy (NCBI): domain Eukaryota; kingdom Metazoa; phylum Chordata; class Amphibia; order Anura; family Myobatrachidae; genus Pseudophryne; species Pseudophryne corroboree. Next base: position 658,156,682 of record NC_086447.1, read on the forward strand.
TACCAGTCGGTGTATGTGTTCCCTCCTCTGCTTCTCATACCTAAGGTGCTGAGAATTATAAGACGTAGAGGAGTAAGAACTATACTCATGGCTCCGGATTGGCCAAGAAGGACTTGGTACCCGGAACTTCAAGAGATGCTTACAGAGGTCTTATGGCCTCTGCCGCTAAGAAGGGACTTGCTTCAGCAAGTACCATGTCTGTTCCAAGACTTACCGCAGCTGCGTTTGTCGGCATGGCGATGGAAAGCCGGATCCTAAGGGAAAAAAGGCATTCCGGAAGAGGTCATTCCTACCCTGGTCAAAGCCAGAAAGGAGGTGACCGCACAACATTATCACCACGTGTGGCGAAAATTTGTTGCGTGGTGTGAGGCCAGGAAGGCCCCACAAAGAAATTTCAACTCGGTCGTTTCCTGCATTTCCTGCAAACAGGAGTGTCTATGGGCCTCAAATTGGGGTCCATTAAGGTTCAAATTCGGCCCTGTAAATTTTCTTCCAGAAAGAATTGGCTTCAGTTCCTGAAGTCCAGAAGTTTGTCAAGGGAGTATTGCATATACAAACCCCTTTTTTGTGCCTCCAGTGGCACTGTGGGATCTCAACGTAGTTCTGGGATTTCTCAAATCACATTGGTTTAAAACCAGTCAAATATGTGGATTTGCAGCATCTCACATAAAAAGTGACCATGCTCTTGGCCCTGGCCTGGACCAGGCGAGTGTCAAATTGGTGGTTTTTTCTCAAAAAAGCCCATATCTGTTTGTCCATTCGGACAGGGCAGAGCTGCGGACTCGTCCCCAGTTCTCTCCCTAAGGTGGTGTCAGTGTTTCACCTGAACCAGCTTATTGTGGTGCCTTGCACCTACTAGGGACTTGGAGGACTCCAAGTTGCTAGAAGTTGTCAGGGCCCTGAAAATATATTCCAGGACAGCTGGAGTCAGAAAATCTGACTCGCTGTTTATACTGTATGCACCCAACAAGTTGGGTGCGCCTGCTTCTAAGCAGTCGATTGCTCGTTGGATTTGTAACACAATTCAACTTGCACATTCTGAGGCAGGCCTGCCACAGTCTAAATCGGTTAAGGCCCATTCCACAAGGAAGGTGGGCTCATCTTGGGCGGCTGCCCGAGAGGTCTCGGCATTACAACTCTGCCGAGCAGCTACGTGGTCAGGGGAGAACACGTTTGTAAAATTCTACAAATTTGATATCCTAGCAAAAGAGGACCTGGAGTTCTCTCATTCGGTGCTGCAGTCATCCGCACTCTCCCGCCCGTTTGGGAGCTTTGGTATAATCCCCATGGTCCTTTCAGGAACCCCAGCATCCACTAGGACGATAGAGAAAATAAGAATTTACTTACCGATAATTCTATTTCTCGGAGTCCGTAGTGGATGCTGGGCGCCCATCCCAAGTGCGGATTATCTGCAATACTTGTACATAGTTACAAAAATCGGGTTATTATTGTTGTGAGCCATCTTTTCAGAGGCTCCGCTGTTATCATACTGTTAACTGGGTTTAGATCACAAGTTGTACGGTGTGATTGGTGTGGCTGGTATGAGTCTTACCCGGGATTCAAAATTCCTCCCTTATTGTGTACGCTCGTCCGGGCACAGTACCTAGCTGGCTTGGAGGAGGGTCATAGGGGGAGGAGCCAGTGCACACCACCTGATCCTAAAGCTTTACTTTTTGTGCCCGGTCTCCTGCGGAGCCGCTATTCCCCATGGTCCTTTCAGGAACCCCAGCATCCACTACGGACTCCGAGAAATAGAATTATCGGTAAGTAAATTCTTATTGTAATCCAGTCGATGGTTCGGGATGTCCTGAAGCCAACCCGGATATCTCTGCACCTATGCATTCGCCTTCTAGGAAAACTGGTGGCCGCTTACGAGGCGCTTCAATGTGTGAAAGCTTCCATATTGAAGCAAGACCCTTCCAGCTCGATCTGTTGGACAAATGGTCCGGATCGCATCTTCACATGCACCAGAGGATCAGTCTGTCGCCAAATGCCAGGATCTCCCGTCTGTGGTGTCTACAGACTTCTCACCTTGTCGAGGGTCGCAGGTTTGGAAATCAGAACTGGATTCTGTTAACCACAGACGCAAGCCTCCGAGATTGGGGAGCAGTCACCTAAGGGGTGCAGTTTTAAAAAAGATGGTCAAGTCAGGAAGTCATCCTTCCACTCAACATTCTGGTACTCAAAGCCACATTAAACGCCCTTCTGCAGGCTTCACATCTTCAAGATCGGGCCATTCAGGTTAAGTCAGACAACGTGACGGCAGTAACGTACATAAACCGACAGGGCGTAACGAAAAGCAGAGCAGCAATATCAGGTGTCAATTCTCTTTTGGGCAGAAAAGAACGCTGCGGCGTTGTCAATGGTCTTCATTCCGGGAGTAGACAACTGGGAAGCAGACTTACTCAGCAGACACGACTTGCATCCTTGGAAGTGGGGCCTTCACCCGGAAGTGTTCAGGTGCTTGACACGTCGGTGGGGATATCCACAGATCGACATGATGGCCTCTTGTTTGAACAAGAAGCTCAAGCGGTATTCCAGGTCGAGAGACCCACAAGCAGTGGCGGTAGACGCCCTGACGACTCCATGGGTCTATGAGATGGTGTACGTGTTTCCTCTACTTCCTCTGTTCCCAAGAATTTTTAAAAGAATAAAAAGGGAAAAGGTTCAAGCAATACTCATTGCTCCAGACTGGCCAAGAAGGGCCTTGTACGTGGACCTTCTGGAGATGCTCCTCGAAGATCCGTGGCCTCTACCTCTTTGCGAGGATCTTCTGCACCAGGGCTCGTTCGTCTATCAGGACTTACCGCGGCTACGTTTGACGGCATGGAAGTGGAACTAGCTGATACTAGCCAGGAAAGGGATCCCTAACAAGGTTGTCCCGACTATGTTCCAAGCCAGGAAGGGGGTAACGTCTAAGCATTATGATCGCATTTGCAAGAAATACGTCTCTTGGTGTGAGAGCAGAAATTATTCTGTGGTGGAATTTCACCTGGGATGTTTCTTGCTCTTCAGGCAGGTGTGGATGTGGGCCTACGTCTGGGCTCCATAAAAGTCCAGATTTTGGCCTTATCCATTTCCTTTCAAAGACAATTGGCTTCTCTCCATGAGGTCCAGAAGTTCTTGAAAGGTGTTCTGCGCATCCAACCTCCCTTTGTGCCTCCCACGGCACCTTGGGATCTCAGTTTGTTGCTGCAGTTCCTCCAATCGGACTAGTTTGAACTGTTACAGGAGGTTGACGTAAAGTACCTTGCGTGGAAGACCGTCACACTGTTGGCCTTAGCTTCAGCAAGACATGTGTCGGAGCTGGGGGCTTTGTCTCACAAGAGCCCCTATTTAATTTTCCATGAGGACAGAGCTGAACTCAGAACTAGTCAGCAATTTCTTCTGAAAGTGGTGTCTGTGTGTTTCACATCAACCAACCTATTGTGGTTCCGGTTATCACCGACGCTTCCGCTACTTCAAAGTCTTTGAATGATGTGAGTGCTTTGAAGGTATACGTAAAGAGGACAGCTCGTCATATGAAATCCGACTCGCTGTTTGTTCTATATGATCCCAATAAAACGGTCTGTCCTGCTTCAAAGCAGACAATTGCACGCTGGATCAGGCATACTATCCAGCATGCTTATTCCACAGCAAGTTTGCCATGTCCAAAATCTTTACAGGCCCACTCTACTAGGTCAGTGTGTTCATCCTGGACGGCTGCCTGGGGTGTCTCTGCTTTACAGCTCTGCCGAGCAGCTACTTGGTCTGGTTCGAAAACGTTTGCTAAGTTCTACAAATTCGATACCTTGGCCTCTGAGGACTTTCAGTTTGATCAATAAGTTCTGCAGGAACCTCAGCACTCTCCCTCCCGGTTTAGGAGCTTTGGTACATCCCCATGGTACTAAATGGAACTCCAGTATCTTCTAGGACATAAGAGAAAATAGGATTTGAATTACTTACCGGTAAATCTTTCTCGTAGTCCGTAGAGGATACTGTGCGCCCGCCCGGTGCTTTGTTCTTCCTGCACTGTTACTTGGTTAAGTATTGTTGGTTCAGCTGTTGCTATTGCTGTTGAAAGTTGGGTTTGCATAGCTTTCCTCTGTTTGTGTGTGTGTGTGTGTGTGTGTGTGTGTGTGTGTGTGTTGGTTCGGAATCTCACCACTATCTTTTATTTTATTTATTTATTTATCCTTCTCTCAAAGTATGTCCGTCTCCTCGGGCACAGTTTCCTAAACTGAGTCTGGTAGGAGGGGCATAGAGGGAGGAGCCAGCCCACACTATCAAATTCTTAGTGCCCATGGCTCTTAGTGGCCCCATCTATACCCCATGGTACGAAATGGATTCCCAGTATCCTTTACGGACTATGAGAAAAGGACTTACCGGTAGGTAATTTAAAATCCTATTGTATATCCCCTAGTGAAATAAAGTGTGGGGCATCATACATTCATACATCCTCCTCTCCCACCCAGCTCCAAAAGATACCTCAAGGATACCTGTCTATACCCCACTTGCCATAGCTCCAGTGTCACCTATGAAATCGGAGAAATGGCTTTATCTGTAAAATCCTGTTTTGTAGAATGACTTTTACTCCTGGTTAATCATGTGTGGTGAGTTGTTAACATTTCGCATGTCTCCCATTAATTTTGAGTTCTTCATAAATCTAAAGACTACATTTTATTTCCTCACAGCTGTAACAGATCAAGTTGAGATTGACCCAAGAATGCAAGTGTTCACACTTCCCAATGAAGTTGGCAGGTGTGTACTTCAGATTCTACAAAACATTCTGTGTATATTCCCTTGTATCCATTGAGAACAAAGTGTACTAGTGTTCAGCATGTGGTTTTTTTTTTTGTTTCTTTTTTAAAAACATTTATTGGTATTACTTCTAAAACTTTTCTAGAAACCTACCTAAAGTAAAGGTAATTGGAATATCTTGCACTTAGGGATGTGTCCTTGTACAACTAGCCTCAGTATACCGTGACGGGAGACACCTGGTGTGAGTAACCTGCCAGGTCCATGCGATACTGCTAGCGCCAGGCATCTTTTCCTTGCTACCTGAAAATGCATCTTAATCACCGTGCGATCCAAACAGGACGCAACTGGAGACTGCTGATTGATTTGATATGGGGACACTTGTATATGTGACTAAGGGGGTGATTCAAACCTGATTGCTTGGCTGCTGAAATTGTTGTCCTGCAATCAGATAGTCACCGCCCAAGGGGAGTGTATATTCGCCATGCAAGTGTGCGATCACGTGTACACCGAGCTGCTAGAAATCCCTCAGTCAGCGGAAAAATGGCCGAAATAATTATCCCGTACTTGGACGATCTCCTTATAAAGGCGAGGTCCAGGGAGCAGTTGTTAGTGCTACTCCGACAATCTCGGGAAGTGGTACAACAGCACGACTGGATTCTGAATATTCCAAAGTCGCAGCTGGTTCCTACGACGCGTTTACTGTTCCTGACACAGAACAAGAAAAAAGGGTTTCTCCCGGAGGAGAAGTCCAAGGAGTTGTCGTCTCTAGACAGAGACCTCCTAATACAAATACAGGTGTCGGTGCATCAATGCACGCGAGCCCTGGGAAAGATGGTAGCTTCTTACGAAGAAATTCTATTCGGCAGGTTCCATGCAAGGATCTTCCAGTGGGATCTGTTGGACAAGTGGTCCGGGTCGCATCTTCAGATACATCGGCGGATAACCCTGTCTCCAAGGGCCAGGGTGTCGCTGTTGTGGTGGCTGCAGAGTGCTCATCTTCTAGAGGGCCGCAGATTCGGCATACAGGACTGGGTCCTGGTGACCACGGATGCCAGCCTTCGAGGCTGGGGGGCAGTCACACAGGGAAGAAACTTCCAAGGACTATGGACAAGTCAGGAGACTTCCCTACACATAAATATTCTGGAACTAAGGGCCATTTACAATGCCCCAAGTCAGGCTAGACCAGGGGTGGGCAATTATTTCAGCTGAGGGGCCACTTGACATTTCCTGTCAGTATCAGAGGGCCACACACAAAATAGCAGCTCCCCTCACTTGCCAAAAATATAGGGACGTGGCTTCATGTGGAAGGAGTGTGAACAAAAAATAATACAGATTAGTATTAGGTTGCACAATAGTCTCCATTATTCAAATTGCGCCACTTACACACATTACAGCAGGTAGAGCTCCCTTTTACACATTGACATTTTATTTAGGATAATTATTGCGCAGCAAGCAAATTATCCAGGGTCTTATGGCCCTGGGAAAGGTGTGGACACAGTGATAGGACACGGGGAGTGTGTGACACAGTGACAGAACACGAGGGGTCACAGATAAGAGTCCGCACACACACAGTCCAGTCTCCGGGGGCAGCCAGCATCTTCGGGGGAAGCTGGACATGCCCCCGGAGCGAAAGAGAAAAGACCCACCAGACCATGCCCCTTTTAGATTAAGCCACACCCCCTTTTTGGGCACCACACTGCTTGAGCCGGGGGGGGGGGGGTAATAGTACAGAGTGCGCTCCGGGTGACAGAACACGGGGAGGGGGGGGGGGGGGTGTGACACAGTGACAGAACACGGGGGGGGGGGGGGGGGGGGGGGAAAGTGTCACGGTGACAGAACCACGGTGGGGGTGACAGAACACGGTGGGGGTGACAGAACACGGGGGGGTGACACGGTGACAGAACACGGGGGGGTGACAGAACATGGTGGGGGGGTGACAGTGACAGAACACGGTGGGGGTGACAAAGTGACAGAACACGGTGGGGGTGACAAAGTGACAGAACACGGTGGGGGTGACCAAAGTGACAGAACACGGGGGTGTGGCGCGGTGACAGAACACGGGGGTGTGACAGTGACAGAACACGGGGGGTGTGACACAGTGACAGAACACGGGGGGGTGTGACACAGTGACAGAACACGGGGGGTGTGACACAGTGACAGAACACGGGGGGTGTGACACAGTCACAGAACACGGGGGGGGGGGGGGTGACACGGTGACGGAACCACAGGAGGGTTTGGTACAGCGAGAGCTAAAGATCTCTCCCCCCAAACTAAAAACAGTCTGACGCCACTGTCCGCACACAAATACACACACACACATATATATATATATTAATATATATATATATACTATATATATATATATATATATAAATGAATAAATATCCCAAATGGGACTGGCACTCTCCTGGCTGGCGTGAGGGTACCCCGGTGCCTTCTGAAGTGAAGATGTAGCAATCCAGAAGAAAACAGCGGCACTCGAGGATTTAGTGAAACAAGTAAACTGTATTCAAAAAAAGGTTACAAGAGGCCGACGTTTCGGGGCTTACATGCCCCTTTGTCAAGGTGTATAACAATGTGTAGGAGTGAAGGCTTACCTTATATCCCCGTGAAGTTCAACTCAGTGCAGGTGTGTGAACGGAGACGCGGTGGAGCCGCCGGACTTCCGGTCGCGGCTCTGTGACGTCTGAAAGACTGCGCCCGTTGCTGTGGTAACAGGGACGCCCGAATAGCCGTCCGTGGCTACGTGACGTCTGGGTGCGTGTGCTCGTAGCTATGGCAACTGGGACGCCTGATGCCGAAAACTGTGATGATAACTCAGCTGGTGACCATATCAGGGTGATGAATAGAGTGCAAAAAGGACTACGTGTAATAGTGCCTGGGGAACCCAACATCTCCGTGGGGCACTATGTGATCTCCGAGGCGCCAGAGGGACAATATTGCATGCATGTGGCAGGACTCGGTGGGAGCTGGACCCTCAAAGCTAATAAAAAATGATAACATGCTGGAGTCTGTGGGATCCACCGTGTGCCCTTGTAATGACTGCGGCTCGTGCCGGCCTGGCACTGCGACCGTTGTGGTGCGCATGGGCATGAAACCCGATGGCTGGGCTGGTTGTATGACCGGTGTGCCTGCTGGTGAAAAAACATGCTCCACCTGTGAGCCGTATATGCTGCTGAGGGGGACCTGCTTTCACCGAGTTCTGTCAGATGCCAGCTAAGGACTCAATGTGCGCGCCCTGTGTGTCAGGCTGGACCAGGATGGGGAAACATGCAGTGAGTGGCTGGGTCACCCCGGAACGCAGAGTGGAACATAGCAGCATAGAATTATATGAATATATTCCATGAAAATTTTTCATTCAGCCCTCCTGGGCTGATGGTGCCCAGTTCAAAGATCCATTTGGATTCAATGTGTAGTAATCTTCGATCCCTGTCCCCTCCTCGGATGCTGCGGGGTACGTGGTCGATAATCTGGTGTCTCAAGTCATTCAATGAGTGGCCCATCGCCGCGAAGTGTCTAGCCACGGGTTGTTCGGAGGATTTGCCCGAAAGGGCCTGCTTAATTGCGGACCTGTGTAGGGCCATCCTCTCTCTAAAAGTTCTGATGGACTTGCCCACATACACTAGGTGGCACGGACAGGTAAGTGTATACACTATGTGGGTGGTAGTGCAAGTTACCACGTGTCTGATCTGGTAGGTCCTTTCTTTGTAAGGATGTTTAAAAAAAGACCCAGTGGTCATATTGTTACAGGTGGTACATTTGGGGCACTTGTAGCATCCAGGGGCCTTTGAGAGAAAAGTAGAGGATCGTTGTGTCTCGCTTTGGAACCCGGTTATATCCGAGTGTACTATAATATCTCTTATGCTTTTGCCTCTGGTGAAGCATAGCATCGGACGTTGTTTTCTAAACATTGGAAGTTTCGCGTCTGAGGCCACTATGGGCCACAAAGCCCTAGCCGCTCTCTGGATTACTGGGCTTGCTGTACTGAACTGATTCACAAACGGTATAACCGCTTGGTTCTTGCGGACTGTGGGCTTGAGTAAGGTTTCCCTCGGCGTTGCCATGATCTCGTTTTTCTGTACCTGGAGCTTATGGTAGTTGTAACCCCGTTGAGCGAACTTGTCTACCATGTTTCCTAATGCTTGATCCAAGGTAGAGCGGTCACTGATGATCCTGGACGCCCTGATCATCTGAGATCTGGGGAGTCCCTCTTTTAAGGGTCTTGGGTGATGACTATTAGCCCTGAGATACACATTCTTGTCTGTGGGCTTTGAAAACAGGCCGGTGGTTAAAGTACCGTCCTTGATTATGATCCTGACATCCAGATAATTCACAGTTTCGTTACTGATATTGTAGGTGTACTTGATCGTGGATGGTCTGTTGTGTTTGCTTCCTCCATAAGATGCTCAAAATGTGCTTTGTCCCCTGTCCAAAGTAGGAACAAATCGTCTATATATCTGACGAACATCAAGATGTTCTGCACAACGGCCTGGTTGTCAAAGAATACCGCCTGTTCCTCCTGGAACATAAAGACATTCGCGAAGGATGGGGAGACGTTGCTCCCCATCGCACATCCTGTTCGCTGTTGGAAAAATTTCCCATTAAACATGAAGAAGTTCCTTTTTAAGGTCAATGTAAGGAGTTGCATGAAGAGCCCAATGTCAAGAGTGTCCATCTTTTCTTTAATGAGAAAATCCTGCATAACCTGTAGACCCTCCTGGTGGGGGATGCTCGTATATAAGCTCTTAACATCTACCACACACATTAGTGTCCCTGGAGGAACCTGCCCAATGTTGTTGATTCGCTCCAGGAAACTGGTGGTGTCCTTGATGTAATTGTGATGTTTAACGATCAATGGTTGCAGAATACCATCTAGAAATGTGGAGATGGGCTGAAAGATGGACTCTCTAGCGGCTATGATGGGTCTGCCGGGCGGGGATGTGGCATTCTTGTGGATTTTGGGTACCACAAAGAAAAGGGGTACCCGTGGGTGATCCTGTTTGAGTGCCTCACACAGCTTTCCTGTTAGTAGATCATTGGACCGGGCCTGGTTGAGCAGCTGCTCCAATTCTTGCTGGTAGTCGGAGGTGGGGTCGTGGGACAATTCCTCATACGTCTCCGGATCTGCCAGTTGTCCCTCTACTTCTTTGATGTAATCGGAGAGGTTAAGGACAACTAAACCTCCTCCCTTGTCCGCAGGACGGAAGATTACATCGCGGTACGTTCCCAACTGTTTGAGGGCTGTTTGCTCAGCCCTGGAGAGATTCCGATGTATAGTTGGTGTCGCCGCTGTGTATTTGGCGACTGAGTCGTCCAGTAATCTGGTAAAAGCTTGTATGGAAGGGTTGGTTGAAGGGGGATCGAAGGTGGATTTATGTCGGGTCTGATAGAATCTGTCGCTGAAGGAGACTGTTGTTGGATCCTGTGGGTCGGAATTTTGAAAAAATTCCTGCAGTCTCAACTTGCGTGAAAAGCGGTGCAGGTCAATTTGCCACTGAAATTTGTTGAATGGATTGGTGGGTACAAAAGAAAGACCCTTCTCCAGAACTCTCAGTTCTATATCCGAGAAGGATCTGCTGGATAGGTTGAAGATCAGGGATTCTTTTTGGCTGCACGCGCCTTTGATTCGCGCGCACTGCTTGCCCCTGCGGGTGGGCGCCCTCTTCTGCCTTGTTCTACTGGGGTAGCCCCGGGGGTCCCTAAAGGGACCGGCTGTGCCCTGGATGACCCTTCCGAGTCTAAGAAGGCGCTCTCGCTGTCGCTGTTTGATGTACCGGCAGTGAATGACTTCTGCTCCCGCCGTCTTCTCCAGCCTTGTCGGCCTCTGGCGTTATAGGTGGTGTTTTGACCACCCTCTCCTCCCATCAGCCATCTGTATACCTTGTTTAGGTCATAGTCTTCTCTGACTATTTGTTGTTTATTGCGCTTAAATTTAATTAAGTCTTTCCTATATTCATCGCATTGTTTTTGCAGTTTAGTGAGCCAATCGTGGTTGCAATCCGCTTGCAGGACAGTCTTGTGTTCAATCTCAAGCTTGGAGATCTTGTCCCTGGTCTGCCTCAGTTCTCGGCCCGATTCTTCCACGACCAGCAAGATCAAGTCGAGGCTGCATTTGTTGAGTATGCCTACCCATTTCTTGCAGAACTCGGGATTGTACCGCCCGATGGTGGGGACGTTCCTTACTCTGAAGCCTCTTGGGATCAACTTTTCACGGTGATATTCCGACAATGAGATGCCGTGAAGTAAATAATCGCATTCGCGGCGTTTCAGCTTCAGTAATTGATGATAGACATCCTCAATGCCCCCTGTACGTTCTGAAGCGCCCAATTGTTCCGTGAAACGAAGGCGTTCCGCGTCGTCATCCGTGAAACTAAAGGATTCGCCCAGGACTGATGGCATCCCTCTGCATCCCGGTGTATCTTCATCGTGCCTTGAAGAGGATGCGGTCTCCATGGTGAATGCGTGAAGATTGACTTGTGAGTGCCTGGTGCTAAAGTGGACACCGCTGTGTAAGTGACTGTGGAACTCCACCTGGACAAAAGGGTGCGGTATGGTGAAAAAGATGACTAGGAAGTCACAAAAGGGGGAGGTGCCTCGACCCCGGCTGGCGTACAGTGTGACCTGTTTGCGCCAAAATGCATAAATATCCCAAATGGGACTGGCACTCTCCTGGCTGGCGTGAGGGTACCCCGGTGCCTTCTGAAGTGAAGATGTAGCAATCCAGAAGAAAACAGCGGCACTCGAGGATTTAGTGAAACAAGTAAACTGTATGTTATACACCTTGACAAAGGGGCATGTAAGCCCCGAAACGTCGGCCTCTTGTAACCTTTTTTTGAATACAGTTTACTTGTTTCACTAAATCCTCGAGTGCCGCTGTTTTCTTCTGGATTGCTATATATATATATATATATATATATATATATATATATATATATATATATATATATATATATATATATATATATATATATATATATACACATACATACACTTTCTCTCACTCACTTTTCCCATTAACTTACTGATCTGGCTGGCAGCGGCAGGAAGGATGGATCTGCAGCAGTCTGGCTCTTGTCCCGTGTAGCTCCGCCCCCTGAGGTCCCGTGTAACCCCGCCCCTTCATCGACACTTAGTCCCACCCCCTTTTCGGCTGAACACAGCCGTTATCACTGGGGAGTCTGGAGGCAGGAGGAGAAGGCTGCTACAACGCAGCAGCAGCAGGGGAGAGAGGCGCCGCTGGCAGCTTGGAGGTACTGCAGTGCAGAGCAATGACAAGCAGCTCAGCTGGTCGGGCCGCTTGTCATTGCTTGCTGGTGGGACGCAGTGGGCCGGGCAGGATCGGTTTGCGGGCCGCATCCGGCCCGCGGGCCGTATTTTGCCCACCCCTAGGCTAGACCCTGCTTCGACACCGGCCGGTGCTGATCCAGTCAGACAACATCACGGCGGTCGCTCATGCAAACCGACAGGGCGGCACAAGAAGCAGGATGGCGATGGCAGAAGCCACAAGGATTCTCCGATGGGCGGAAAATCATGTGTTAGCACTGTCAGCAGTGTTCATTCCCGGAGTGGACAACTGGGAAGCAGACTCTCTCAGCAGACACGACCTCCACCCGGGAGAGTGGGGACTTCATCCAGAAGTCTTCCAAATGATTGTACACCGTTGGGAAAGGCCACAGGTGGACATGATGGCGTCCCGCCTCAACAAAAAGCTAAAAAGATACTGCGCCAGGTCAAGGGACCCTCAGGCGATAGCTGTGGACGCTCTGGTAACACCGTGGGTGTACCAGTCGGTGTATGTGTTCCCTTCTCTGCCTCTCATACCCAGGGTAATGAGAATAATAAGAAGGAGAGGAGTAAGAACTATACTCATTGTTCCGGATTGGCCAAGAAGAGCTTGGTATCCAGATCTCCAAAAAATGATCTCAGAGGACCCATGGCCTCTGCTGCAGCAGGGGGCCTGTCTGTTCCAAGACGTACCGCGGCTGCGTTTGACGGCATGGCGGTTGAACGCCGGATCCTGAAGGAAAAGGGCATTCCGGAGGAAGTTATCCCTACGCTAATTAAAGCTAGGAAAGAAGTGAGCGCAAACCATTATCACCGCATATGGCGGAAATATGTTGCGTGCTGTGAGGCCAGGAAGGCCCCAACGGAGGAATTTCAGCTAGGTCGATTTCTGCACTTCCTACAGTCAAGGGTGACTATGGGCCTAAAATTGGGTTCCATTAAGGTCCAGATTTCGGCTCTATCGATTTTCTTCCAAAATAGAACTGGCTTCACTGCCTGAAGTTCAGACTTTTGTTAAGGGAGTGCTGCATAGTCAGCCCCCGTTTGTGCCTCCAGTAGCACCGTGGAATCTCAACCTGGTGTTGATTTCCTGAAGTCGCATTGGGTTGAGCCACTTAAATCCGTGGAGCTAAAATACCTCACGTGGAAAGTGGTCATGCTGTTGGCCTTGGCGTCGGCCAGGCGTGTATCAGAATTGGCGGCTTTATCGTGCAAAAGCCCTTATCTGATATTCCTCTGACGTCCTAGTGGATGCTGGGAACTCCGTAAGGACCATGGGGAATAGCGGCTCCGCAGGAGACTGGGCACAAAAGTAAAGCTTTAGGACTACCTGGTGTGCACTGGCTCCTCCCCCTATGACCCTCCTCCAAGCCTCAGTTAGATTTTTGTGCCCGGCCGAGAAGGGTGCATTCTAGGAGGCTCTCCTGAGTTTCTTAGTAAAAGTTTAGTTTTAGGTTTTTTATTTTCAGTGAGACCTGCTGGCAACAGGCTCACTGCATCGAGGGACTAAGGGGAGAAGAAGCGAACCTGCCTGCTTGCAGCCAGCTTGGGCTTCTTGGCTACTGGACACCATTAGCTCCAGAGGGACCGAACACAGGCCCAGCCTCGGAGTCCGGTCCCAGAGCCGCGCCGCCGGCCCCCTTACAGAGCCAGAAGCAAGAAGAGGTCCGGAAAATCGGCGGCAGAAGACATCAGTCTTCACCAAGGTAGCGCACAGCACTGCAGCTGTGCGCCATTGCTCCTCAGGCACACTTCACACTCCGGTCACTGAGGGTGCAGGGCGCTGGGGGGGGGCGCCCTGAGCAGCAATAGAAACACTTTGGCTGGCGAAAATACATCACATATAACCCCTAGGGCTATATGGATGTATTTTAACCCCTGCCAGAATACAGCAAAAAGCGGGAGGAAAGTCCGCCGAGAAGGGGGCGGAGCCTATCTCCTCAGCACACGGGCGCCATTTTCCCTCACAGCTTCGCTGGAAGGACGTCTCCCTGACTCTCCCCTGCAGTCCTGCACTACAGAAAAGGGTAAAACAAGAGAGGGGGGCACTAATTAGGCGCAGTATAAATAAAACAGCAGCTATAAGGGGAAAAACACTTCTATAAGGTTATCCCTGTATGTATGTATGTATGTATGTGTGTATATATATATATATATATATATATATATATATATATATATATATATATATATATATATATAGCGCTCTGGTGTGTGCTGGCATACTCTCCCTCTGTCTCCCCAAAGGGCTAGTGGGGTCCTGTCCTCTATCAGAGCATTCCCTGTGTGTCGGTACGATTGTGTCGACATGTATGAGGAGGAAAATGGTGTGGAGGCGGAGCAATTGCCTGTAATGGAGATGTCACCCCCTAGGGAGTCGACACCTGAGTGGCTGAGCTTATGGAAGGAATTACGTGACAGTGTCAGCTCTTTACAAAAGACGGTTGATGACATGAGACAGCCGGCTACTCAGCTCGTGCCTGTCTAGGCGTCTCAAAAGCCATCAGGGGCTCTAAAACGCCCATTACCTCAGATGGCAGATACAGACGCCGACACGGATACTGACTCCAGTGTCGACGATGAAGAGACGAATGTGACTTCCAGTAGGGCCACACGTTACATGATTGATGCTATGAAAAATATTTTACATATTTCTGATAATACAAGTACCACTAAAAAGGGTATTATGTTTGGTGAGGAAAAACTGCCTGTAGTTTTTCCTGCATCTGAGGAATTAAATGAAGTGTGTGATGAAGCGTGGGTTTCCCCCGATAAAAAACTGATAATTCCTAAAAGGTTATTAGCATCATACCCCTTCCCGCCAAAGGATAGGGCACGTTGGGAAACACCCCCTAAGGTGGATAAAGCGCTCACACGTTTGTCAAAACAGGTGGCACTACCGTCTCCTGATAGGGCCGCCCTTAAGGAACCTGCTGACAGAAAGCAGGAGAATATCCTAAAATGTATATACACTCACACGGGTGTTATACTGCGACCAGCAATCGCCTCAGCCTGGATGTGCAGTGCTGGGGTGGCTTGGTCGGATTCCCTGACTGACAATATTGATACCCTGGATAGGGACAGTATATTACTGACGATAGAGCATTTGAAAGATGCATTTCTATATATGCGGGATGCACAGAGGGATATTTGCCGACTGGCATCAAGAGTAAGTGCGCTGTCCATTTCTGCCAGAAGAGGGTTATGGACGAGGCAGTGGTCAGGTGATGCTGATTCCAAAAGGCATATGGAAGTATTGCCTTATAAAGGGGAGGTGTTATGTGGGGTAGGTCTATCAGACCTGGTGGCCACGGCAACTGCTGGGAAATCCACATTTTTACCCCAAGTAGCCTCTCAACATAAGAAGACGCCGTATTATCAGGCGCAGTCCTTTCGGCCCCATAAGGGCAAGCGGGCAAAAGGCTCCTCATTTCTGCCCCGTGGCAGAGGGAGAGGAAAAAGGCTGCAGCAAACAGCCAGTTCCCAGGAACAGAAGCCCTCTCCCGTTTCTGCCAAGTCCTCAGCATGACGCTGGGGCTTTACAAGCGGACTCAGGCACTCCCCTAAAGTCTGCTTTACCGACGTCTCCCTCCGACAGGGAGGCGGTATTGGAAGCCATTCACAAGCTGTATTCCCAGCAGGTGATAATCAAGATACCCCTTCTGCAACAGGGACAGGGGTATTATTCCACGCTGTTTGTGGTACCGAAGCCGGACGGCTCGGTGAGACCTATTTTAAATCTGAAATCCTTGAACACTTACTTACACAGGTTCAAATTCAAGATGGAGTCACTCAGAGCGGTGATTGCGAACTTGGAAGAAGGGGATTATATGGTGTCTTTGGACATCAAGGAGGCTTACCTCCATGTCCCAATTTACCCTTCTCACCAAGGATACCTCAGGTTTGTGGTACAGAACTGTCACTATCAGTTTCAGACGCTGCCGTTTGGTTTGTCCACGGCACCCCGGGTCTTTACCAAGGTAATGGTCGAAATGATGATACTCCTTCGAAGGAAGGGAGTTTTAGTTATACCGTACTTGGACGATCTCCTGATAAGGGCAAGATCCAGGGAACAATTGGTAGTCGGGGTAGCACTATCTCAAGTAGTGTTGCGGCAGCACGGTTGGATTCTCAATATTCCAAAATCGCAGCTGATCCCGACGACACGCCTTCTATTCCTAGGGATGATCCTGGACACAGTCCAGAAAAAAGGTGTTTCTCCCAGAGGAGAAAGCCAGGGAGTTATCCGAACTAGTCAGAAACCTCCTAAAACCAGGCCAAGTGTCAGTGCATCAATGCACAAGGGTCCTGGGAAAAATGGTGGCTTCCTACGAAGCAATCCCTTTCGGCAGATTCCACGCAAGAACTTTCCAGTGGGACCTGCTGGACAAATGGTCCGGATCGCATCTTCAGATGCATCAGCGGATAACCCTGTCACCAAAGACAAGGGTGTCTTTCCTGTGGTGGTTGCAGAGTGCTAATCTTCTAGAGGGCCGCAGATTCGGCATTCAGGACTGGGTCCTGGTGACCATGGATGCCAGCCTGCGAGGCTGGGGAGCAGTCACACAGGGAAGAAATTTCCAGGGCTTGTGGTCAAGCCTGGAGACATCACTTCACATAAATATCCTGGAGCTGAGGGCAATTTACAATGCCCTAAGCCAAGCAAGACCTCTGCTTCAAGGTCAGCCGGTGCTGATCCAGTCGGACAACATCACGGCAGTCGCCCACGTGAACAGACAGGGCGGCACAAGAAGCAGGAGGGAAATGGCAGAAGCTGCAAGGATTCTTCGCTGGGCGGAAAATCATGTGATAGCACTGTCAGCAGTGTTCATTCCGGGAGTGGACAACTGGGAAGCAGACTTCCTCAGCAGGCACGACCTCCACCCAGGAGAGTGGGGACTTCACCCAGAAGTCTTCCACATGATTGTAAACCGTTGGAAAAAACCAAAGGTGGACATGATGGCGTCCCGCCTCAACAAAAAATTGGACAGGTATTGCGCCAGGTCAAGGGACCCTCAGGCAATAGCTGTGGACGCTCTGGTAACACCATGGGTGTACCAGTCAGTGTATGTGTTTCCCTCCTCTGCCTCTCATACCCAAGGTACTGAGAATTATAAGACGGAGAGGAGTAAGAACTATACTCGTGGCTCCGGATTGGCCAAGAAGGACTTGGTACCCGGAACTTCAAGAGATGCTCACAGAGGACCCGTGGCCTCTACCTCTAAGAAGGGACCTGCTCCAGCAAGGACCCTGTCTGTTCCAAGACTTACCGCGGCTGCGTTTGGCGGTTGAACGCCGGATCCTGAAGGAAAAAGGCATTCCGGAAGAAGTCATTCCTACCCTGATCAAAGCCAGGAAGGATGTGACCGCAAAGCATTATCACCGCATTTGGCGGAAATATGTTGCGTGGTGCGAGGCCAGGAAGGCCCCAACGGAGGAATTTCATCTGGGTCGATTCCTGCATTTCCTGCAAACAGGAGTGTCTATGGGCCTAAAATTAGGATCCATTAAGGTTCAGATTTTGGCCCTGTCGATTTTCTTCCAGAAAGAACTGGCTTCAGTTCCTGAAGTTCAGACGTTGTCAAGGGGGTGCTGCATATACAGTCTCCTTTTGTGCCTGCCTCCAGTGGCACCTTGGGATCTCAATGTAGTTTTTGGGTTCCTAAAATCACATTGGTTTGAACTGCTTAAATCTGTGGATTTGAAATATCTCACATGGAAAGTGGTCATGCTGTTGGCCCTGGCTTCGGCCAGGCGCGTGTCAAAATTGGCGGCTTTATCTTATAAAAGCCCTTACCTGATTTTTCATACGGACAGGGCAGAATTGAGGACTCGTCCACAATTTCTCCCTAAGGCGGTTTTCAGCGTTTCACCTGAACCAGCCTATTGTGATACCTGCGGCTACTAGGGACTTGGAGGACTCCAAGTTGCTGGACGTTATCAGGGCCCTGAAAATATATGTTTCCAGGACGGCTGGAGTCAGAAAATCTGACTCCCTGTTTATCCTGTATGCACCCAACAAGCTGGGTGCTCCTGCTTCTAAGCAGACTATTGCTCGTTGGATTTGTAGTACAATTCAGCTTGCACATTCTGTGGCAGGCCTGCCACAGCCAAAATCTGTAAAAGCCCATTCCACAAGGAAGGGGGCTCATCTTGGGCGGCTGCCCGAGGGGTCTCGGCTTTACAACTTTGCCGAGCAGCTACTTGGTCAGGGGAAAACACGTTTGCTAAATCCTACAAATTTGATACTCTGGCTGAGGAGGACCTGGAGTTCTCTCATTCGGTGCTGCAGAGTCATCCGCACTCTCCCGCCCGTTTGGGAGCTTTGGTATAATCCCCATGGTCCTTACGGAGTTCCCAGCATCCACTAGGACGTCAGAGAAAATAAGAATTTACTTACCGATAATTCTATTTCTCGTAGTCCGTAGTGGATGCTGGGCGCCCATCCCAAGTGCGGATTGTCTGCAATACTTGTACATAGTTATTGTTAACTAAATCGGGTTATTGTTGTTGTGAGCCATCTTTCCAGAGGCTCCTCTGTTATCATGCTGTTAACTGGGTTCAGATCACAAGTTGTACGGTGTGATTGGTGTGGCTGGTATGAGTCTTACCCGGGATTCAAAATCCTTCCTTATTGTGTACGCTCGTCCGGGCACAGTATCCTAACTGAGGCTTGGAGGAGGGTCATAGGGGGAGGAGCCAGTGCACACCAGGTAGTCCTAAAGCTTTACTTTTGTGCCCAGTCTCCTGCGGAGCCGCTATTCCCCATGGTCCTTACGGAGTTCCCAGCATCCACTACGGACTACGAGAAATAGAGTTATCGGTAAGTAAATTCTTATTTTTTATATGGATAGGGCGGAATTGAGGACTCGTTCCCAATTCCTTCCTAAGGTGGTATCAGTGTTTCATGTGAACCAACCTATTGTGGTGCCTGCGGCTACTTGGGACTTGGAGGATTCCAAGTTACTGGACGTAGTCAGGGCCCTGAAAAATATGTTTCCAGGACGGCTGGAGTCAGGAAAACTGACTCGCTATTTATCCTATATGCACCCAACAAGCTGGGTGCTCCTGCTTCTAAGCAGACTATTGCTTGCTGGATCTGTAGCACGATTCAACTTGCACATTCTGCGGCTGGACTGCCGCACCCTAAATCTGTAAAAGCCCATTCCACAAGGAAAGGGGCTCTTCTTGGGCGGCTGCCCGAGGGGTCTCGGCTTTACAATTTTGCCGAGCTGTTACTTGGTCGGGTTCAAACACTCTTGCAAGAGTCTACAAGTTTGATACCCTGGCTGAGGAGGACCTAGAGTTTGCTCATTCGGTGCTGCAGAGTCATCCGCACTCTCCCGCCCGTTTGGGAGCTTTGGTATAATCCCCATGGTCCTTACGGAGTCCCAGCATCCACTAGGACGTCAGAGAAAATAAGATTTTACTCACCGGTAAATCTATTTCTCGTAGTCCGTAGTGGATGCTGGGCGCCCATCCCAAGTGCGGATTGTCTGCAATACTTGTATATAGTTATTGCCTAACTAAAGGGTTATTGTTGAGCCATCTGTTGAGAGGCTCAGTTATATTTCATACTGTTAACTGGGTATAGTATCACGAGTTATACGGTGTGATTTGGTGTGGCTGGTATGAGTCTTACCCGGGATTCAAAATCCTTCCTTATTATGTCAGCTCTTCCGGGCACAGTATCCTAACTGAGGTCTGGAGGAGGGTCATAGTGGGAGGAGCCAGTGCACACCAGGTAGTACTAAAGCTTTCTTTAGTTGTGCCCAGTCTCCTGCGGTGCCGCTATTCCCCATGGTCCTTACGGAGTCCAAGGATCCACTACGGACTACGAGAAATAGATTTACCGGTGAGTATAATCTTATTTTTTACCCAATGTAACAAATATCATACCATTCTATATAAAAACTGTTAATATACAAATATCCTAGGACTGACACATGCAAAAGTATAATATGTTATTCCCTAGTTACTTAGTAATCCCTGTTTTAATCTAATTTTGTGCATGTGATGCTAATGCAAACTATCCGTATCATTAATTAAATGTTCACAAAAAACAACGAAAATGAATGTTGTTATTAAGGCCACGTGGTATCCTTGTATCAAGTCTATACATCCATTTGGCCTCCCTTTGTAAGAGTAAACCTCCACGGGGGGCGTGGCCACGGCAGCATCCGGGTAGGCAGCAGAGCACGGGAGCTCCCCGGCTAATTAATCCTTTCACCTCTCCTGGCCCCTGCTCCGGAGCCTGTGCCGCATATCCTGACTGCTGAGCGCTCGGGGCAGCGGTCAACGTCCCCCGGCTGTCTCTGCAGAGTGCTTACTGTCCGCGCCGGCTGCCGCTCGAGTTTACGGCCTGGGCCGCAGGAGCATCCCCGGCCTTGAGTTTGGCGGCGCATAGCCTCGCTGCCGCAGGTGCACGCGGGCGCGTCCTCGCTGCGAAACACCCCGCCAGTTACGCTGTTTGGAGCCCGTGGCACCCCCCAATACCCGGGGATACTGTCTTCCACTGCTCCTTGCCTGGGATTTCTGTGCTGGGCTGAGCTGCTGGGGGTTGGGGGAGGCTGTGGGCCCAGTGGCCATCTTGGAAGCAACTTCCTCCCCTCATATTATACTGCACTGAGACTGTGGGACAGATTGTAGTGCCTGTGGGTGTGCTGCCCGGCTCCCTATTATCCTGCCTTCACACGTTGCCTTGGTCCACTGCCCTTTCCTGTATCCCTGGGACCTCCTGGCTCACCCCTCCTAGTTACCACTGTTTTCTCTGACGTCCTAGTGGATGCTGGGAACTCCGTAAGGACCATGGGGAATAGCGGCTCCGCAGGAGACTGGGCACAAAAAGAAAGCTTTAGGACTACCTGGTGTGCACTGGCTCCTCCCCCTATGACCCTCCTCCAAGCCTCAGTTAGATTTTTGTGCCCGACCGAGCAGGGTGCAATCTAGGGGGCTCTCCTGAGCTTCTTAGATAAAAGTTAATTTTAGGTTTTTTATTTTCAGTGAGACCTGCTGGCAACAGGCTCACTGCATCGAGGGACTAAGGGGAGAAGAAACGAACCTGCCTGCTTGCAGCCAGCTTGGGCTTCTTAGGCTACTGGACACCATTAGCTCCAGAGGGATCGAACACAGGCCCAGCCTCGAAGTCCGGTCCCAGAGCCGCGCCGCCGGCCCCCTTACAGAGCCAGAAGCAAGAAGAGGTCCGGAAAATCGGCGGCAGAAGACATCAGTCTTCATCAAGGTAGCGCACAGCACTGCAGCTGTGCGCCATTGCTCCTCATGCACACCTCACACTGCGGTCACTGATGGGTGCAGGGCGCTGGGGGGGGGCGCCCTGAGCAGCAATATTAACACCTTGGCTGGCAAAAATACATCACATATAACCCCCAGGGCTATATGGATGTATATTAACCCCTGCCAGAATCCATAAAAATGGGTGAGAAAAGTCCGCGAAAAAGGGGCGTAGCTATCTCAGCACACTGGCGCCATTTTTCCCTCACAGCTCCGTTGGAGGGAAGCTCCCTGGCTCTCCCCTGCAGTTAATACACTACAGAAAGGGTTAAAAAGAGAGGGGGGGGCACAATTTAGGCGCAGTATACATATATATATATGCAGCTATAAGGGAAAACACTTTTTATAGGTGCTATCCCTGTGATATATAGCGCCCTGGTGTGTGCTGGCATACTCTCCCTCTGTCTCCCCAAAGGGCTTTGTGGGGTCCTGTCCTCTATCAGAGCATTCCCTGTGTGTGTGCTGTGTGTCGGTACGGCTGTGTCGACAGGTATGTGGAGGATAATGAGGTGGAGGCGGAGCGAATGCCTGTAAATATGTTGTCACCCCCTGCGGGGTCGACACCGGTGTGGTTGAACTTATGGAAAGATTACGTGAAAGTGTCAACTCCTTACATAAAAGGTCGACGACACAGAACAGCCGGCTACTCAGCTTGTGCCTGTTCCAGCGTCTCAAATGTCATGGGGGGCTCTAAAATCGCCCGCTACCTCAGATAACAGACACAGATGTCGACACGGATACTGACTCCAGTGTCGACGTCGATGAGACTGGTGTACCCTCCAAATAGGTCCACCCGTTACAGGATTGAGGCAATGAAAAAATGTATTACACATTTATGATTATACCCCAGGTACCACATAAAAGGGTATTGTGTTTGGTGAGAGAAAACTATTAGTTTTTCCTGCATCTGAGAAATTAAATGAGGTGTGTGAGGAAGAGTGGTCTTCCCCCGGTAAGAAATTGATAATTTCTAAAACGGTTATTGGCAGCGTACCCTTTCCCACCAGAGGATAGGTCACGCGGGGAAACACCCCATAGGGTAGATACAGCGCTTACACGCTTATCAAAAAAGGTGGCACTACCGTCTCCGGATACGGCCGCCCTGAAGGGACCTGCTGATAAAAAGCAGGTGGTTACCCTATAAGATATAGTCACAC
The DNA here is from genome assembly GCF_028390025.1 of Pseudophryne corroboree. Lineage (NCBI taxonomy): Eukaryota > Metazoa > Chordata > Amphibia > Anura > Myobatrachidae > Pseudophryne > Pseudophryne corroboree. The sequence goes on from NC_086447.1 coordinate 658,179,154, forward strand.
ACTAGGGCATTATATTGCGACTAGCCGTTGCTTTGGCATGGATGTGCAGTGCTCCCGCTGCGTGGTCAGATTCCCTGTCGGAAAATAACTATGGATAGGGACAATATTTTGCTGAAAATAGAGCATATAAAAGACGTGGTCTTATACATGCGTGATGCACAGAGGGATATTTGCCGGCTGGCATCAAAAATAAGCGCTAGGTCCATTGCCGCCAGACGGGGGTTATGAACTTGGCAATGGTCAGGCAATGCCGACTCGAATCGGCACATGGAAGTTGCCCTATAAGGGGGTAAAACTGTTTGGGGTTGGTTTTTCAGACCTCGTTTCCACAGCTACTGTTGGGAAATCGATTTTTTTGCCACAGGCTACCCCACAACAAAAGAAAGCACCGTATCATCAAGTACAGTCCTTTCGGCCCCAGAAAAGCAAGAGGGCTAGAGGCTCATCCTTTCTGCCGAGAGGCAAAGGTAGAGGAAAAAGCTGCAACACACAGCTAGTTCCCAAGAGCAGAAATCCTCCCTGCGTCCGGTAGGTCCACAGCATGGTGCGGGGGCTGCTCAGGCGGACTCTGGTACGGTGGGGGCCCGTCTCAGAAATTTCAGCGGACAGTGGGCTCTCTCACATGGATCCCTGGGTCCTTCAAGTAGTATCTCAGGGGTACAGGCTGGAGTTCGAGACGTTCTTCCCCCCGCCGTTTCCTAAAATCTGCCTTACCGGCACCTCCCTCTGCCAGGGAGACGGTGTTGGTGGATATTCAACACTATAATCACAACAAGTGATTGTCAAGGTGCCCCTCCTTCAGCAAGGAAGGGGTTACTATTCCACAGTGGTTGTGGTACCGAAACGTTTCGGTGAGACTCATCTTGAAATTAAAATACTTGAACTTTTATATCAGAAGATTCAAGATGGAATCGCTCAGGGCGGATATTACGAGCCTGGACGAGGGGGATTACAGGGTCTCCCTGGACATCAAGGATGCGTACCTGCATGTCCCCATTTACCCTCCTCACCAGGAGTACCTCAGATATGTGGTACAGGACTGTCACTATCCGTTCCAGACGCGGCCGGTGGAGTTGTCCACGGCACCGAAGGTCTTTACCAAGGTAACGGCCGAAATGATGATACTCCTTCGCAAGAAGGAAGTTTTTATTATCCCGTACTTGGACGATCTCCTGATAAAGGCGAGGTCCAAAGAACAGTTGGTAGTGGGGGTAGCACTCTCTCGGGAAGTGCTACAACAGCACGACTGGATTCTCAATATTCCAAAGTCACAGCTGGTCCCGACGACACGTCTTCTGTTCCTGGAAATGTTTCTGAACGCAGACCAGAAAAGAGTGTTTCTTCCAGTGGAAAAAGCCGAGGAGTTGTCATCTCTAGTCAGAGACATCCTATAACCAGGACAGGTGTCGGTACATCAATGCACACGAGTCCTGGGAAAAATGGTAGCTTCGTACGAAGCATAATTCCATTCGGAAGACTCCACGCAAGGACGTTCCAGTGGGACCTGTGGGACTAATGGTCCGGGTCCCATCTACAGATACAACAGCGGATAACCCTGTCAGCAAGAAACAGGGTGTCGCTGCTGTGGTGGCTGCAGAGGGCTCATCTACTAGAGGGCCGCAGATTCGGAATACAGGACTGGGTCCTGGTGAACACGGATGCCAGCCTTCGGGGCTGGGGTGCAGTCACACAGGGAAGAAAATTCCAAGGAGATTTCGCTTCTCATAAATATTCTGCAGCGAAGGGCCATTTACAATGCCCTAAGCCAAGCAAGGCCCCTGCTTCAGAACCAGCCGGTACTGATCCAATCAGCCGACATCACGGCGGTCTCCCATGTTAACAGACAGGGCGGCACAAGAAGCAGGATGGCGATGGCAGAAGCCACAAGGATTCTCCGATGGGCGACCTACACCCAGGAGAATGGGGACTTCATTCAGAAGTTTTCCAAATGCGGGTAAACCGTTGGGAATGACCACGGGTGGACATGATGGCGTCCCGCCTCAACAAGAAGTTGAAAAGATATTGCGCCAGGTCAAGGGACCCTCAGGCGATCGCTGGGGACGCTCTAGTGACACCGTGGGTGTACCAGTCGGTTTATGTGTCTCCTCCTCTACCTCTCATACCCAAGGTACTGAGAATAATAAGAAGGCGAGGAGTGAAAACCATACTCGGGGTTCCGGATTGGCCATGAAGAGCTTGGTACCCGGAACTTCAAGAGATGCTGGCAGAGGACCCTTGGCCTCTGCCGCTTAGACAAGACCTGCTGCAGCAGGGACCCTGTCTGTTCCAAGACTTACCGCGGCTGCGTTTGACGGCATGGCGGTAGAACACCGGATCCTAAAGGAAAAGGGTTTTCCGAAGGAAGTCATCCCTACCCTGATCATAGCCAGGAAGGATGTCACCGCAAGACATTATCGCAGCGTTTGGCGAAAATGTATTGCTTGGTGTGAGGCCATGAAGGCCCCGACGGAGGAATTTCAACTATGTCGATTCCTGCACTTCCTGCAAGCAGGGGTGACGTTTGGGCCTCAAATTGGGGTCCATCATGGTCCAGATTTCGGCTCTGTCGATTTTCTTCCAGAAAGAACTGGCTTCACTGCCTGAAGTTCAGACTTTGGTTAAAGGAGTACTACATATTCAGCCTCCTTTTGTGCCTCCTGTGGCACTTTTTGGATCTCAACGTGGTGTTGGATTTCCTAAAGTCGCATTGGTTGAGCCACTTAAAACCATGGAGCTAAAGTATCTCGCGTGGAAAGTGGTCATGCTGTTGGCCTTGGCCAGGCGTGTGTCAGAATTGGCGGCTTTGTCATGTAAAAGCCTTATCTGATTTTCTATATGGATAGGGCAGAGTTGAGGACTCGTCCTCAGTTTTCTCCCAAAGGTGGTCTCAGGTTTTCACTTGAACCAACCTATTGTGGTGCCTGCGGCTACTAGGGACTTGGAGGATTCCAAGTTGCTGGACGTAGTCCGGGCCCTGAAAATTTTATTTTTCCTGGACGGCTGGAGTCAGGAAAACTGACTCGCTGTTTATCCTGATGGCACCCAACAAGCTGGGTGCTCCTGCTTCTAAGCAGTCTATTGCGCGCTGGATTTGTAGCACTATTCAGCTGGCGCATTCTGCGATAGGATGACCGCAGCCTAAATCAATAAAAGCCCATTCCACAAGGAAGGTGGGCTCATCTTGGGCGGCTGCCCGAGGGGTCTCGGCTTTACAACTTTGCCGAGCAGCTACTTGGTCAGGGGCAAACACGTTTGCAAAATTCTATGAATTTGATACCCTGGCTGAGGAGGACCGGGAGTTCTCTCATTCGGTGCTGCAGAGTCATCCGCACTCTCCCGCCCGTTTGGGAGCTTTGGTATAATCCCCATGGTCCTTACGGAGTTCCCAGCATCCACTAGGACGTCAGAGAAAATAAGAATTTACTTACCGATAATTCTATTTCTCGTAGTCCGTAGTGGATGCTGGGCGCCCATCCCAAGTGCGGATTGTCTGCAATACTTGTACATAGTTATTGTTAACTAATCGGGTTCTTGTTGTGAGCCATCTATTCAGAGGCTCCTCTGTTATCATGCTGTTAACTGGGTTTCATATCACAAGTTGTACGGTGTGATTGGTGTGGCTGGTATGAGTCTTACCCGGGATTCAAAATCCTTCCTTATTGTGTACGCTCGTCCGGGCACAGTATCCTAACTGAGGCTTGGAGGAGGGTCATAGGGGGAGGAGCCAGTGCACACCAGGTAGTCCTAAAGCTTTCTTTTTGTGCCCAGTCTCCTGCGGAGCCGCTATTCCCCATGGTCCTTACGGAGTTCCCAGCATCCACTACGGACTACGAGAAATAGAATTATCGGTAAGTAAATTCTTATTTTTGGGGCGCATTTGATACTACATCGCCCGCTCTCTGTTGGGCCCTCTGGAACTGAATACTTGGGACCTGCGAGCCGGCTGAGCCCGATTGGATCCGTGTTGTGCCCGGTTGGTGATCTCAGCGCGCTAATATGGTTAAAGGCGGTCAAAGCGCGGCTGCGGCCAAGCTGGAGAAGTTTGCCCGCCAGTCCGCCACCCAGCCGGTGCAGCCATCTCCTAAAGCATCCTCTCCCACCCGCCCTGATCCCCTGGCTGGGGCTGACTCGGGCGCGACTGTGCAGCCCCCCGCTCCGTCCATTCAGGTACTAGAGGCGATTTCGGGCAACGAACAACGCTTGTCGGACAAAATGGATAAGGTGCAGTGCGATCTTTTTTTACTACGTCAGGATGTCCAGAGAATCCGGGAGAGAGTGGGGGAGGCCGAGACGCGGGTCTCCAATCTGGAGGATCTCTGTGTCCCCCTAAAGCAATCCGTGTCGGCGGTCTCTCGGCAAGTTTCAACAATACAGACCAAGCTTCTGGATATGGAGGGGCGCCTCCGTAGAAACAATGTGCGGTTTGTGGGCCTGCCTGAAAGGGAAGAGGGGGCAAACCCTGAAGATTTCTTGGAATCTTGGCTCAAAGAGGCGTATGGTGCGGAATCCTTCACCTCCCAGTTTGCGGTGGAGCGTGCCCACAGGGTTCCTTTCCGGCCTTTACCTCCAGGAGCCCCACCACGAACTTTCATTGCCAAATTTCTACATTATAAGGACCGGGACTCTGTGTTACGCCTGGGTCGCACGAAGGGCCCCCTGCTTCGGAATGGTGTTCGGGTGTCGGCGTTCCCAGATTTTGCAGCTGACGTCCAGAAAGACCGGGCCCAGTTTCTGCCTATTTAACGGCGTCTACGTGACCTGAATCTTCCCTACTCGATGTTGTTCCCTTCCAGATTGCGGGTGGTCGCAGACGGGGGAAACCAAGTTCTTCAGCTCTCCACGGGAGGCGGCTGCCTGGCTGGACAGATATGCTCCAGGCAACCGTCAACTTGCTCTGGACTGATATCCTGATCTTCCTCCTACCTGGGCCTTCTACATGCAAGTATATGTCCGGGGAGCACCCCCTTGTTACGGTGGTTCTGGACTTTGTTGCGTTGTGTTACATACCTCTAGGGTTTCTTTTTGTGTCGGGACTCTAGGTTTTTACGCTACGCATTAGTTTGCCGTAGGCACTTGGATCTCCAGGGTTGGGTTTGTTAGGGATATGTGTATGCCGCTGTTTGGGAAGGTATACGGGGAGGGAGGTTGGTGTCTGGGTATTGTTGGTTTCTATGCAGGTTCTGTTTTTTTTTTTTCTTCAGTTTATTGTTTTCTATATTTTTATTTTTGTTTTTTTTCTTCTATGTGAGGTATTGATGTGCTGTTTGGGCCGGATAGGCTTGTGGCCCGGGGTCTGCGGACGACGCTGTCTTCGGGATAATGTATGGTGTAGGGGTGCAGGCGTTTTTCATTCCGAGGTCCCTTAACCACCCTGCGCGGTGTTTCTGTGATGTGTCCCGGATAACCACTTGGGTACCATGCCTGCCTTGACATTTTTGGCGTGGAATGTCCGGGGTATCAATAATTAAGTAAAGAGATTCCTGGTACTCAAAATGGTCAGGAAATATGACCCGGACATTGTTTGTCTGAGCGAGACTCATTTAGAAGGTAATAGACTGATGTCGCTCCGCAGGCTTTGGGTGGGATGGGCGTATCATTCCTCTCACTCCTCCTTTTCCCGAGGGGTGTCAGTTATGATCAAAAGATCTGTCCAGTTTAAATTGCTTACGGTAAATACTGACCCTTGTGGTAGGTTTGTGTTCTTGGAATGCAAATTGAATTCTCGAAATTGTTTCCTGCTGTCAGTTTATGTCCCCCCACTTTTTTCATATGATGTTTTGCAGAAAGCCACCTCATTTATTGCCTCCTCCCCCCCATACCCCTGTTATTTGTTTAGGGGACTTCAACAACGTGTTGGATGTCTCCCTGGATAGGTGGAAGTCCCCTTCGGCTCTTGGGGCTGGGGGTACCCCGTCTAAATTTGCAGACTTTCTGAGTAATATGCAGTGGGAAGACGCCTGGAGTGTACGAAATCCCGTACTTAGACAGTTTTTGTGCTTCTCCGGCACACATGGCTCATTCTCCAGAATCGATCTGGCCTTGGTTACCCCTGAGCTTCTGCCCAGAATTCTAGATGTTCACTGTGAGGCTCGGGGGGTGTCCGACCATTCACCCTTGCTATTATCTTTGGAGGTGGAGTGCCAGAGGGGACAGTCGTATTGGAAGTTACATCCATCCTGGTTGGCTCAGTTGGGTGACTGCTCGGACTTGACATTAAAATGGGAGGGTTTTTTTGCGGATAATGTGGGCTCGGCCCCGGCTCCTGTCATATGGGACTCATTTAAAGCCTTCCTGCGCGGTACACTGATCGGCAAAATCTCTGCACATAAATTGTCATGTAGGGAGAAGGAGAGGACACTTGAATCAGAGTTTAGAGACCTCGAGATCCGTTATCTGGCAGAGGGCACCTCTGCACTTAAGACGCGGTGGCTGACGGCTCAGGCGGCATGGCTGGCCCATCTCTCAGATAAAAATGCGCGCTCCCTGTTTCGGGCCACTAACTTGTATATGCAGGCGGATAGACCGGGAAGCTTGTTAGCCCGCTTGGTACATTATGACCGGCTTGGGTCTACGGTTGTGCAGATGTCTGGTCCTGATGGCTCCATTGCAGACAACACCCCAGACATTGCGCAATTGTTCCTTTCGTACTATAAGGATTTGTATGAGTCTCGCCTGACGTGCTCTGCGGCAGACTTGGACATATATTTGGATAGTGTGCCCCTCTCCAGAGTCTCCCCCGAGGCTTGCAGTTTTCTGGAGGCACCTTTCACTCTGGAGGAGGTGTCTGCGGCAGTGGGCATGTCCCCCAGTGGCAAATCTCCGGGCTGTGATGGCATCCCCACTGAGCTATATAAAACACATATAGAGTTCTTTGGCCCCAAGTTGCTTACCATGTTCACGGACACGTTTGTTGCTAATCAACTTCCCCCCCTCAATGTCCAAGGCTGCTGTTATAGTGCTGCCGAAGCCCGGCAAAGACCCCCGCCTCTTGGAGTTCTATAGGCCAATCTCCCTTATTCCTACTGATTCTAAGATCCTGGCAAAAATTCTGGCAGTTCGGCTCAACTCTGTTATTAAGTCAATAATACATCAGGACCAGTCTGGCTTTATGCCAGGCATGTCCACGTCTATTAATTTGCGCAGGCTGTATACTATTCTGCAAGCTCCTCATACCTTCCCCTCGGACTTGGTCGTGGTCTCTTTGGACGCGGCTAAGGCGTTCGATAGCGTTGAATGGTCCTACCTGTGGGCAGTTATGAAATGTATGGGCTTCAGCCCTAACTTCATACAATGGACCAGACTGCTATATCAAAATCCATGTGCCAAGATCTTGGTAAATGGTTATATTTCATCCTCCTTTACCCTGTCTCAGGGTACTAGACAGGGGTGCCCCCTCTCTCCTGCCCTATTTGCTATTGCCATAGAGCCTTTGGCCTGCCTGATTAGGACACACCCGGACATTGGGGGAATCACCACGGGCCTTTGTGTTGACAAGATCGCCCTTTATGCGGATGACCTGCTGTTATTCCTACATGATTATGCTGTTGACATGCCTGTTCTGTTGCAGGTCATTGAGGAATTCGGCGGCTTTTCTGGTCTCCGTATCAACTGGCCCAAGTCATTCATTATGCACGTCATTGGCCCCCCACCCTTAGCCCCGAAGCTCCCCTTGCCGCTATGCTGGACAGATCAGTTTAAATATCTCGGAATTCAAATCACAAATAACCCTTCTGATTTTATACCCCTGAACTTGGACCCTCTGACGCAACTGATTACACGCAAGTCGAGAGCATGGCGCAAGCTTCCGTTGACAGTGACCGGCAGGGTTAGTCTAATTAAAATGATAATTCTACCCAAACTGTTATACATTCTCCTGCAATCCCCAGTATATATCTTTCCGTCCTTTTTTAGGAAACTGAATGGTATATTATCATCCTTAATATGGGCCAACAAAAGGCCTAAAGCTGAATACTCTCACTAGGCTGATGGTGGTTTAGCCCTGCCCAACTTTCAGTTGTACTACTTTGCGTCCCAGTTGTTTCACCTTAATACCTGGATTCAGGGCGGGGATGCCGGTACTTTACAATGGGCATTTCTCCGGTGTTACTACCCGGGCCTCTCTCCGGTGCAGGTTTTGCTGAGTGGGAGGGTTTCTCGGTACTCTCCCCCTGTTGTCTTTCAGGCCATGAAGATCTGGCTAGCTCTGAAAAATATGCTTGGGTTTGATGGCTTGGACCCGGATACTCCCCTCTGGCACTCTACTTCACTACCCGAGTTGGGGGCTCTTGAGGGCGGGGTGGTGTGGGCTCCATACTCCATTATCTCCATATCCCAATTGTACAGTGATGATACGCTGAAATCGTTTCAGCAGTTAAAGGAGGAATTTGGTCTACCTAATTCTAATTTTTTTAGATTCCTACAACTCCGACACGCCTTACAATCGCAATTTCGGGACTCACCCCTGACGCTCCTTCATTTCCCCATAAAGACCTTTTTAAGCTCGCTGGGACGGGTTAGGGTGATTTCTTTTACATATTCGTACCTATTGGGGATACTTCACGCAGACCCTCTCTCGGGACTCCGAGAGCGCTGGGAGGGGATTTTGGGCCCCATAGGCGAGGAGGACTGGGAGCTTGCCCTGGAATACCCGGGTGTGGTGACTAAGTTACTCCGATTTCAACAAATACAGCTCTTTATTTTGCACAGATCCTATATAACACCGGCTCGGTTGGCCAGGTTTGGGGTCGACAATACAGCTGTTTGCCCTAAATGTGGGGCTGATGGGGGGTCCTTTTGGCACCTTGTGTGGGAGTATCCGTCCATTCAGGTGTTCTGGTCTGGGGTCAGGTCGATTCTGGAGCACACAGGGATGCCTGGGAGTATGTTGACCTCGAGATTCTGTGTACTGGGAATAGGGGGTCCTGCTTCGGGTTCCAGATGGGAGGGCCTTTATGCTCGTAGTATTTGTGCCCTGGCCAAGGTGTGCATCGCACGGTTATGGATGGCCCCGCGTTGCCCTTCTGTATCAGCCTTTAAGGCACTGGTTAATGACACTCTCCTTAAAGACCGCTATGTATACATGAAAAACAATGCTATTTCTAAATATGAGAAAATATGGTCCCTTTGGATTACTTCTGTATACTCCTCCCCTGCTCTTGTGCTATGGGAGTGTTGCGCCCTGGGGGCGGAGGGGGTCCTGGGTTCATACAAGGCCAGGATGTGATATTACTCATTCTTCATTACTTCATATACCTCACTAATTGTACTGTAATACTGCTTCTTGATATTTTTTTTTGTGTTTTTGTTTATATCTTTTATGTTCTAGAAATTTTGGTAGGCTATGTTCCGGCTTACTAGTTGGAGCTGTAATTGGTAAATAATTGGGGAGAAAATTAAAATATTCAATATGAGAGTTCTGACCTGTTTACAGACATTAGAATGTTTCTTTTCCTTTTTATATTGCAACGTGAGTGTAGTAATAGAATGGGAGAAATTGCACATGTGATGTAATATACTTTACTTTTTCGAGATCACGTATGCTATAACCTGTTGCATTGCCTGTACTGTATTATTCAATTTCTCATGTCTAACGAAATGTCTGTATTTGTGATCCTTTTTTTTTTTTTAATAAACAAACTCTATTTAAAAAAAAGAGTAAACGTCCACGGTCACCTTCCCGACTTGATTTAGGGATATGGTCTATAATCATACTTTTCAAAGAAGCAACTTGATGACCATTCTCCAAAAAATTTCTTGCTACCGGCTTGTCGCTTTGCTTGTTTATCAAGGATTGTCTAATGGACAGACGGTGATTAGCCATTCTCTCACGGAATGTTGTAGTAGTCTTCCCTACATAGTAAAGCCCACAAGGGCATATTAAGATGTAAATTATATGGGTAGTCAAACACGTCACATAATGCTTAATGGGTATTTTCTTCCCATTGTGAGGATGAGCAAAAGTCCTTCCTGTCAACATGCCATTGCACGTCGTGCAACCATGGCAACGATAACAGCCTTGTTTATTTACATTAAGCCAAGTCCGTTGTGCATTGATGTCAGTGTTTAGTAGGTTGCATTAATAACTGCTATAAATTAGGTCCTCTAGAGTAGGAAATCAGTGGCTTGTTGCTAATCTGTTTAAATGCTTGATCTGTACCCACAATCGGCCAATTTTTCTCGACTGCCCGTGCAAAAGCCGGTGCATTCACATCGTACTGGGTCGTGACCACCATTCGGTTAGTAATTTTTTACGTTTTCTCCTTTTGTCCCTGAGAAAAAATGTGTCTCGCTTTTGAGTGCCCTTTTAATTACCCCAGGTGCATATCCTCTCTGTTCAAATTTCACAGCCATTTCACTCAATTGTGTCTCTGCCAGTTCACTTTGGGTATTATTCCTGAGAACCCTGAGGAACTGAGAAATAGGGAGTCCATCCTTCAATGCTAACCAGAAATCACAGATGAAATCGTTGGGGGGGATATATAGAGATATATATATATATATATATATATATAGAGATCTATATAGAGATATAGATATAGATATAGATATATAGATTAGATATAGATATATAGAGATATATATATATATAGATATATAGAGATATATATATATATATATATATATATATATATATATATATATAGAGATATGTAGAGATAGATATATAGATATATATTTATACATATATATATATATATATATATATATATATATATATATGTGTGTGTGTATATATATAATGTGTGTGTGTGTCCAGGAAATGAACCCGCACTCTAGTGCTGGTAAATGGAGTGAATGAAGGGTGCCCTCAGCAAATATGGTGATACAAAAGAGAATAGAAGGCTGCGGCACTCCAGTTTGCAGAAAAACAAATATTGTATTGGTTTAAAGAATCATAACAGCAACAGTGATGGCGACGTTTCGGTACTCACAGGTACCGTTTTCAAGCTACATACTGCTGAAAGGAGAAAAACAGAATGAACCAGAATAACATTACTTTACTTACTTAAATACCCCCCGCCGCTGTGGGAAGCCGGGTGACAACCGCGTCCCGCATGGTGTCCGTCCATAGCGGCTGCCTGCCGATGACGTCATGCCGCTCGGCGCCAAGGTGATCCAGGAGAACGTAAGACGTTGCCTGGCAACTAGACGCTGCGGACAGAGATCTCTCCCCGGCCCCCCGGCGGGGGGTATTTAAGTAAGTAAAGTAATGTTATTCTGGTTCATTCTGTTTTTCTCCTTTCAGCAGTATGTAGCTCGAAAACGATACCTGTGAGTACCGAAACGTCGCCATCACTGCCTTCTATTCTCATATATATATATATATATATATATATATATATATATCTTCAAGACCCTGCTGAGGGTCTCCAATAGAGGGCACTCACCAATCCATTTCAAAGATAAAGTTTTATTTAGACCATTGAAGTCATCACATACATGTCGACGTTTCGGCTTCGCATAGCCTTTTTCAAGACCACCACAGGAGACATCTGTTCAGCACGCCAGAGAGCAGTATACTGACATATGCCTCCCGGGCTCCCTTATATGGCACAAACCCAATCACCTTAATGATTTAATTACCTGATTACCGGAAGCAGCCCTGTCCCAGTGTTAAATATAATCACTGGAGCAGGTAACTATATAAGACATAAATAACAACCAATACTGATGTACTACAATACAGGGCTTTATTAAATACCTGTACTGAATAGACAGACATATCACATACTTACAGCACTTGCCTTTAATATGTAATACTCGCGGTGTGACCGGAAGCGCATCACATGCGCTCCTCTGGTCACCGCTGTGCGTTCCACTCACATTGACCGGAAGCGCGTCATATGCGCTCCACCGGTAAACACTGTGCGTTCCATCAGTACTTCCGCCTAGACACACATCGTGTGTCTCATAGGGGAAAAATTTGAACATAGTCCTAATCTCCATGTTTTAAGCTTATAGTTATACTCATTAACCATAGTCTGACACATTAGACCCGCCATCACATAGGCTGCGGTCTCATAGAATAGCTATATATAGGAGCCCGGAAGACGATGCACACATTGTCCCTTTAGGAGTATATACATACAAATATACCAGTGCATCAGAAAACCTGTCATGCTGATGCACAATAGTAAATACCTACATAGAAGAAAGAACAAAAAACGACAAAACAACAAAAAATCTTTAAAATTGCATAGGGAAAAAACATTACTGTTTCTCTATCGTCCTAGTGGATGCTGGGGTTCCTGAAAGGACCATGGGGAATAGCGGCTCCGCAGGAGACAGGGCACAAAAAGTAAAGCTTTAGGATCAGGTGGTGTGCACTGGCTCCTCCCCCTATGACCCTCCTCCAAGCCTCAGTTAGATTTTTGTGCCCGGCCGAGAAGGGTGCAATCTAGGTGGCTCTCCTAAAGAGCTGCTTAGAAAAGTTTAGCTTAGGTTTTTTATTTTACAGTGAGTCCTGCTGGCAACAGGATCACTGCAACGAGGGACTTAGGGGAGAAGAAGTGAACTCACCTGCGTGCAGGATGGATCTGCTTCTTTGGCTACTGGACATTAGCTCCAGAGGGACGATCACAGGTACAGCCTGGATGGTCACCGGAGCCTCGCCGCCGGCCCCCTTGCAGATGCTGAAACAAGAAGAAGGTCCAGAATCGGCGGCATGAAGACTCCTCAGTCTTCTTAAGGTAGCGCACAGCACTGCAGCTGTGCGCCATTTCCTCTCAGCACACTTCACACGGCAGTCACTGAGGGTGCAGGGCGCTGGGAGGGGGGCGCCCTGAGAGGCAATGAAAACCTATTTTTGGCTAAGAATACCTCACATATAGCCTCCGGGGGCTATATGGAGATATTTAACCCCTGCCAGAATCCGTTAAGAGCGGGAGACGAGGCCGCCGAAAAAGGGGCGGGGCCTATCTCCTCAGCACACAGCGCCATTTTCCCTCACAGAAAGGCTGGAGGGAAGGCTCCCAGGCTCTCCCCTGCACTGCACTACAGAAACAGGGTTAAAACAGAGAGGGGGGGGCACTAATTTGGCGTTAGAAATATATAAAAAAGATGCAATAAGGGAAAACACTTATATAAGGTTGTCCCTATATAATTATAGCGTTTTTGGTGTGTGCTGGCAAACTCTCCCTCTGTCTCTCCAAAGGGCTAGTAGGTCCTGTCCTCTATCAGAGCATTCCCTGTGTGTGTGCTGTGTGTCGGTACGTGTGTGTCGACATGTATGAGGACGATGTTGGTGAGGAGGCGGAGCAATTGCCTGTAATGGTGATGTCACTCTCTAGGGAGTCGACACCGGAATGGATGGCTTATTTAGGGAATTACGTGATAATGTCAACACGCGCCAAGGTCGGTTGACGACATGAGACGGCCGACAAACAATTAGCGCCCGTTTACTTTAGTCGGTCGACACAGACACAGACAGGGACACTGAATCCAGTGTCGACGGTGAATAAACAAACGTATTCCTTATTAGGGCCACACGTTAAGGGCAATGAAGGAGGTGTTACATATTTCTGATACTACAAGTACCACAAAAGAGGGTATTATGTGGGATGTGAAAAAACTACCGTAGTTTTTCCTGAATCAGATAAATTAAATGAAGTGTGTGATGATGCGTGGGTTCCCCCCGATAGAAAATATGGGCGGTATACCCTTTCCCGCCAGAAGTTAGGGCGCGTTGGGAAACACCCCTTAGGGTGGATAAGGCGCTCACACGCTTATCAGAACAAGTGGCGGTACCGTCTATAGATAGGGCCGTCCTCAAGGAGCCAGCTGACAGGAGGCTGGAAAATATCATAAAAAGTATATACACACATACTGGTGTTATACTGCGACCAGCGATCGCCTCAGCCTGGATGTGTAGAGCTGGGGTGGCTTGGTCGGATTCCCTGACTAAAAATATTGATACCCTTGACAGGGACAGTATTTTATTGACTATAGAGCATTTAAGGATGCATTTCTATATATGCGAGATGCACAGAGGGATATTTGCACTCTGGCATCAAGAGTAAGTGCGATGTCCATATCTGCCAGAAGATGTTTATGGACACGACAGTGGTCAGGTGATGCAGATTCCAAACGGCACAAAGGTGTATTGCCGTATAAAGGAAGAGGAGTTATTTGGGGTCGGTCCATCGGACCTGGTGGCCACGGCAACTGCTGGAAAATCCACCGTTTTTACCCTAAGTCACATCTCTGCAGAAAAAGACACCGTCTTTTCAGCTTCAGTCCTTTCGTCCCTATAAGAGTCATATCTGCCCAGGGATAGAGGAAAGGGAAGAAGACTGCAGCAGGCAGCCCATTCCCAGGAACAGAAGCGTTCCACCGCTTCTGACAAGCTCTCAGCATGACGCTGAGACCGTACAGGACCCCTGGATCCTACAAGTAGTATCCCAGGGGTACAGATTGGAATGTCGAGACGTTTCCCCTGCGCAGGCTCCTGAAGTCTGCTTTACCAAGGTCTCCCTCCGACAAGGAGGCAGTATGGGAAACAATTCACGAGCTGTATTCCCAGCAGGTGATAATTAAATTACCCCTCCTACAACAAGAAAAGGGGTATTATTCCACACTATATTGTGGTACTGAAGCCAGAAGGCTAGGTGAGACCTAGTCTAAATCTAAAAAAAATTGAACACTTACAAAGGTTCAAATCAAGATGGAGTCACTCAGAGCAGTGATAACGAACCGGGAAGAAGGGGACTATATGGTGTCCCGAGACATCAGGGATGCTTACCTCCATGTCCCAAATTTGCCCTTATCACTAAGGGTACCTCAGGTTCGTGGTACAGAACTGTCACTATCGGTTTCAGACGCTGCCGTTTGGATTGTCCACGGCACCCCAGGTCTTTACCAAGGTAATGGCCGAAATGATGGTTCTTCTTCGAAGAAAAGGCGTCTTAATTATCCCTTACTTGGACGATCTCCTGATAAGGGCAAAGTCCAGGGAACAGTTGGAGGTCGGAGTAGTACTATCTCGGATACGGTTACAACAGCAGGGGTGGATTCTAAATATTCCAAAATCGCAGCTGATCCCGACAACAAGTCTCCTGTGCTTAGGGATGATTCTGGACACAGTCCAGAAAAAGGTGTTTCTCCCGGAAGAGAAAGCCAGGGAGTTATCCGAGCTAGTCAGGAACCTCCTAAAATCAGTGCATCATTGCACAAGGGCCATGGTAAAAAAATGGTGACTTCCTTCGAAGCAATTCCAGTCGGCAGATTTCATGCAAGAACTTTTCAGTGGGATCTGCTGGACAAATGGTCCGGATCGCATCTTCAGATGCATCAGCGGATAACCCTATATCCAAGGACAAGGGTGTCTCTCCTGTGGTGGTTACAGAGTGCTCATCTTCTAGAGGGCCGCAGATTCGGCATTCAGTTTTGGATGTTGGTGACCACGGAGGCCAGCCCGAGAGGCTGGGGAGCAGTCACACAAGGAAAAAATTTCCAGGGAGTGTGATCAAGTCTGGAGACTTTTCTCCACATAAATATAGCTAAGGGTAAATTTATAATGCTCTAAGCTTAGCAAGACCTCTGCTTCAAGGTCAGCCGGTATTGATCCAGTGGGATAAAACATCACGACAGTCGCCCACGTAAATAGACAGGGCGGCACAAGAAGCAGGAGGGCAGTGGCAAAAACTGCAAGGACTTTTCGCTGGGCGGAAAATCATGTGATAGCACTGTCAGCAGTGTTTCATTCCGGGAATGGAAACTGGGAAGCAGACTTCCTCAGTAGGCACGACCTCCACCCGGCAGAGTGGGAACTTCATGGGGAAGTTTTCCACATGATTGTAAACCGTTGGGAATTACCAAAGGTGGACATGATGGCGTCCCGTCTGAACAAAAAACGGGACAGGTATTGCGCCAGGTTAAGAGACCCTCAGGCAATAGCTGTGGACGTTCTGGTAACACCGTGGGTGTACCAGTCGGTGTATGTGTTCCATCCTCTGCTTTTCATACCTAAGGTACTGAGAATTATAAGACGTAGAGGAGCAAGAACTATACTCATGGCTCCGGATTGGCCAAGAAGGACTTGGTACCCGGAACTTCAAGAGATGCTCACAGAGGACTTATGGCCTCTGCCGCTAAGAAGGGACTTGTTTCAGCAAGTACCATGTCTGTTCCAAGACTTACCGCAGCTGCGTTTGACGGCATGGCGGTGGAACGCCGGATCCTAAGGGAAAAGGCATTCAGGAAGAGGTCATTCCTACCCTGGTCAAAGCCAGAAAGGAGGTGACCGCACAACATTATCACCACATGTGGCGAAAATATGTTGCGTGGTGGTGAGGCCAGGAAGGCCCCACGAAGAAATTTCAACTCGGTCGATTCCTGCATTTCCTGCAAACAGGAGTGTCTATGGGCCTCAAATTGGGGTCCATTAAGGTTCAAATTTCGGCCCTGTCGATTTTTCTTCCAGAAAGAATTGGCTTCAGTTCCTGAAGTCCAGAAGTTTGTCAAGGGAGTATTGCATATACAACCCCCTTTTGTGCCTCCAGTGGCACTGTGGGATCTCAACGTAGTTCTGGGATTCCTCAAAACACATTGGTTTAAAACCAGTCAAATCTGTGGATTTGAAGCATCTCACATGAAAAGTGAACTTGCTCTTGGACCTGGCCTGGACCAGGCGAGTGTCAAATTGGTGGTTTTTTTCTCAAAAAAGCCCATATCTGTTTGTCCATTCGGACAGGGCAGAGCTGCGGACTCGTCCCCAGTTCTCTCCCTAAGGTGGTGTCAGTGTTTCACCTGAACCAGCTTATTGTGGTGTCTTGCGCCTACTAGGGACTTGGAGGACTCCAAGTTGCTAGATGTGGTCAGGGCCCTGAAAATATAGGTTCCAGGACGGCTGGAGTCAGGAAAACTGACTTGCTGTTATCCTGTATGCACCCAACAAACTGGGTGCTCTTGCTTCTAAGCAGACTTTTGCTAGTTGGATGTGTAATACAATTCAGCTTGCACATTCTGTGGCAGGCCTGCCACAGCCAAAATATGTAAATGCCCATTCCACAAGGAAGGTGGGCTCATCTTGGGCGGCTGCCCGAGGGGTCTCGGCTTTACAACTTTGCCGAGCGGCTATTTAGTCAGGGGCAAACACGTTTGTAAAATCCTACAAATTTGATACCCTGGCTAAGGAGGACCTGGAGTTCTCTCATTCGGTGCTGCAGAGTCATCCGCACTCTCCCGCCCGTTTGGGAGCTTTGGTATAATCCCCATGGTCCTTTCAGGAACCCCAGCATCCACTAGGACGATAGAGAAAATAAGAATTTACTTACCGATAATTCTATTTCTCGGAGTCCGTAGTGGATGCTGGGCGCCCATCCCAAGTGCGGATTATCTGCATTACTTGTACATAGTTACAAAAATCGGGTTATTATTTGTTGTGAGCCATCTTTTCAGAGGCTCCGCTGTTATCATACTGTTAACTGGGTTCAGATCACAGGTTGTACAGTGTGATTGGTGTGGCTGGTATGAGTCTTACCCGGGATTCATAAATCCTTCCTTATTGTGTACGCTCGTCCGGGCACAGTATCCTAACTGAGGCTTGGAGGAGGGTCATAGGGGGAGGAGCCAGTGCACACCACCTGATCCTAAAGCTTTACTTTTTGTGCCCTGTCTCCTGCGGAGCCGCTATTCCCCATGGTCCTTTCAGGAACCCCAGCATCCACTACGGACTCCGAGAAATAGAATTATCGGTAAGTAAATTCTTATTTTCTAGTTACTCAATTATTTAAAAATTGACACTTCTTGCTCAGACTATATCAGGATCGAAAACGATCCCCGTCTAATGTATGAATATCTTTAGTGGATTGTTTTCATTGAGTCCACGAGGTGTGATGGTGTCCAGTCTGTATATCCATTGTGACTCAAGTTTTTTTAGCGCTAGGACCCTATCACCACCTTGTCAATTCCGGTACCTGATCGATGATCATACAACCTAGAGTCGAAACCTGATGATTATGAAGAAGAAAATGTTTGGCTACAGGTTTATCAGTTGCATTTGTCTGGATCGCAGCTCTGATTGAGTAACGGTGGTTTGCCATTCTATCCCTGAATGGTCTACTCGTCATACCCGTATAATAGAGACCACACGGGCATATTATCACATAGATGACGAAGGCACTCATACAGGATAGGTTATAACGGATACGAATTTTCGTACCGTTGTGTGGATGCCGGAATTCCTTACCACTCAACATCGAATTACAGGTGGTACAGCCTTTGCACTTGAAACAGCCCGTCCTGCCAGACCTTAGCCAGTACGTTGGCGCATGTGTCGGCTGCATAGTTGGACGCATCAGCAATTGACGTAAGTTGGGTCCCCTCCGGTATGCACTCATTGGAGGTTTGGTACCACCGAGACCAAGCTGGGGGTCAGTCGTCAGTAATGGCCAATGCTGACCATAGATGTTTCTTGCTGTACATGAGGTCTCATCATATGTACTAACATGTACAATTCGATTGTCCTTCTTTGATTTCGCAACTTTATCAATCGGATGTTTAAAGCGATGACGTGCTTTTTTGATGCATCTATCTATTCAATGTTGTAAGTGAGTACCCTCTCTGGAGAAACCTGGATTTCATCTCCTCTATTTGTATTTCAGCAAGTTCATCTGTGGAGTTTATCCTCAGTACACGCAGGAATTGGGATATTGGCAAGCTTTCCTTGAGCATAGGTGGATGCTGGCTTGTAGCCTGTAAGATGGTATTGCGATCCGTTGCCTTGCGGTATAACGTAGTATCCAGCTTCATACCATTCCGCCATAACGTCACATCCAGGAAGGTTATTGTAGTTAGATCAATCGTATAAGTGAATCTGATGGGTCCCTCAATGCCATTAAGATTATCAATCATAGCTACCAGCTCGTCCCTGGTACCTGACCAGAGCAAAAAGATATCGTCGATAAACCTCATATATCTTAACAATCTATGTCCATATTGTGAAAATATATATTTACGCTCATAGTCCGCCATGTATAAATTAGCGTAAACTGGCGTAAGGTTGGAACCCATGGCTGTCCCTTGTGTTTGAGCATAATAGTCTGCACCATACATGAAATAAATCTTATTGAGTTGGTCCTCAAAAAAAAATTATCAGAAATTCTATAGGTGGTTTTATATGTTGAGTCTCCACAAGTTGTTTTCTGATTGCATCAATACCATCATGGTGTGGGATTACTGTGTATAATGATTGTACATCGAGGGTCACGAGCCATACATCAGAACCCGGTAATTCAATATCTCTGACCTTAGAGAGGAAGTCAGTGGTATTACGTATATAACTCATTGTATTACACACTAGAGGCTGTAAGAATTGATCAACATAAATAGCCAGTGGTTGTAAAAGGGACCCCTTTGCCGATACAATCGGCCGACCTGGAGGATTGTCCAATCGTTTGTGGACTTTCGGCAGTGTATACAGTATTGGTACAACAGGATATTCCACCTTAAGGTATTCCGCTACCGAATCAATCCATCCTCCCTGAAGGCCTAGATCAATGACCTCATCGATAATTTTTTTTTATACATCTGAGTCGGGTCAGTTTTTAATTTGACATATGTGAGTTTATCAGCCAATTGGTATCTGATCTCTCTATCATATTGGCTCCAATCTTGGATAACCACCGCCCCGCCTTTATCCGCGGGGCGTATCACAATATTTTTGTTATCTTTAAGGCCCTTGGGTGGCTGGAGGGGGGGGGGGGGAGACCCCTTGATTGAAGGGGTCCCCACTCCTCCAGGGTACCCCGGCCAGGGGTGACTAGTTGGGGTTTTAATGGCACGGCCGCAGGGACCGATATCAGTGTCCCCCGGCTGTGGCATTATCTCCTTAGCTAGTGGAGCCCGGTGCTGGTTCAAAAAATACGGGGACCCCTACGCTATTTGTCCCCCGTATTTTTGGCACCAGGACCGGACGCAGAGCCCGATGCTGGTTCTAAAAATAAGGGGTTTCCCTTGTAATTTCCCCACCCCGTATTTTTACAACCAGGACTGGCTCAAAGAGCCCGAGGCTGGTTATGCTTAGGAGGGGGTCCCCACGCATTTTTTTTTCTGATTTTTAACCCATTCCATAAAAAGAAAAAAATATTTCTCTAATGTCCTAGTGGATGCTGGGGACTCCGTAAGGACCATGGGGAATAGACGGGCTCCGCAGGAGACATGGGCACTTTAAGAAAGAATTTAGATTATGGTGTGCTCTGGCTCCTCCCTCTATGTCCCTTCTCCAGACCTCAGTTTGAGACTGTGCCCAGACGAGCTGGGTGCTGTTCAGTGAGCTCTCCTGAGCTTGCTGTGAGAAAGTATTTTGTTAGGTTTTTTATTTTCAGGGAGCTCTACTGGCAACAGACTCCCTGCATCGTGGGACAGAGGGGAGAGAAGCAGCCCTACTCTCTGAAGCTAGGTCCTGCTTCTTAGGCTACTGGACACCATTAGCTCCAGAGGGATCGTACACAGGATCTCACCCTCATCGTCCGATCCCAGAGCTGCGCCGCCGTCCCCCTCGCAGAGCTGGAAGACAGAAGCCGGGTGAGTATGAGAAGCAAGAAGACTTCGAAATCTGCAGCAGAAGACTCCGGTCTTCACTGAGGTAACGCACAGCACTGCAGCTGTGCGCCATTGCTCCCACACACCTCACATACTCCGGTCACTGTAAGGGTAAAGGGCGCAGGGGGGGCGCCCTGGGCAGCATATGGACCTCTTTTGTCAAAAGTACACATATATACAGTTGGGCACTGTATATATGTATGAGCCCCCGCCAAGAAAATGTATATTTAAGCGGGACAGAAGCCCGCCGTCGAGAGGGTGGGGCTTCTTCCTCAGCACTCACCAGCGCCATGTTTTTTTCTCCACAGCACCGCTAAGAGGAAGCTCCCCAGCCTCTCTCCTGCAGATACACGGTAGAAGAGGGTAAAAAGAGAGGGGGGGCACATAATTAGGCGCAAAAATCAATATAAATAGCAGCTACTGGGTTAACATTAAGTTACTGTGATATTCCTGGGTTAATAGCGCTGGGGTGTGTGCTGGCATACTCTCTCTCTGTCTCTCCAAAGGGCCTTGTGGGGGAATTGTCTTCAGATGAGCATTCCCTGAGTGTGTGGTGTGTCGGTACGTGTGTGTCGACATGTCTGAAAAAGGCTCCCCTAAGGAGGAGATGGAGCAAATGTGTGTGTGAGGGGTGTCTCCGTCGACAACGCCGACACCTGTTTGGATATGTGTAAGTGCAAAGGTGAATTTATTGCACAAAAGATTAGAGAACAGACAGGGAATCTACCCATGTCTGTCCCTATGTTGCAGAGACCTTCAGAGTCTCTCAATGCTCACTATCCAAAATAATAGACACTGATATCGACACGTAGTCTGACTCCAGTGTCGACTACGATAATGCAAAGTTACAGCCAAAATGGCAGGAAAGTATTCAATATATGATTATTGTAATAAAAAATGTTTTGCATATCACTGATGACTCGTCTTTCCCTGACACAAGGGTACACATGTTTAAGGGGAAGAAAGCTGAGGTAAATTTCCCTCCTCTCATGAAGAAAAAGAGTGGGAATCTCCAGACAAGAGACTGCAGTTTCCCACAAAGAATTCTCAGGGAGTATCCTTTCCGTACTAGGGCCAGGATACGATGGGAATCTTCCCCTAGGGTGTCACGTTTGCCCAAAAGGTAGCGCTGACTTAACAGCTATCCTTAGGGATCCTGCAGATAGCATGCAGTAAAAGTACTTTGAAGTCCATTTACACACATTCTGTCTGGTACACTACTCAGACCGGCGATTGTGTCGGCATGGGTTTATAGCGCTGTAGCAGCGTGGACAGATACCTTATCAGCAGAGATTGAGACCCTAGTATGTGTGTGTGTGTATATATATGTATGTATATATATAACATGCCCAAAGAGACATTAGTCTACTTGGTTCTAGAGTCAACGTTATGTCGATTTCTGCTTGACGTGTCCTGTGGAACATGCAATGGACAGGTGATGCCGACTTAAGAGGCATATGGAAGGTTTACCTTACAAGGCTGAGGATTGTGTGGGGAAGGGATCTCGGACCTGGTCTCCACAGCTATAGCTGGTAATTCTGATCTTTTGCCTTATATTCCAGCACAGCCTAGGAAAGCACGACATTATCAAATGCAGTACTTTAAATCACAAAGAAACAAGAAAGTCCGAGGTGCGTCCTTTCTTGCCAGAGGCAGGGGCAGAGGAAAGAAGCTGCACAACACAGCTAGTTTCCAGGAACAGAAGTCCTCCTCGGCCTCTACAAAATCCACCGCATGTCGCTGGGGCTCCACAGGCGGAGCTAGGCCCGGTGGGGGCACGTCTTCGAAATTTCAGCCACAAGTGGGTTCACTCCCTGTTGGATCCCTGGGCAATAGATATTGTGTCTCAGGGATACAAGCTGGACTTCGAGGAGATGCCCCCTCACCGACGGCCCTGCCGGCTTCCCGCCACGAGAGGGAAATAGTGTTAACTGCAATTCACAAATTGTATCTTCAACAGGTGGTGGTCAAGGTTCCCCTCCTTCAACAAGGAGGGGGTTATTATTCGACCATGTTGTAGTCCCGAAACCGGACGGTTCGGTCAGACCCATATTGAATTTAAAATCCCTCAACATATACCTGAAAGGGTTCAAGTTCATGATGGAATCGCTGAGAGCGGTCGTCGCAAGCCTGGAAGGGGGGTATTTTATGGTGTCTCTGGACATAAAGGAGGCATACCTTCATGTCCCCATTTATCCACCTCATCAGGCGTACCTCAGATTTGTGGTACAAGATTGTCATTACCAATTTCAGACGTTGCCGTTTGGTCTCTCCACGGCACCGAGAATATTTAGCAAGGTAATGGCGGAAATGATGGTACTCCTGCGGAAGCAAGGGGTCGCAATTATCCCATACTTGGACGATCTCCTCATAAAAGCGGGATCAAGAGAGCAGTTGCTGATCAGCGTAGCACTTTCTCTGGAAGTGTAACGGCAACACGGCTGGAGTCTAAATATTCCAAAGTCGCAGTTGGTTCCTATGACTGACTCGTCTGCCTTTCCTAGGCATGATTCTAGACACAGACCAGAAAAGGGTTTATCTCCCGATAGAGAGAGCTCAGGAGCTCATGACACTGGTCAGGAACCTGTTAAAACCAAAACAGGTGTCAGTGCATCACTGCACTCGAGTCCTGGGAAAGATGGTGGCATCATACGAGGCCATTCCCTTCGGCAGGTTCCATGCGAGGACCTTTCAATGGGACTTACTGAACAAGTGGTCCGGATCACATCTTCAGATGCATCGGTTAATCACCCTATCCCCCAGGGCTGGGGTGTCTCTCCTGTGGTGGCTGCAGAGTGCTCACCTTCTCGAGGGCCGCAGATTCGGCATTCAGGACTGGGTCCTGGTGACCACGGATGCAAGCCTCCGAGGGTGGGGAGCAGTCACACAGGGAAGAAATTTCCAAGGTCTGTGGTCAAGTCAGGAGACTTGCCTTCACATCAACATCCTGGAACTAAGGGCCATATACAACGCCCTACGTCAAGCGGAGACCCTGCTTCGCGACCAACTGGTTCTGATTCAGTCAGAAGCCACCAGAATTCTTCGCTGGGCGGAGAATCACGTAAGCGCACTGTCAGCAGTGCTTATCCCGGGAGTGGACAACTGGGAAGCAGACTTCCTCAGCAGGCACGACCTCCACCCGGGAGAGTGGGGACTTCATCAAGAAGTCTTTACGCAGATTGCAAGTCGGTGGGAACTGCCACAGGTGGACATGATGGCATCCCGCCTCAACAAAAAGACACAGAGATATTGCGCCAGGTCAAGAGACCCTCAGGCGATAGCTGTGGACGCACTGGTGACACCGTGGGTGTTCCAGTCGGTCTATGTATTTCCTCCTCTTCCTCTCATACCCAAGGTGCTGAGAATCATAATAAAAAGAGGAGTGAGAACAATACTCATTGTTCCGGATTGGCCAAGAAGGACTTGGTATCCAGATCTGCAAGATATGCTCACAGAGGACCCGTGGCCTCTTCCTCTAAGACGGGACTTGTTGCAACAGGGGCCCTGTCTGTTCCAAGACTTACCGCGGCTGCGTTTGACGGCATGGTGGTTGAACGCCGGATCCTAGCAGAGAAAGGCATTCCGGATGAGGTTATTCCTACGCTGATAATGGCTAGGAAGGACGCGACAGCTCAACATTATCACCGTATATGGCGAAAATATGTTGCTTGGTGTGAGGCCAGGAATGCCCCTATGGAGGAATTCCAGCTGGGCCGTTTCCTTCACTTCCTACAGTCAGGAGTGACTTTGGGCCTAAAATTGGGTTCCATTAAGGCCCAGATTTCGGCCCTATCCATTTTCTTTCAAAAAGAGCTGGCTTCTCTACCTGAAGTTCAGACGTTTGTAAAGGGAGTTCTGCATATTTAGCCCCCTTTTGTGCCTCCAGTGGCACCTGGGGATCTTAACGTGGTGTTGAGTTTCCTGAAATCACACTGATTTGAACCAATCAAAACGGTGGAATTGAAATATCTCACGTGGAAGGTGGTCATGCTACTAGCCTTGGCTTCGGCTAGGCGTGTGTCAGAATTGGCGGCTTTGTCACATAAAAGCCCCTATCTGGTTTTCCATGCGGATAGAGCAGAATTGCGGACCCGTCCACAATTCCTGCCGAAAGTGGTTTCATCTTTTCATACAAACCAACCTATTATGGTGCCTGTGGCTACTACTGACTTGGAGGATTCAGAGTTGCTTGATGTGGTCAGGGCTTTGAAGGATTATGTAGCCAGAACGGCTAGGGTCAGGAAAACAGAGTCTTTGTTATCCTGTATGCTTCCAACAGGCTTGGTGCTCCTGCTTCAAAGCAAACTATTGCTCGCTGGATCTGTAACACGATTCAGCAGGCTCATTCTGCGGCTGGATTGCCGCTGCCAAAATCAGTTAAGGCCCATTCCACTAGGAAGGTGGGCTCTTCTTGGGCGGCTGCCAGAGGGGTCTCGGCATTACAGCTGTGCCGAGCGGCTACTTGGTCAGGTTCAAACACTTTTGCAAAGTTCTATAAGTTTGATACCCTGGCCGAGGAGGACCTTGTGTTTGCTCAATCGGTGCTGCAGAGTCATCCGCACTCTCCCGCCCGTTTGGGAGCTTTGGTATAATCCCCATGGTCCTTACGGAGTCCCCAGCATCCACTAGGATGTTAGAGAAAATAAGATTTTACTTACCGGTTAATCTATTTCTCGTAGTCCGTAGTGGATGCTGGGCGCCCGTCCCAAGTGCGGACTTCTTCTGCAATACTTGTATATAGTTATTGCTGCAATAAGGGTTATGTTATAGTTGCATCAGGGTTGAACTGATGCTCTGTTATTCATACTGTTGACTGGGTAAGTTTATCACAAGTTATACGGTGTGATTGGTGTGGCTGGTATGTATCTTGCCCTGGATTACCAAAATCCTTAACTTGTACGGTCAGCTCTTCCGGGCACAGTTTCTCTAACTGAGGTCTGGAGGAGGGACATAGAGGGAGGAGCCAGAGCACACCAGAATCTAAATTCTTTCTTAAAGTGCCCATGTCTCCTGCGGAGCCCGTCTATTCCCCATGGTCCTTCCGGAGTCCCCAGCATCCACTTCGGACTACGAGAAATAGATTTACCGGTAAGTAAAATCTTATTTATTTATTTTTTATGTAAGAAGGAGGCATCTGTATTTCCACACTTTGTACAGCTGGAGGATCCTCTAGGAGAGGCATGGGTGCACCCCAACAAGCAGTTTTTGGTTTCAAAAAGCATTTCTAAATTTGATCCTTTCCTAGCTGTGAACAAGGCTAAATAGGAGTCTCCTCCTCCAGATAACGCGTACATGCTGTAGCTCATTGGTGAAGTCCACTACCCTTCCTATGCTAAATACAGCCTCACTTAAGGATCTCTCAGATAGAAAACTAGAAAACTGCCTTAGGTCAAGTGTTGCTAGTGCAACAGTACGCCTCGGTCCTTGAGTCTGCATGGGTGGCTAAGGACTTGGGAAACTGGGTGGGTACCCTGGAAGAGTCCCGTGGTCTAGTACTAGCAACATGTAGCTGGTATCCATAGTTGCCCATATCAAGGAAGCGGGAATTTAGCTTGGAAAGGCTGCTGTTAACGCAGGTATTATCTCCTTCAAGGTATCTGCATCAGCAGTCGTAGCCTAGATTCTGTTTGGCTCTGTACTTCGTGCATTGATGTGGACTCAAAGAATGCACTCAAGGCATTCCCCTTCTCTGGTGAAGTTTTGTTTGGGCCGGAACTCGACAGATTGTGGCTATGGCACCAACATCTAAAACGGATTTTCGTTCTTTCTGCGACAGACAGGTCGCAAAGTTATACCTTTCGCTCCTTTTGTCCACTAGGCAATAGCCAAGGGTCCGTCCTCTGGTTTCTAAGTCTCCTCTGCTAAGTGCTCCAAGTCCAGAGGTAGACAGGCCTGACCTACTTGCTGTCCAACTCCCAAGCTGGCAGAAAAGCCTGCTGTTTAACGGAGTGAGCCTCCACCTGGGACCTCCCAGTGTGGGAGGCTGTCTTCTGCTTTTCTCCAATTTATGGATGTTGACAACGTCTTCAGACGCCAGGTAAAAGGCATTGAGTGCCAGGGTAATGCTGTAACCTTCAGTGAATGTGCTCCAGTACATGTTTTAATTTTTTCCACAGGCCTTCCAGTGGATCCATGAAAAGCAGGAGCTCTGTTGGAGTCCATCTGTTATCTACTGGCTTCCCAAGTAATTATTCAAGTTCCTCCGTCTCGGAGAGGTACAGGTTTCTGTACCAACCTGTTTCTAGTTCAGAAGTTGGATGGCTATTTCGCCCTATCCTCAACCTTAAGTTGCTTAACAGGTTCCTCCGATTTTTCTCTAGCATCCATAAGGGATATTGGAGGAATCCAGTACGATGGGGTATAGACGGGGTCCAAAGGAGCTGGTGCACTTTAAATTTCTACTACTGGGTGTGCTGGCTCCTCCCCTTCCACAGGCAGTTTAGAAAAAAGTGCCCTCAGGAGAGGATGCACATTACTGCAGCTCCAGAGAGGTTTTTTTTCTTCAGTTTATTTTTAAATCCTTATTTTCAGTATGCTGCACCGTGGTAGTTAGGTGGGGTACGGTCACCGGCCTTGCGAGGTGTCCAAGCCGCTTCCCCACTGCAGGGCCACCGTCCTGAGAGGTGGTTGTACAGCAGGGCACTGCGCCTTTACGGTCACAAACGCAGCACGCCCCTAACGATAGCCTGAAGGTGACTTCAGTGGTGATTACAAACTGTGGGCCCCGCTAGGGGTGTCCCCCAGTTCATGGTGCAGCAGAACGTGGGCGCGACATACGGGACCCTCCTGGGGGGGACCCGCTATAGCCCCGTGTACACTGGCACACGGTTGTGAAAACAGGTATTTATATTATGTTTCTATTACGTCCTTGAGGATAGTGGGGTCCACATTAGTACCATGGGGTATAGACGGGTTCACTAGGAGCCACTGGAACTTTTAAGAGTTTGAGAGTGTGGGCTGGCTCCTCCCTCTATGCCCCTCTTACCAGATTCAGTTTAGAAAATGTGCCCGGAGGAGCCGGTCACAGCTAGGGGAGCTCCATAGGAGTTTTTCTAGTTTTGTTGTTTTTTTATTAGTTAGGCACAGGGAGGCTGCTGGCAACAGGGGGGGAGTGGTGTCCAACCCTGAGAGGTTAATGGCCACTATCTCCGCTGACAGGACACTGAGCTCCTGAGGGTGATGATCGTTAGCCGACCCAGGCGACCGCTCACTCCCGTAGCATGCCGCCACCCCCTAACAGAGCCAGAAGATTCCAGTGGCAAGTGAGTCACCGACCCCACAGCAAGCGGGGAGCTGGTGTAAAGATGGCAGCACCAAGGTGGGAGCACAGTACTAACTGCGCTCCGGAGGCTCAGCGGTACACTGTGCGGCGCTATGAGGGGCGCCCTGAGCCAGCGCCTATACCATACACTGGTCACCAGGCTGTCAGGGACCTCGGTAACGCTGCCAGCATAATTCCTCAGGCCAGTATAAAGATGTGAAGAGCGGTAAGCAGCGCCATGTTCAAGGGCGGAGTTTCTCAGAGCGGAGCATTCAGCGACATTTCCCTTCCTGCAGATCTAGTACAGAGACGCTGACAGGGAGAGCTGTCCAACTCCAGCTATCCTGTGCGGTACCAGGGGGTGGTAGAAGGGGGGGGGGGGAGGCTGTGAAATTACTGTGTAGTCTATTAAGGTACACAGTCAGTGCTAGGTAGTTGTATTTTATATTTACCTATGGTAGCGCTGTGTGTGTGTGTGTTGGCTCCAAGCTCTCTATTTCTCTGTGGCATGCTTGGGAGGAAAACTGTGTCTGACATTTTCCGGTGAGTGTATGCTTTCTCACATAGCCATGTCTAGGGACTCTGTGTCTTATGCTGCAGAGGATATTTCTTCCCCAGAGGAATCCATTCTATGTACACAGGAATGTAATGTCTTGTCCTCTGTTAAGGGAATGATCTCTCGGATCTCTACTAGGGTAGCTCATACTGAGACTGAAACTCAGGCTCTAAAGAAGTCTATGGAAGTTTGGTCAGGTTCTGTTCCTATTCCTTCAAACTCCCCTAGCATATACCCACAGAAACGTGCACTTGCCCAGATGAAGCAAAATGACACTGATACCGACTCTGACACGGCTCACGGTGATGGGGATGTGCTTCGGGGGATGGCATCCCTGGCTAAGGGGGTGCAGCTCATGATTGAGGCCATTAGAGATGTGTTAAACATTACTGACACAGCACCTGAGCAGGTTGAGGAGGCTTACTTCACAGATAATAAGAGAGCCTCGCTAACCTTTCCTGCATCTAAGGAATTAATTGTTTTATTCGAAAAGTCCTGGGAAACTCCAGAGAAAAAAATTCCAGATCCCCAAGAGGGTTCTGGTTGCTTTTCCTTTCCGTGAGGCGGATAGAAAAAGATGGCAAAAACCACCCATAGTTGACACCTGTCTCCAGACTGTCAAAGGTGGTTTTACCTGTTCCTGGATTTACCACGTTAAAAGAACCGGCTGTTCATAAAATTGACACTACGTTCAGATCCATATACACTGCTTCAGGGGGGGCGTTAAGGCCTACTATTGCCTCTGCATGGATCTCAAAAGCTATAGTAAAATGGTCAGGCACGTTACTAAAAGACTTAGATACAATGGATAGAACTGACATTGAACTGTTTTTACGTAACATACAGGATTCTGCGGGGTTCATGGTGGAATCCATGAAAGACCTGGGTACGCAAGGATATCTTCCATGTCGGTCTCGGCTCGCAGGGGACTCTGGCTACTCCAATAGTCGACAGATGCGGAATCCAGGAGAAGTGTGGAGAACCTACCCTACACAGGTCAGGCTCTATTTGGGGAAGTGCTGGATGCGTGGATTTCCATGGCAACCGCGGGTAAGTCGCCTTTTCTTCCCTCAGCTACACCTTCTGCGAAGAAAGCCTTTTCGTCAGCCGCATTGCAGTCCTTTCGGACCACTAAGACAAAAAAGTCCAAGCACCCTAACACTTTCTTTAGAGGTGGGCGTGCAAAATCCAAAAAGCCTGCACCCTCCCAGGACCAGAAGCCTGCTTCTGGTTCCTTAAAATCCTCAGCATGACGGTGGACTGCACAGCCTGGAGGACGGTCTGGTGGGTGCGAGGCTCAGACGTTTCAGTCACGTCTGGGTATCGTCCGGCCTGGACCCCTGGGTACAGGATATTGTATCCCAGGGGTACAGACTGGAGTTTCAAGAACTCCTGCCTCACCGATTCTTCAAATCAGGCTTGATAGCTTTACTGACAGGACTGTCCTACAGGAAGCCATTCAAAAATTGGAAAGGTCAGCGGTCATTGTTACAGTTCCACCACAAATGCAAAACACAGGTTACTATTTGAACCTTTTCATGGTACCGAAACCAGATGATTTTGAACTTGAAATCGTTAAACCCTTATCTGAGGTAGTTCAAGTTCAAAATGGAGTCTCTGAGAGCGGTGATCTCAGGTCTAGATGAGGAGGAGTTTCTGATATCAAGGATGCGTACCTCCACATTCCGATTTGTCCGCCGCACCAGGATTTTCTCAGGTTTGCACTGTTCGATAGTCACTATCCGTTTCAGGCACTGTAAATCGGTCTCTCCAAGGCACCGAGGGTGTTCACCAAGGTGATGGCAGAGATGGTTCTCCTCTGCAGACAGGGAGTGAACATAATCCCAAATGTGGACGATCTGCTGATAAAGGCATCGACCAGGGAGACGTTGTTGCAGTCCATTCCTCTCACGACTCGTCTGCTCAGGGAACATAGTTGGATCCTGAGCCTTCTAAAGTCACATTTGAAGCCGACAAAGATTCTTTCCTGGGGATGATCCTCGACACGGAAGTGCAGAGGGTGTTTCTACCGGAGAAAAAGCGTTGGTTATTCAAACAATGGTCCGGGATGTCCTGAAGCCAGCCCGGGTATCTGTTCATCGGTGCATTCACCTTATGCGGCTCTAAACTACGGACGATTTCATGCTCAATCCTTCCAACTGGATCTCCTAGACAAGTGGTCGGGGTCTCATCTACATATGCACCTGAGGATACGACTGTCGCCGAAAGCAAGGATTTCACTCCTCTGGTGGCTGCAAATGTCTCACCTTCTGGAGGGCCGCAGGTTCGGGATTCAGGGCTGGATCCTTCTAACCACGGACGCAAGTCTCAGTGGTTGGGGCGCAGTCACTTGGGGAAACCTTCTAAGGAAGGTGGTTAAGTCTGGAATCCATTCTTCCAATAAACATTCTGGAACTAAGAGCCGTCAACAACGGTCTTCTCCAAGGGCACATCTTCTGCGAGATCGAGCCATTCAAGTAGAGTCGGATAATGTAACGACTGTGGCCTACATCAACCGACAGGGCGGAACGAAGAGCAGTGCTGCAATGTCAGAGGTAACCAGAATCATCCTCTGGGCTGAAAAACATGCGTTGGTGCTGTCGCCAATTTTCATTCCGGGAGTGGACAACTGGGAAGCGGACTTCCTCAGCAGACACGGTCTCCATCCAGGAGAGTGGGGTCTCCATCCAGAGGTGTTCACAGAAGTGACACATCTTTGGGGGGGGTTCCCCAGATAGTCATGATGGCCTCGACCCGCAAGCAGTGGCAGTGGACGCTCTGGTGTCTCCGTGGGTGTTCCAATCGGTGTACATGTTTCCTCCACTTTCACTCATTCCAAGGATTCTAAAGCTCATAAGGAGAACAAGAGTTCAGGCAATACTCATTGCTCCGGACTGGCCAGAAGGGCTTGGTACACATCTTCTGGGTCTACTGCTGGAATATCCAAGGCCTCTTCCTCTTCGGGAGGACCTGTTACAACAGGGGCCGTTCGCTTAACAAGACTTAACACGGCTACGTTTGACGGCATGGAGGTTGAACGCCAGATATTGGCTCGGAAAGGCATTCCGAACAAGGTTATTCCTACCCTGATACAGGCTAGGAAAGGAGTAACGTCTAAACATTACCATCGCATTTGGTAAAAGTATGTATCTTGGTGTGAATCCAAGAAGTTTCCTACGGTGGAGTTTCAACTGGGAAGGTTTCTCCTCTTCCTGCAAGCAGGTGTGGATATGGGCCTGAGGTTGGGATCCGTAAAGGTCCAGATTTCGGCCTTATCCATTTTCTTCCAAAAACAGCTGGCTTCCCTCCATGAGGTTCAGACTTTTTTTAAAGGGGTTCTGCACATCCAGCCCCCCTTTTTGCCGCCTACGGCATCCTGGGATCCTAACGTAGTGTTACAGTTCCTCCACTCGGATTGGTTCGAGCCTCTACAGGAGGTTGAAGTCAAGTTTCTCACATGGAAGGCTGTCACTTTGTTGGCCTTGGCTTCTGCTCGATGTGTTTCGGAGTTGGGCTTTGTCTTGTAAAAGCCCCTATTTTATCTTCCATGAAGGTAGAGCTGAGCCTTGGATGCGTCAGCAATTCCTTCCAAAGGTTGTGTTGGCTTTTCATATCAACCAACCTATTGTGGTGCCAGTTGCTACTGACTCCTCACTTCCGTCAAAGTCCTTTGATGTTGTAAGGGCTCTGAAAATCTATGTGAAGAGTCGTGCTCGTCACAGAAAATCAGACTTTGTCCTGTTTGATCCCAGGAAACTTGGGTGTCTTCTTCTAAGTAGACGATCTCTCGCCGGATCTGGTTCACTATCCAACATGCATATTCTACGGCAGGATTGTCGTGTCCAAAATCTGTTAAGGCCCACTCTACTCGTAAGGTGGGTTCTTCCTGGGTGGCTGCCCGGGGTGTCTCTGCTTTGCAGTTTTGCTGAGTGGCTACTTGGTCTGGGTCAAACATGTTTGCTAAGTTTTACAAGCTCGATACTTTGGCCTCTGAGGACCTTAAATTTGGTCAATCAGTTCTGCAGGAGCCTCCGCGCTCTCCCTCCACTTCTGGGAGCGTCTGTTCATTCCCATGGTACTAATATGGACCCCAGCATCATCTAGGACGTAAGAGAAAATAGGATTTTAATTACCTACCGGTAAATCCTTTTCTCGTAGTCCGTAGAGGATGCTGGGCGCCCACCCAGCGCTTCTTGATTCTGCAGTGGTTACTTCTAGGCCCTACACACTCGTCGATCTGACTGAAATATATGAATGATCTCGTTCATTAATGAACGATATACCGTTCATATCTTTCAGTGTGGAGGCTCAAGCGATGCGTGGCCCAGCGCTAGTTCATCGCTGGTGCCCCGTCGACTGTGCATGCAGGCCAATATGGACGATCTCGTCCATATTTGCCTGCGCTTCTATGGTGACGGGGAGAGTAAAGGAACTTCACTCCCCCCCCGTCACTGCCCCCCTGGGTCGGCCGTATCCGCCGTTGGGCAGCTCTGCGGCCGATCGATAAATGTGTAGGGCCCATTAGTTCAGTACTGCTTAGTTCTTGGTTAAGTACTGTTTTGTTACTTGGTTAAGTAATCTTGTTCAGCCGTTGCTGAGTTTTCAAGCTGGTTAGCTTGGTTTGTCTTGTATGTGTGAGCTGGTGTTAATCTTGCCGCTATCTGTGTGAAATTATTCTTTCAAAGTTGTCAGTCTCCTCACGCACAGTTTCCAGACTGAGTCTGGTAAGAGGGGCATAGAGGGAGGAGCCAACCCACACACTCAAACTCTTAAAGTGCCAATGGCTCATAATAGACCCATCTATACCCATGGTACTAATGTGGGCCCCAGCATCCTCTACGGACTATAAGAAAAGGATTTACCGGTAGGTTATTAAAATCCTACTTTTCTCCTGAAGGCAGGAAAAACTGTGAAGATTCCCCGGCTGTTGACGTCTGTCTCACGCCTGTCTAAAGAGGTGGTGTTACCGGTCCCTGGCTCCTCGGCTTTGAAGGACCCTGGAGATAGAAAACTAGAAGACTACACTGAAGTCTATTCCACAGCAGCTGGTATATCACAAAGACCTGTGCTAGTGGGTTGCTGGTTGACACATGTCATTCACACCTGGGCGGGCCAGTTCAAGAGAGCCTCACGGGGGATATGTCTCTGGTGAGTATGGTTCCTCTGACACATACATCAAACACATTCAGGATACTGCACACGTCCTATTCGACTCTATAAAAGAGATAGGCACTATTAATGTAATTACTACTGCCATGACCGTGTCGGTGCGCAGAGCTTTATGGCTGCGCCAGTGGATAGCGGACGCAGATTCCAAGCGTAATGTGGTGTGATGTCTCTATCTTTCTCAGGGGAGTGGCTATTCAGGGTTGAAATTGGTTTCTTGTATTTCCAAAGCTACTGCGGTTAATTCCATGTTTCTCCCCTCTGGGGCCCCACCGGCTACCCGGGGCCATCTACTCAGTCCTTTCGGACCGCTATGTTTCGATCTTGAACCAGAGGTGCCTCAAACGCTGCACGAGGCACCAGAGTTGAGGCAAAAAAGCTAGCAGCTGCAGGTTCCCAGGAACAAAGCACCAGTTCAGCTTCCACTAAAGCATCAGCATGATGGTGCCTGCCCATCCCGAGGGGATCTCGTGGTGGGAGCTCGGCTGCATCACTTCAGCCGCATCTGGGAAAGTTCCTGCCAGGATACCTGGGTACAAAAGCTCATTTCTCAGGGCTACAAGCTGGAGTTCGAGGGTGCTCCTCCCCACAGATTTTTCATGTCAAGCTTAACAGCTCTTAGGGATACGCGTGTTATGCTGCAACAGGCTATCCTAAAATTGGTCCAGTCCCGAGTCATTGTTCCAGTGCCACTGCAATAACATGGCAAGGGTTATTGCTCCAACCTGTTAGTGGTACCGAAACCGGGTGGTTTGGTTAGACCTATTTTGAATCTGAAATCCTTGAACCCTTAGTAGAGGTTTTCGGGTTCAAGATGGAATACTTGCGAGCAGTGATTGCGGGTCTGGAAGAACAGGAGTTCATGGTCTCCCTGGATATCAGGGACGCCTATAGCCGTATCCCAATTTGGCCACCTCATCAGGCTTACCTGAGGTTTGCCCTTCTGAATGATCACTACCAGTTCCAGGCGCTACCCTTTGGCCTGTCCACAGCTCTGAGGGTGTTCACGAAGGTGATGGCGGAGATGATGATCCAACTCTGGGTCCTGGGGATCAATATCGTCACTTATCTGGATGATCTCTTGATAGAAGCAAGATCCAGGGAGCTTTTATTGCTCCATATCGACCACACTATCCAACTTATGTCACACCATGGGTGGATCCT
Organism: Pseudophryne corroboree; assembly: GCF_028390025.1. NCBI lineage: Eukaryota > Metazoa > Chordata > Amphibia > Anura > Myobatrachidae > Pseudophryne > Pseudophryne corroboree. The sequence continues at coordinate 658,213,842 of NC_086447.1, forward strand.
CAATTTACAGGAGTCCCACCTGGAGCCAACTCAGCGACTCCTGTTCCTGGGAATGTTGCTGGACACTGGCCAGAAAGTGTTCTTCCCAGAAGACAAAGCGAGAACACTTCAGGAGATAGTCCACATGGTTATCTGGCCTTCTCGAATATCCATCCTTCTTTGCATGAGATTGTTGGGGAAGATGGTTGCCGGATAATATAGCCGTCATCTCGGGCCAGGGTTTACCTTCTGTGGTGGCTGCAGTCCTCCAACCTACTGGAAGGCCGAAGTTTCGGGATTCAGGATTGGATGGGGAGCTGTCACCCAGGGTGCTCCAGTTCCAGCGCAGGTGGTCAGCCCACAAAGTCCTCCTTCTGAACAACATTTTGGAACTTTTGGCGATCTGCAATGCTCTGATTCAGGCAGTAGCGTACATCAATCGACAAGGAGGATCAAAAAGCAGGGCCTGCATGCGAGATGTGTCAAAGATACTTATCTTCGCAGAAAGAAATGCAAGAGCACTGTCCGCAATCTTCATTCTGGGAGTAGACAACTGGGAAGCGAACTTCCTGAATCGTCACGATCTCCATCCGGGAGAGTGGGGGCTTCACCATCAGGTGTTTCAGCAGATCATTGACCGGTGGGGCTGCCCACAAAAAGACACAATTGCTTCTCGACTCAACAAGAAGCTTTGTTGGTATTGCTCAGGGACCCTTAGACCAGGGCAGTGTATGCACTGATGTTGCCTCTGCCTTACCGGCTGGTCTACCAGTTTCCTCCGATTCCATTGCTCCCAAGGGTGCTTAAGTGAATCAGGAATCGAGGAGTCCAGGCAATTTGATTGCCCGGATTGGCCTCGGAGGGCATGGTATGCGGATCTTCTGGACATGTCCATCTAAGACCCTTGGCCTCTGCCATTGAGAAGAGATCTTCTTCAGCAAGGTCCGTTCATCTACCTGGACTTAAGGCGGCTTTGTTTGACGACAGAGAGGTTGAGCGGAACATTCTAACTCACAAGGGCCTTTCAAAAAGGTTATTGCTACCATGGTTCAGGCCAGGAAACCTGTGACGTCAAAACACTATCATCATATCGGGAGAAGATGTGTCTCTTGGTGCAAGGACCGCACGTATCCGCCTGAGGAGTTCCACGTGGGACGTTTCCTGCAGGCTCGTGTGGATAAGGGCTTACATCTGGGCTCCATTAAGGTCCAGATTTCAGCTCTCTATTCTTCCGGAAGAAATTGGCAGTATTGCCAGAAGTTCAAACCTTCTTGCAAGGAGTGCTTCACATTTTTGTGCTGTCCACGGCCCCCTGGGATTTGAATATAGTGTTGGAACCTCTGATGACTGTAAAAGATAAGTACCTCACGTGCAAGATGGGGATGTTATTGGCCCTGGCTTCTGCTAGGTGTGTCTCAGAATTGGGGGCCTTATTGTGTAAAAGCCCTTACTTGGTCTTTTATGAGGACAGAACGGAGCTCAGGACTAGGCAGCAGTTCTTGCCGAAGGTCGTCTCTGCGTTCCACTTCAATCAACCTATTGTTGTTCAGTCAAGTTCTGGCACTTCTGCTCCTCTGGAGGCATTAAATGCTGTGCGAGCCTTGTAGATCTATGTTAAGAGAACGGCTCCGATCAGAAAGACTGATTCCTTGTTTGTGCTTTATGATGCACAGAAAAAGGGTTGTCCTCTTCAAAGCAGTCCATTGGTCGTTGGCTTAGGCTTACTATCCAACAGGCCTATGTGTCGGCAACCTTACCTGTTCCACAGTCTCTGAAGGCCCACTCTAAGATTGGTGGGGTCGGGCGGCTGCCCGTAGAGTCTCGACCTTGCAACTGTGCCGAGCTGCTAACGGTCAGGGAAGAACACCTTTGTGAAGTGCTACAGGTTTGATAAACTGGCAAAAGAGGATTCCCAGTTTGGGCAGGCGGTGCTGCAGACATCTCCGCACATTCCAGCCCATTCTGGAAGCTTTGGGACGTCCCCATCGTACTAGATTCCCCAATATCCCTTATGGATACTAGAGAAAACAGGATTTTAATTACCTACCGGTAAATCCTTTTCTCGTAGTTCATAAAGGATATTGGGCGCCCACCTCAGTGAGTTGACTTTCTTCAGGTTATCTCTTCTACGGTTACCTGTTCAGCTGTTGCTGGTTGTTTTATGTTAGTGGTGTGCTGGTGTGTAAATCTCACCACTCGTTAGGACATACTTAAGAGAAGGATCATTACTCCTTTGGGCACTATTTTACCTATAACTGCCTGTGGGAGGGGGCATAGAGGGGAGGAGCCAGCACACCCAGTTGAAGAAGAAATTTAAAGTGCACTGGCTCCTTTGGACCCCGTCTATATCCCATCATACTAGTTTCCCCCAATATCGCTTATGGACTACGAGAAAATCCTGTTTTTTCAAAGTTCTGTATGGAGTTTCTACAGCTCTGGAGCCGGGGGATTTCATGGCCTCCTTTTTGATATCCAGGATGCCTACTTGCATATTCCCATTCAGGACAATCAGCACTTCTTCAGGTTTGTGGTAAGGGAGGAACACTTCCAATTCCAGTCATTGTCATTTGATCTTTCCATGGCTTCCCATGTTTTCACTCAAGTGAAGGCAGCGGATATCAGACGCAAGGGTGTCAGCATACTACCTTATATGGACAACCTGATTCTCCTGGCCCAATCTCCGGATGTTCTTCAGGACTATTTCCACCGCACTGTGGACCTTCTCCAGTCTCACGGATGGATCATCAATTTGCGGAAATCCACCATGACTGTCTCAGGAGATGCTTCACTTGGGGCCTTACTAAACATCAGCGTTCAGTGGGTGTTCCTCCCCAAGGAAAATCTGTAGTTCTAGTAGGCCAAGATTTGCCCTTTCCTGGGACAGAGCAGTGTCTATCCATTCTTGCATGTAGGCCCTGGGCACACTTGGCTTCTCTGCTTTGTAAGGTGGCTACATGGTCCTCTACCCATACTTACATCAAATTGATTCATTTGCCTCCACTGATGCGGATTTCGGGCATCAGGTTCTCTGCACAGGGGTCATTCCACATCAAATCGCCACAGCCATTTTCATGAACATCACCGATTCCAATGAAATTTGCTCTGCTTGTTAGGTATGACGAGAAACAAATTTACACCAAATTTCAAAAATCATAGGTTGGATATTTTTGGAGGTGGATCCATTTAAAAATGAACAAAATATGCAATTTTACTGCCGCTGGGGTCTTTTCATTTGCCTGTAACTTGAGTTCTAATTAAGGCCGAGAGATGAAATTAGTGTCATTTTGAAGCTAATGACTAGATCTTTTCACTTCAATTTTAATTTAGTAAGGTAGTACTAAAAAAAGTTTAATAACCTTCGACCTCAATAGGGATATTTAAAAAAATATATACATATTTTTTTTTTTTTTTTTGAGTTCTCCCATATTTCATTTAAACATGTACCAAATTTCACTTTGGGATTCCCATGGGATAATGCTATAACAATAATTTGTTGACAAGCAGGCAGCTAAATTAAACAAAATTCTCACTTGCAGACAGTGTATTATAAAGTTTTGAAAAACAGCAATATAACCTTAATATATCTAACAGATCAGGTTTTGTTCATGCTTTCCATGAGTTTAGTTTTGAAGTTGCAGACAGTTTCTCTTTCTGTAATGGTGTACACGCGTCCTGTTGTAGTCATTGGGTCTACTGTTGTTAGTATATCACAACGATGAACTAGAAGAATGTCTGGTTTCCCTGGGTATTTGTATGATGGGGATGGTCCTTGTAGGTGGAAAAAGCTGACCTTTACTAATACGTACTTTTCATCTATGTCAAGAACACATGCTACCCACCACTCTGTATAATACACACAAGTGACAAATCCTTTAATGTCTTTAAATTCTACTTCATCCTCCAGTAAAACTCGTTCCACTTTCGAAGATGTAGTGTAGGAATAAACTTTAGTTGACAGAGTAGTTGTTGATAAGGGAATAAAGGAATGTAGTTTCTGGGTTCCAGCAATTGTGCGGGATTGCTAAAATCGAGCTTCCAGGAACGTCTCTTCTGCCTCGTGGTCAGCTGAACTGGCGTACTTGAAAGAGACAGCTGGAACATTCTCAACGGCCCAATCAATCAATTGCCTGTGTCATTATGTCATTATTTGTTGATCGTACGGCCTTTGGAGACTGGCTCGTGCAGCTAATCTTTTCACATTGGCACCAACTCCATCACATGCCCATTTTCCATGGGAGGTGGCTGAAAAGTGCCACTCTGCTGGAATTCCAAAGTTTTGCTCGGGACAGCAAAGGTTAATGAAATTCTTTCAATTTTTTTTTTGTTTGTTTTTTAATATACAGATGGGTCCACGGTTATCTTGACTAGTTTTCTGCGCTATGGCACAACATGACTTGTTAGCATAAACCATTCATCTATTCTCAGCTGCAATACAATACAGAGAACAATACAGCAGGGGATTAAGTCCGACTGGCCAGTCTCAGTTAATCCTATTAAAGGTCAAGATAAATGTGTACCCATCTGTATACTGAGGCAGCTCCATCTGAGAAACAAATGATCTTTGTAACGATAGAATACTTTTCATTAAGAAAATTTGAGTAACCCCTGGAATAAATGAACTGCAACAGTATCATGGTGAAGGCTGTCTGATATAATAACAAAACTGGACTCCCTGCCTCATCTATGAAGACTCCCTGCCTCATCTATGAAGTATGCTACACAAGGATGAAGAGTAGCTTGTGCGTTATTCCAGTGGAAACCTTGTACTTTGTCTAGCAGTACAAACGAATAGTTCTCTGCAAAGTCTCAGATTACCAAAAACTCCCCTGGTTGCAAACTTAAATTAAGGTCTGCTTGAAAAGACGACTGTTGTCTGGCAGTGAAGGAATGGCGCAACAGTATTTTTGTAACTTGTCACAAAAAGCGTCCAGAAAGTCATCAGATGAATGCATAACAGTCTCAAGATTAGAACGGTCAACAGAGATCCATTGTTTGTAAGAAATATTATCCATCATGCTGTAATCCATTAACTGCCTCAACTGTTCCTTAAAATGTTTGAGGCTGTTAGCATCTTCACATTCATTACACTCATTAAGGTTAGCATGCTGGCTGAGGAGGATTGCATATTATCATCACCAAACAGTCCTTATACGATTTCAATGGGATCTCTTCCTTTGATGTCAAATCAGAAATCTTTGCACCTAATATCATGAGTTTGACATTCTGGTGGATGATGCAGACACACACTGAATGTTGTACCACTTCCTCCAGCTAAGGTTCACTGTTTGGGCCGAATTTCTGTAAACTTTGAAAACCCTAGACGTTGCAGCGGAAACTTTTCTTTAAACAAGGTATACGCCTCTTTTAAGTTGCTTAAAACCAACAGTTTCTGAGCATGAACTCTTTTTTTCCATCTGGCATTTTTACCGAAACAAAGTCTTTCTTTCCGGGCACGATGCAACTTATATCATCAGATTCATAAAAGTTTCTGACATTTGCAGTTTCTTCTGTCAGCACCTTCCCTGGTTTTGGATTAGGTCCGGAAACTATACCTTTCTCTTTAACAAGCTTTTTAGCTACACGAACCATAAAATTGGATGCACCAAACTCTTCCTCCACTTTTTTAATACTCCAGCTTTTTGGAAGCACAGTCAGGATTTGCACCTTTTCTATTCTATTTATGGATAATTGAAATTTGTCTTTCAACTGATTCTGCGGACTGCAATTCTGAATCATTGCCATCATCTGTATCTAATTTTAATAATTTCCTTTTCACAGCAGTGCCAATCTTTTGAAGCTTTTCCTTTTCATATTTTTGTTTTAGTTTATTCCTAACAGGGGACTCTCCAATTGCTTCCAAGCTTTTATTTAAGGACGTTAATACTTCATCATTCTCGTATTCAATGTCCCTGTCTGAGTCTTGTTGATAACTAGGTCCAGGTTGAACTACATCCACTTCTTCACTGGAATCTGATGCATTAACTGATGCAATTTTCTTCCTACACTGGTCACAAATTTTGCTTCCCAACGTAATTCCTGAATCGGGAAGCTTATCACACATCTACTTCAAAACTGGTCGTAAGTTTTTTTTTTTTTTTTTTTTTTTCTTTTCTTTTTTGAAGAATGATTTTCTCTCCCAAATGGATTACAACATATAAACTAAGGGGGTGTGCACACGGTGAGATCCTTGCTATGCCCGATTTTCACTTGCTATTTCCCTTGAACTCCCCGCAGCCCAGATAGCACAGATTTTGACTAACTTTTCTTGAGCAATGTGTGATTACGATTTTGGCTTATGTGAGATGTCATTGACATGTGAGATGAACTAGATAGTACACCGATCTAGCAAGGATTGACTTGCCTGCACAGTCTATCTTTTCTTGCGATGCCGACCTGGCGGGATCGTGCATTGGGATCGCAAAGTGACTTTCACCTTGCGATCTGCATTAACTTTTTCTTGCGATTTTGACTATATAGTTAAAATCGACAGAAAATATCTCACCGTGTGTACACACCCTTACTCTTCCATTCTGAATGACTTATTTTGGAACCACAGCCTATAACACTGTTATTACACAACTACAAGCAGTGTTGTATTTAAAGTTTTGGTTTCGGTTTTGATTCTAACCACATTTATATTTTCTGTTACTTAACCCTTTAACCTATAACAATCTATGAAATGTGTATATTATATTGTATGCATAACTGCATTACCATTTATTGTTAAAATTAACCTACTGGTATTTAATAACCTTTTTAAATTACTGCTGGTAAAAAAAAAAAAAAAATTAGCTCAACATCCTATAGTAGACCCAAATAGAAATTTGGTACACATTTAGAAGATATATAAGGGCTTTTTTTTTTTTTTTTTAAAGAAAAATTGAAAGAAAAAAATCCCTATTTTAAAAACTTGAGGTCAAAAGTTATTAAACTTTTTTTAGTACTACCTTACTAAATTAAAATTGAAGTGAAAAGATCTAGTCATAAGCTTCAAAATGACACTAATTTCATCTGTCTTAATTAGAACTCAAGATATAGGCAAACGAAAAGACCCCTGCAGCAGTAAATTTGCATATTGTCGTCATTTTTAAATGGCTCCATCTCCAAAAATATCTAACCTATGATGCTGAAATTTGGTGTAGATTAGTTTTTCCCCCATCCTACTGGTACACCAAATTTCTTAAAAATCGGAGAGGGTCAGTAATTTTTTTTTTTTTTAAGTTAGATTTGATATGGAATGACCCACAGGAGCTTTGGGACATCCCAGGGTGATCCCAGGGCGCCCACTGTGATGCACCTGACTTGCAGGGTTTTGTGCTTGTTACTAGTTCCTTCTCACCACCACTGTTTTTTTTTTTGTTTTTTTTTTACTTTACCACCACTGTGTCTTCTCCTTCCCCTTGGGCTTTTTAACTTAACTGGTCCTCTAAGCTGGGGACAGGGTATAATAGAGAAGGGAGCCTGTGCTGCTGGTAAAACAAGTTTAACTGTGTGGTACCCAGTCTCCACCGCTCCCTTATACCCAGCATAATCCCAGTGTCCCGCCCATGGAAAAAGATTTTACAGATGAGAATGAAAATCATCTTTTTTATAAATTACCACCAATCTGGAAGCCCAGTGGTTAGGGAGCAAGCTAGATTCATATACAGACAGTGTCCTTTATTGTAAGCAACCTGGAAGCACTTCCAGTACTTTTTAGTCTAATTTACAGTACATGCTGCAGACACCACTGACAGGTTTTATCAGCTGAATTCAAACAGCCATCAGATGGGCATCTGGAAGCAGCAACCACTAAAAACCTGGAATTTTATGGAAAAGGTACTTTCATCTCACCAGAAACATTGATGGTTGCTAACTATAGCTTTTCTCTAACGTCCTAGAGGATGCTGGGGACTCCAAAAGGACCATGGGGTATAGACTGATCCGCAGCAGACATGGGCACACTAAAAAGACTTTTACTGGGTGTGAACTGGCTCCTTCCTCTGTGCCCCTCCCCCAGACCTCAGTTAGACTTTGTGCCCAGGAGTGACTGGACACACACTAGGGGAGCTCTACTAAGTTTCTCTAGAAAGACTTTTGTTTTATTTATTTTTAGGGAGACCTGCTGGCTACAGGCTCCCTGCATCGTGGGACTGAGGGGAGAGAAGTCAGACCTACTTCTTAGTTAAAGGCTCTGCTTCTTAGGCTACTGGACACCATTCACCCCAGAGGGTTCGATCACTTGGTGCGCCTAGCTGCTTGTTCCCGGAGCCGTGCCGTCACCCCCCTCACAGAAGACAGAAGCCGGGTGAGTATTAGAAGAACCGAAGACTTCAGTAACGGTACAGCGCAGCGGTCGCACTGTGCTCCATGCTCCCACACACTACACCAACGGCACTCGCAGGGTGCAGGGCGCTGGAAGGGGAGCAAAACGGGGGGTGGGGCACATGAATTTTGGTGCTTTTTTTTTTTTTATATATATTGCAGCGCCAGACACATTATTTTCTTGTAGTATATGGGCGCTGGGGTGTGAGCTGGTATACTCCCTCTGTGTTCCTCTCTACAGGCTTCCCTGTGGGTCTGTCCCCTTGTTTTTGGCCGGTGGGTGTGTCTGTACTACGTGTCGCCATGTCTGAGGCTAAGTGTTCCTCCCCGGAGGTTGTTACTGGGGGCGCAGAGAGGGATTTGGGAGTGACTGTCGGCACAGCCGACTGCTGATTGGGTAAATATGCTGAGTACACTGAATGCAAATGTGGCTTTATTGTCCAAGAGGCTGGATAAATCTGATTCTCTGACACAAACATGGAGAAAATCCATGGAGGACGCTTTATCTCAGTTACAGACCACCTCAGGGTCACAAAAGCGTTCATTTACCCAGATGGCAGATACAGATACCGACACGGACTCTGATGTCGATTTCAGTGAGGCTTCCTTACATCCGAGGGTTGTTAGGAGTATTCAGTACATGATTGTAGCTCTCAAAGAGGTTTTACATATCTCTGAGGAACCTGCTGTTCCTGACACAAGGGTTTGCTTATTTAAAGGGAAAAGGCCTGAGGTGAAGTTTCCTCCCTCTCATGAAATGAATGCACTTTGTGAAAAGGCTTGGGAGTCACCTGACAAAAGGTGGCAGATGCCCAAGAGAATTTTGATGGCATATCCTTTCCCCTCTGACGACAGGGACAAATGGGAGTCGTCTCCCAATGTGGATAAGGCTCTATCACGATTGTCCAAGAAGGTGGCGCTTCCGTCTCCTGACACGGCTGCTCTCAAGGGTCCGGCGGATCGCAAGCTGGAGACGACATTGAAGTCCATTTTCGTTAATACTGGTGCATTGCTCAGACCTGCTGTGGCGTCGGTATGGGTGAGTAGTGCTATTACTAAGTGGGCTGATAATTTGGCTTCTGATATGGATATCCTTGATAAGGATAACATTATTTTGACTCTCGGTTATATCAAGGACGCTGCAGATTACCTAAAGGATGCGGCGAGGGATGTTGGCCTCTTGGGATCAAGAGCCAATGCCATGGCGGTCTCGGCCAGGAGGGCGCTGTGGATTCATCAATGGAATGCTGATGCAGACTCCAAGAAGAATATGGAAGCTCTCCCTTTTAAAGGTAGTGTCTTGTTTGGTGACGGCCTTGCTGACCTGGTGTCTACCGCTACTGGGGGTAAGTCATCTTTTCTTCCTTATGTTCCCACACAACAGAAAAAGCCACCTCATCATCAGATGCAGTCCTTTTGGCCTAATAAATACAAAAAAGGAAAGGGTTCATCCTTCCTCGCTTCAAAGGGTAGAGGAAGGGGAAAGAAGTCGCCCGCCGTGTCAGGCTCCCAGGATCAAAAGTCCTCCCCTGCCTCTACCAAATCTACCGCATGACGCTGGGGCTCCCCTGCGGGAGTCCGTGCCAGTGGGAGGCCGTCTCCGATTCTTCAGCCAGGTCTTGTTTCAATCGGCCCTGGATCCTTGGGTTTAGACATAGTGTCCCAAGGGTACAAACTGGAGTTTCAGGAGATGCCCCCCCCCCCGCCGCTTTTTCGTGTCGGCCTTGCCAGTTTCTCTTCCAGAAAGAAGTGGTAAATGCTGCGATACAAAAGCTGTGTCAACAGAGGGTCGTTGTGCCGGTTCCCCTGTCCCAACGGGGGGGAGGGCTCTATTCGAGCTTCTTTGTTGTACCGAAGCCGGACGGCTCGGTCAGACCGATTCTGAACCTGAAATCCCTCAATCCATACTTGAAAATTTTCAAGTTCAAGATGGAGTCTCTTCGAGCAGTGACCTCCAGCCTCGAAGGGGGGGATTTTATGGCGTCAGTCGACATAAAGGATGCTTACTTACACGTCCCGATATACCCTCCTCATGCGTTGCCGTTTGGGCTTTCCACGGCCCCGAGGGTGTTCACCAAGATAATGGCGGAAATTATGGTTCTCCTTCGCAAGCAAGGGGTCACAATTATCCTGTACTTGGACGATCTCCTGATAAAGGCGAGGTCAAAGGAACAGTTGTTAAGAAGTGTGGATCTCTCCCTGTCGGTTCTGCGACATCACGGTTGGATTCTAAATTTGCCAAAGTCTCAGTTGATCCCGTCCACTCGGCTGCCCTTCCTGGGCATGATCCTAGACACGGAGCTACAGAGGGTGTTTCTTACGGAGGACATAGCTCTGGAAATCCAGACCATGGTCAAGGAGCTTCTGAGGCCGACAAGTGTGTCGATTCATCAATGCACTGGAGTGCTAGGGAAGATGGTTGCGGCTTACGAAGCCATTCCGTTTGGCAGGTTTCATGCCCGGGTGTTTCAGTGAGATCTGCTGAACAAATGGTCCGGGTCTCACCTGCACATGCACCGGAAAATAAGTCTATCTTCCAGGGCCAGGATTTCTCTCCTGTGGTGGCTGCAAGGTTCTCACCTTCTAGAGGGGCGCCGATTCGGAATCCAGAACTGGGTCCTGCTGACCACAGATGCAAGTCTCCGAGGCTGGGGCGCAGTCACGCAAGGAGGAAGTATCCAGGGAAAGTGGTCAAGCCAGGAATCTTGTCTCCACATAAATACAACGGCCTCCTGCAAGCGAAGAACCTTCTTCAGGGTCTTCCTGTCCTGATTCAGTCGGACAACATAACTGCGGTGGCGTACGTAAACCGCCAAGGCGGAACAAGGAGCAGGGCGGCAATGACAGAGGCCACAAGAATTCTTCGCTGGGCGGAACAGCACGTGAGCGCTCTGTCAGCAGTCTTCCTCCCGGGCGTGGACAACTGGAAAGCAGACTTCCTCAGCATACACGATCTCCATCCGGGAGAGTGGGCTCTTCATCAAGAGGTATTTGCAGAAGTGACAATGCGTTGAGGAATTCCTCTGAAGCTTCCGAGGTATACTTCCAGGTCAAGGGACCCCCAAGCCAGTGCAGTGGATGCCCTGGTAACTCCGTGGGTGTTGCAGTCGGTGTATGTGTTCCCTCCGCTTCCTCTCATTCCAAGGGTGCTGAAGATCGTACGACGAACAAGGGTTCAGGCAATACTAGTCGTTCCAGATTGGCCACGGAGGGCCTGGTATCCGGATCTTCAGGAATTGCTTGTAGAAGATCCTTGGCCGCTTCCTCTAAGAGAGGACCTGTTACTGCAGGGGCCATGCGTGTTTCCGGACTTACCGCGGCTGCGTTTGACGGCGTGGAAGTTGAACGACAGATCCTAGCTCGGAAAGGTATTCCCGGGGAGGTCATCCCCACTCTCCTTAAAGCTAGGAAGGAGGTTACGGCAAAACATTATCACCGTATTTGGAGAAAGTATGTGTCGTGGTGTGAAACCAAAGCAGCTCCTGCGGAGGAGTTTCACTTGGGTCGTTTCCTCCATTTATTGCAGGCAGGCGTGGATGCAGGTCTGAAATTGGGTTCCATCAAAGTGCAGATTTCGGCTTTATCTATTTTCTTTCAAAAAGAATTGGCTGTCCTTCCTGAGGTTCAGACTTTCGTGAAGGGAGTGCTGCATATCCATCCTCCCATTTGTGCCACCCGTGGCGCCGTGGGATCTTGAAGTGGTGTTGCAGTTTCTTAGGTCTCACTGGTTTGAACCTTTGCGTAAGGTTGAGTTAAAGTTTCTCACTTGGAAAGTGGTCATGCTTTTGGCTTTGGCGTCTGCCAGACGAGTGTCCGAGTTGGCGGCTTTGTCTCACAAGAGCCCATATTTGATTTTTCATTCGGATAGAGCGGAATTGAGGACTCGTCAACAATTTCTGCCGAAGGTGGTTTCTTCGTTTCACATAAACCATCCTATTGTGGTACCGGTGGCTACGTATGCTGTAGCGGTCCCAAAATCTCTTGATGATGTAAGAGCTTTGAAAATTTGTCGCCAGAACGGCTCTTACTAGGAAGACAGGCTCTGTTTGTCCTGTATGCTTCCAACAAGATTGGAAATCCTGCTTCTAAGCAAACTATTGCACGCTGGATTTGTAATACGTTTCAGCAAGCTCATTCTTCGGCTGGGCTGCCGTTGCCGAAGTCAGTAAAGGCCCATTCTACCAGGAAGGTGGGCTCATCTTGGGCGGCTGCCCGAGGGGTCTCGGCCCTTCACCTTTGCCGAGCAGCTACTTGGTTGGGTTCAAACACTTTTGTTAAGTTCCACAAGTTTGATACCCTGGCTGATGAGGACCTCATGTTTGCTCAATCGGTGCTGCAGAGTCGTCTGCACTCTCCCGCCCGGTCTGGAGCTTTGGTATAGACCCCATGGTCCTTTTGAAGTCCCCAGCATCCTCTAGGACGTAAGAGAAAATAGGATTTTAATACCTACCGGTAAATCCTTTTATCCTAGTCTGTAGAGGATGGTGGGCGCCCGTCCTAGTGCGGACTGTTCCTTGCAGTTGTATTGATACTGGTTATTTTTGGTTACACAAGGTTTGTGTATCGGTTATATTCCGCTTGCTGCTGTTGTTAGTTCATACTGTTAACTGGTTTCCTGCCACTCCGGTTGTACGGTATGTTTGTGGTGTGGGCTGGTATGTTTCTCGCCCTTAGTTTAACAAAAATCCTTTCCTCGAAATGTCCGTCTCTCCTGGGCACAGTTCCTATAACTGAGGTCTGGGGGAGGGGCATAGAGGGAGGAGCCAGTTCACACCCAGTAAAAGTCTTTTTAGTGTGCCCATGTCTCCTGCGGATCCGTCTATACCCTATGGTCCTTTTGGAGTCCCCAGCATTCTTTATGGACTAGGAGAAAAGTATTTACCGGTAGGTATTAAAATCCTATTTTTGCCATGAATTTATCCGTTCGGTTTCTGCTTTTTTAAATGCGAGCCCTATTGCTGTAGTATTTGTTCATACTTTTGTACTTATTAAAAATATTATTTCTGTGCACAATAGAGGTAACTTTTTGGCATGATTGGTCTACCAGATTTATAAAATTAGAATTTATAGAATTTCTTAACTTGTAGCACCACTGCCATTTTCAAACCTAACCTGCCACAAATCTACATCCTGATTTTCTACATTCAAAAAATAGAAATGAGCAGGTAACCTGCAATTACAAATCCAAGCCCCAGTACCAAAATCAGTGATGTGGTTGGGTTCTGGAGTGCTCAGACTGCTGGTAACTATCTTGCTTGTCAAAATAGTTAAAACAAATAAATAGAAAAAAAAAGTTAGGTAGCAACAAAAACTCCCAGACAATGTGTCCCCCTTCTTATAAAGTGGAGCTCTTATCTCCGTACTGAAGTCTAGAACCTCAGACATTCTAGGTATTCACTACTCCCATACTAATTTATTTTTTAATTCACCAAACACTTGCCATACGTGCAACCTTTTAGTGAATATTTGCTTCTATTTTGCAAATTTTGTGGCATGTTTTGTGTTTTGCAGCTGCATGGAGTGTCTTTATATGCCCTGTTCCTTTTCTCTACATGTTAATATATGTAAAATTAGTATTAAAAAAACTAAATGTATAGTGGTGGGCATTCTTAAATTCAATATTTTTTTTTTTTTCCCATGACTGATCACCAGATTATTTTTAACTATTATTTTTTTATTTATTTTTTTAAATCTGCTTTCTTTCCAATCATTAGCACTATTCAAATTCTGCGCTGTAAATGCTGCTCTTCAACCATTGGAAGGTTTTACTCAAAAACCGAAAAACACCTGGACTACAAGTGTGGTTTGTTTGGTTTAGATTGGAGTGCTATTAAACGGTAAGATGGATTAAACTATACATTGTTAAGGCTTGTGTCATACAAGCATTTCTGTACTGTGCTTCCATTTTATCTACTACGTTGTATTTTGGCTGTAGGGACACCTATGCGCCAAACTGTAGTTGAGTTGTGTTAATTAGGTATTCCTGCGGGTGAAAGTTTTTCTCTGACGTCCTAGTGGATGCTGGGAACTCCGTAAGGACCATGGCGAATAGCGGGCTCCGAAGGAGGCTGGGCACTCTAGAAAGATTTATGACTACCTGGTGTGCACTGGCTCCTCCCACTATGACCCTCCTCCAAGCCTCAGTTAGATTTTGTGCCCGGCCGAGGTTGGATGCACACTAGGGGCTCTCCTGAGCCTTTAGAGAGAAAGTATAGAAATTAGTTTTTTTATTTTCAGTGAGACCTGCTGGCAACAGGCTCACTGCAGCGAGGGACTAAGGGGAGAAGAAGCGAACCTGCCAGCTTGGGCTTCTTAGGCTACTGGACACCATTAGCTCCAGAGGGATCGACCGCAGGCCCAGCCTTGGTGTTCGGTCCCGGAGCCGCGCCGCCGTCCCCCTTACAGAGCCAGAAGCAAGAAGAGGTCCGGAAAATCGGCGGCAGAAGATATTAGTCTTCACCAAGGTAGCGCACAGCACTGCAGCTGTGCGCCATTGCTCCTCACACACACTTCACACTCCGGTCACTGAGGGTGCAGGGCGCTGGGGGGGGGCGCCCTGAGAAGCAATTATAACACCTTGGCTGGCAAAAATACCACAATATATAGCCCCAGAGGCTATATATGTGGAAAATACCCCTGCCAGAATATAGAAAAAAGCGGGAGAATAGTCCGCGGAAAAGGGGCGGAGCTATCTCCCTCAGCACACTGGCGCCATTTCTCCCTCACAGCTTCGCTGGAAGGAAGCTCCCTGGCTCTCCCCTGCAGTCTACACTACAGAAAAGGGTAAAAAAGAGAGGGGGGGGCACTAAATTTAGGCGCAGTATACATTTATATAGTAAAAGCAGCTATAGGGGACATAACTCAGTTAGTCCCTGCATTATATAGCGCTCTGGTGTGTGCTGGCATACTCTCACTCTGTCCCCCCAAAGGGCGTTTGTGGGTCCTGTCCTCTGTTAGAGCATTCCCTGTGTGTGTGCGGTGTGTCGATAGGGCTGTGTCGACATGTTTGAGGATAATGAGGTGGAGTCGGAGCAGATGCCTTTAGGAGGGATGTCGCCCCCTGCGGGGCAGACACCTGAGTGGATGAGCTTATGGAAAGAAATGAGTGCACGTATAGACTCCTTACATAAGAAATTTGACGACATGCCAAATGTGGGACAGCCGACTTCTCAGCTCGTGCCTGTCCAGACGTCTCAAAGGTCATCAGGGGCTCTGAAACGCCCGCTACCTCAGACCGCAGACGCAGATGTCGACACTGATACTGACACCAATGTCGACACTGATACTGACACCAGTGTCGACGACGATGAGTCTAACCTGATGCCCACTAAGGCCATTCACTGCATGATTGAGGCGATGAAAGAGGTGTTACACATTTCTGATATAAATACAGGTACCACTAAAAAGGGTATTATGTTTGGAAAAAAAAAAACTACCCGTAGTTTTTCCCCCATCAGATGAATTAAATGAAGTGTGTGAAGAAGCGTGGGCTTTCCCTGATAAAAAATTGGTAATTCCTAAGAAGGTACTAATGGCGTTCCCTTTCCCGCCAGAGGATAGGTCACGTTGGGAAACACCCCCTAGGGTGGATAAAGCGCTCACACGTTTGTCTAAAAAGGTGGCACTACCGTCTCCGGATACGGCCGCCCTCAAGGAACCTGCTGATAGAAAGCAGGAGGCGATCCTGAAGTCTGTATACACACACTCAGGCATTATACTTAGGCCAGCTATTGCGTCAGCATGGATGTGCAGTGCTGCCGCTGCATGGTCAGATAAACTGTCAGAAAATATTGACACACTAGACAGAGACACGATCCTGCTAACCATAGACCATATCAAAGACTCAGGAGGGAAATCTGCCGGCTGGCATCTAAAGTAAGTGCATTGTCCATTTCTGCTAGGAGAGGCTTATGGACTCGCCAGTGGACAGGAGATGCAGATTCTAAAAGGCACATGGAAGTTTTGCCTTATAAGGGTGAGGAATTATTTGGGGATGGTCTCTCGGACCTAGTTTCCACAGCAACGTCTGGGAAGTCAGCATTTTTACCCCATGTCCCCTCACAGCCTAAGAAGGCGCCGTTTTATCAGGTTCAGTCCTTTCGGGCCCAGAAAAACAAGCGTGGAAAAGGCGGATCTTTTCTGTCCAGAGGCAGAGGTAGGGGAAAAAGGCTGCAACAAACAGCAGGTTCCCAGGAGCAAAAGTCCTCCCCCGCTTCTTCTTCCAAGTCCGCCGCATGACGGTGGGGCTCCACAGGCGGAGCCAGGTACGGTGGGGGGCCGCCTCAAGAATTTCAGCGATCAGTGGGCTCGCTCACAGGTGGATCCCTGGATCCTTCAAATAGTATCTCAAGGGTACAAACTGGAATTCGAGGCGTCTCCACCCCACCGGTTCCTAAAATCTGCCTTGCCGATTGCTCCCTCAGACAGGGAGGCGGTGCTAGCGGCAATTCACAAGCTGTATTCCCAGCAGGTGATAATCAAGGTACCCCTACTTCAACAAGGCCGGGGTTACTATTCCACACTATTTGTGGTGCCGAAACCGGACGGTTCGGTGAGACCCATTTTAAATTTGAAATCCTTGAACACATACATAAAAAAAATTCAAGTTCAAGATGGAATCGCTCAGGGCGGTTATTGTAAGCCTGGACGAGGGGGATTACATGGTATCCCTGGACATCAAGGATGCTTACTTGCATGTCCCCATTTACCATCCTCACCAGGAGTACCTCAGATTTGTGGTACAGGATTGCCATTACCAATTCCAGACGCTGCCGTTTGGACTGTCCACGGCACCGAGGGTATTTACCAAGGTTATGGCGGAAATGATGATACTCCTTCGAAAAAAGGGAGTTTTAATTATCCCGTACTTGGACGATCTCCTAATAAAGGCGAGGTCCAAGGAACAGTTGTTGGTGGGAGTAGCACTATCTCAGGAAGTGCTGCACCAGCACGGCTGGATTCTGAATATCCCAAAGTCACAGCTGGTTCCGACGACACGTCTACTGTTCCTGGGTATGATTCTGGATACAGTCCAGAAAAGTGTTTCTCCCGGAGGAGAAAGCAAGGGAGTTGTCATCTCTAGTCAGAGACCTCCTGAAACCAAAACGGGTATCGGTGCATCACTGCACGCGGGTCCTGGGAAAGATGGTAGCTTCTTACGAAGCAATTCCCTTCGGCAGATTTCATGCCAAAATCTTTCAGTGGGACCTATTGGACAAATGGTCCGGATCGCATCTTCAGATGCATCGCTTAATAACCCTGTCTCCAAGAACCAGGGTGTCTCTACTGTGGTGGCTGCAGAGTGCCCATCTTCTAGAGGGCCGCAGGTTCGGCATACAGGACTGGGTCCTGGTGACCACGGATGCCAGCCTTCGAGGCTGGGGGGCAGTCACACGGGGAAGAAACTTCCAAGGACTATGGTCGAGTCAGGAGACTTCCCTTCACATAAATATTCTGGAACTAAGGGCCATTTACAATGCCCTAAGCCAAGCAAAATCCCTGCTCCTACACCAGCCGGTGCTGATCCAGTCAGACAACATCACGGCAGTCGCCCATGTCAATCGACAGGGAGGCACAAGAAGCAGGATGGCAATGGCAGAAGCCACAAGGATTCTCCGATGGGCGGAGAATCATGTACTAGCACTGTCAGCAGTGTTCATTCCGGGAGTGGACAACTGGGAAGCAGACTTCCTCAGCAGACACGACCTCCACCCGGGAGAGTGGGGACTTCATCCGGAAGTCTTCCAGATGCTGGTAAACCGTTGGGAAAAACCTCAGGTGGACATGATGGCGTCCCGCCTCAACAAAAAGTTAAAAAAATATTGCGCCAGGTCAAGGGACCCTCAGGCGATAGCTGTGGACGCTCTAGTGACACCGTGGGTGTACCAGTCGGTTTATGTGTTCCCTCCTCTGCCTCTCATACCAAAGGTGTTGAGAATAATAATGTAACCCACTGGTTAAACAAAGTACATGGTTAACAAATCAAATGTATTTAAAAAAAAAAATATATATATATATATATATAGATAATATAAATGTGATAAAGTTGTGTAGGTTTACTATATATTGTTCCAATTGAACTGAAAGGTATGGATGGGGAAATTGCTAGAAATTGCTGGAAGCCCTCGTGGATGTGAAGGATGTGCCTCGAGCGGGAGAAACCACGAGAGCCGACAGCAGTTGGAGGGTTTTGACAGTTGGAGAAGGGAGTACGGGGGAGAGCAACGAACGGAGCGGTAGCTCTGGAGGAGCCTGCAGCCCGCCGGGACCTTGATCGCGAATACCGGAGGAGAGTAGAGAAGGAGTGCAAAGACTGTGACATCGTGTCGGTCATTGAAGGAAGACGGAGGAGTCTAGCGACGGGTAAATAAACTTACAGTTAGCCCGGCTATCCCTCCAGGAGTGTCAGGAGATCGCTGACGCTGGGAGAAGTGCGTCAGAGGAAAACTGAAGGAAGACGGTAGGAGAGGCGGCTGCAGCTGTGGCTTAGACGCTGAATGACAGACGTAGATGAGCCGCAGAGCATTAAAGGAGGAGTCGGGGGAGTGACATCGGAAAAGAGGAGGTGGGATTGAACCACACATACATCACTCATACACACCTCATATTATTTCCTCCAATGAAATAATTTAATGGGCACACATATATTTATATGTATCACGAGCTCCCCCTAGTGGTCTCTCTGGATAATATTAACTAACTAATAAGCAGAGACAGAGATAATATTACAAGTAGACTCTATTTGCTAACTAGTTGTGCCTAACAGCATCAAAGACTGAGGGTCCTAAGTGAATGACACTGAATTATATATAAACCAGTCTATTATTTATAATAGTTCCTGTGACCTACATTCAGATTTAGAGAAGAAGAAAGAGAGAGGAACTAAATATATAAATCCAAGTGTTAATACCTAAGCTAAATAACTACTATTCTATAATTTATTTGACACCATCTATTACTAGTAAAGACTGCGGTGAAATGACAAGATTGAGTGTTAGCTTATTATAACACTATCTACAAGCAGATAATAGAAGATTGTGAGATCAAGACTTTCTACAGATAATCTATTCCCCATATGGATTATAAATAGTAGTAGAAAGTATACAAAAGTATACCCACTGAGCTTAGAAATATACATCCGGAGGAATATAATTTATGACTTAAAAGAATAAACACCTACGCCAGGAGGATGACTAATGGATTGTAACCGAGTAATCCAAATCTTGTGTTAACACTAAAAACAATAACTCTCGGTAATGATAAGGGCCCCAACGAGCTCATTATAGACTTCTGAGGACCCGGGTCACTAATATATATATTTAATATGATAGACTGTAATTGATGTGATAGATCTTATATGTTTATTGTATTTATTGAATGTTGATAATTTATTTTCTCCAAAAATGTTTCAATATAATACTGAAGTATAATATATTTGATGCTGAGTAAAGATATAATAATAAATGTTATATACTTACCATAAAACCTGTTCCGGATAGTTGATCAGAGAAGACTTGATGACTGAAAACAAGAACAATTAATCTAAGGTAAATAGTGTATCATCAACTAAGTGAAAATTACATGTATTACTTAGGCTTACCCAAGCAAGCCTAAAACCCAAAACAAATTTAAGCGATATAGAGCTTGGGTGGAGGCACGTCTATTGTAACTCTTCATTAGAAGCATTCATAACCAGGGTTACAATAAGAAAGAGAGGAGTAAACACAATTCTCGTGGTCCGCATTGGCCAAGACGAGCGTGGTACCCGGAACTTCAAGAGATTATCTCAGAGGACCCGTGGCCTCTGCCGCTCAGACAAGACCTGCTACAGCAGGGGCCCTGTCTGTTCCAAGACTTACCGCGGCTGCGTTTGACGGCATGGCGGTTGAACGCCGGATCCTGAAGGAAAAGGGTATTCCGAAAGAAGTCATTCCTATGCTTATTAAAGCCAGGAAAGATGTTACGGCAAAACATTATCACCGCATATGGCGGAAATATGTTGCATGGTGCGAGGCCAAAAAGGCCCCAACAGAGGAATTTCAACTAGGTCGATTTCTGCATTTCCTGCAAGCAGGAGTGAATATGGGCCTAAAACTAGGCTCCATTAAAGTACAGATCTCGGCTCTGTCGATTTTCTTTCAAAAAGAACTAGCTTCAGTACCTGAAGTTCAGACATTTGTGAAAGGAGTGCTGCATATTCAGCCCCCGTTTGTGCCTCCTGTGGCACCTTGGGATCTCAACGTGGTGTTGAGTTTCTTAAAATCACATTGGTTTGAGCCACTAAAAACCGTGGATCTGAAATATCTCACGTGGAAAGTGGTCATGTTATTGGCCTTGGCTTCAGCAAGGCGAGTGTCAGAATTGGCGGCTTTATCATGTAAAAGCCCTTATCTGATTTTCCATATGGATAGGGCAGAATTGAGGACTCGTCCCCAGTTTCTCCCTAAGGTGGTGTCAGCGTTTCACCTGAACCAGCCTATTGTGGTGCCTGCGGCTACTAGGGATTTGGAGGACTCCAAGTTGCTAGACGTTGTCAGGGCCCTGAAAATATGTTTCCAGGACGGCTGGAGTCAGAAAATCTGACTCGCTGTTTATCCTGTATGCACCCAACAAGCTGGGTGCTCCTGCTTCTAAGCAGACTATTGCTCGCTGGATTTGTAGTACAATTCAGCTTGCACATTCTGTGGCAGGCCTGCCACAGCCAAAATCTGTAAATGCCCATTCCACAAGGAAGGTGGGCTCATCTTGGGCGGCTGCCCGAGGAGTCTCGGCGTTACAACTTTGCCGAGCAGCTACTTGGTCGGGGGCAAACACGTTTGCAAAATTCTACAAATTTGATACCCTGGCTGAGGAGGACCTGGAGTTCTCTCATTCGGTGCTGCAGAGTTAACCGCACTCTCCCGCCCGTTTGGGAGCTTTGGTATAATCCCCATGGTCCTTACGGAGTTCCCAGCATCCACTAGGACGTCAGAGAAAATAAGAATTTACTCACCGGTAATTCTATTTCTCGTAGTCCGTAGTGGATGCTGGGCGCCCATCCCAAGTGCGGATTGTCTGCAATACTTGTAAATAGTTATTGTTAACTAAAGGGTTATTGTTGAGCCATCTGTTGAGAGGCTCAGTTGTTTTCATACTGTCAAACTGGATATAGTATCACGAGTTGTACGGTGTGATTGGTGTGGCTGGTATGAGTCTTACCCGGGATTCAAAATCCTTCCTTATTATGTCAGCTCGTCCGGGCACAGTGTCCTAACTGAGGCTTGGAGGAGGGTCATAGTGGGAGGAGCCAGTGCACACCAGGTAGTCATAAATCTTTCTAGAGTGCCCAGCCTCCTTCGGAGCCCGCTATTCCCCATGGTCCTTACGGAGTCCCCAGCATCCACTACGGACTACGAGAAATAGAATTACCGGTGAGTAAATTCTTATTTTTTAAAAAAATTTTTATTTAAAGGAGTTCAAGTGGAAGACAGTGTTAACAGTTTTTGGGTAGGTCCAAATAAATGAAGTGAACAACAATATTGCAGTTAAGTGTTAACAGAGATTTGCAAATTCATAAAAAATAGCTAAAATGATTTTTTCTAAGTCTTGAAGACCAGTTTGGTTTTGCCTTAAAATTAACTGCAACTTTTAAATCCATTAGTTGTATCACCAATATCACACTTACATTTGGGCATATTCAAATATTGTACAATAGTGCAAAAGTAAATTAAATTTTAATGATAATTTTGCACTGCTTTTACTGTAAACGCAAATCCGATCCATCCTGCATGTATGTATGACACATTTTTTGGAACATCAAGTTGGTTAGAGTAGAATGGGAACAACTAGTCCAGAGGCTGGCTTGCAACTTGAAGCTGCATGGAAAAATCCAGCCAAATGGCTCTGTGCCTAGTACTAGACCACACTGCAACCACTTACCCCTCTGTTCTCCCTGGAAATGCAGCGCAAATACAAGCATACGCACACCACAACTAAAACTAATCAAATGTCCCAAAATATATAAATATTTGTCTGTGCTACCTTATTGAAGACAACTGGCTTGGTCACACAGCTTAGGTTGGGTATACACACATCACTCTGCTGATTGGGTTAGCACTCCCTATTTGCAGGGCAGTGTTGTCCTTGGCTTGACCTGCTGTCAGCATCCTATGGCACCTGTAGACACAGTGCTAGAAATTGCTCTGTGTGTACGGTCTTCTCTTGTAGTGGGACGTTGGGTCAACAAATATTAAACAGTACATAAAATATCACCTCCAGGCCGTTGTAGGAGCGTTATAAACAGTTTACTGGCTAACGCTCCTATAACGGTACAGCATACACACCTATATTGTGTGATCCAGCCATGGATTATATAGGTGTGTGCCCAGCTTATAGTCTTGGTTAGAAGAGACGCTGGTATAGTTAGTAGCTTAACAGGACGTGATCTAGGGAAGAATGTAATTGCTATGAGCTTGTAGAAGTGCAGATTTTTCTGTGATTACATGATGGTATTTGAAGCACCAGCATTTTCAGAGTAATAACCATGTTGGAACTTTTGCACAATAGAAGTTGCATACTCCTATATGCACAGGCTGACTAAACCACTGATCGACCATAAAATGTTATCTGCTACCTGAAAAAACATGCTTTCAATCCCTAAATTATATATCAGTTCTGTGAGGTATTTCAGAAAAGATTAATTTGAGAGCAATTAATATTTCTAGTCTGTTGTAAAAGTTATAGTATTTTTGTTTCAGTTATATTCTTGGCTCTGCTGATAACCAATTAATGCCTGAGGGAGAAGCGCCAATAACCCTGTATAAATATGACCTTTTGGAAAAAGAAATGAAAAAGGTAATTCTGAAATCTTTTTAGATGGCATTCTGCTTTAAAAACCTTCTTAACAGTAATGTACTCAGATGTGGGCGTTTTGCTAGAGGCTTCCACTAAATGGTTGACTAAGGGTAATTTCTTAATTGTTGTATTTGTAAAGTGTCTTATGCTCTCTTCACCCTAACACTATGATTGCATACCTATTAAGTGGGGTATTCAATTCGTGCACTAATTCAACTGTTGGCTATTCAATCGAGGCCGTTTTCGCCATGCCTTTTTCATTATTATTTCTCATACGTCCTAGAGGATGTTGGGGACCACATCAAGACCATGGGGTATAGGCGGTTCCGCAGTAGCCATGGGCACTCTTAAGAATTTTCAATGGGTGTGAACTGGCTCCTCCCCCTATGCCCCTCCTCCAGACCTCCGTTTTAGAAATGTGCCCTGGCAGACTGGATGCACTCTGAGGAGCTCTACTGAGTTTCTCTGGAAAAGACTTATGTTAGGTTTTTTTATTTTCAGGGAGATCTGCTGGCAACAGACACCCTGCTTCATGGGACTGAGGGGGCAGAAGCAGAACCAACTTCCTAAAGAGTTTCATGGCTCTGCTTATGGCTGACAGGACACCATTAGCTCCTGAAGGGTACTGAACGCTAGCCGGGTCTAGATGCTCACTCCCACAGCACGCTGTCACCCCCATCGCAGAGCCAGAAGTCAGAAGATAGAAGTTCATTCTTCTTATACTCACCTATCAAGTAAGTGACGACTGAAGTCCAGCGCGGCTGGTGGGAGCTGCCCACACACACAGGCGCCCTGGGCAGCAAATATACACCTCAAAACTGGCTAAAAGGGGGCATAAGGTGCCGCTGGCATAGCCCTACCCCCGCCAGTATAAATATTACAGTGATTACTGAGTGTAAGGACGTGCCATTGAGGGGGCGGAGCTTCTTCCTCAGGCAGCCAGCACACTGCTCAGCGCAATTTTCTCTCTCTCCTCAGGCTGCAGAGAACACGCTGGTCCTCTCCTCCACTTCTGACAAATACAGGGTGTTATTTGGGGGGGGCACAAGGCGTTGTGGTGCATTTTATAGTGTGATTATCTGTATAAAAGCGCTATTGGGCTGTGGGCATTACATACTGGCCCTGGGTTTGTGAACTGGCTGCTCCTATACTGTGTCCCTCTGACAGATTTTACTGTGGGTCTGTCCCCAAATAAGTCCCAGTGTGTCTGTGAGTGTACTGTACACGTGTGAGGCATGTCTGAGGCAGGGAGTTCCTCCCCGGAGGAAACCATGTTAGGGACACAGAGTTGTAATGTAGTGGTGCTTCAGGCACACCAAGAGCCTGCATGGGTGAAAGAGTTACGTGACAGTATGCATCTGATTAACCAAAGATTAGATAAGTCTGAATTTAAGGCGGCTGCATGCTGGAGAAAATCTGTGGAAGATGTGATTTTTCAGGATGCTGTTATTCCTTATGCAGGCGGCCCCTCTGGGTCATATAAGAAACCATTTGCGAATGTTGTAAACACTGATACCGACACGAACTCTGATTCTTGTGTCGACGATAGTGACTCCAGAGAGAGAGATCATAAATTGTCAAAAAGTATACAATATATGATTGTGGCTATAAGGGATGTGTTGGAGGTTACAGAAACCACTCCTGTACCTCAGGAGAAGGCTTATTTATGTACGGAAAAGAAGTCCAAAGTCACGTTCTCCCCTTCACACGAACTAAATGCTCTCTTTGAAGGGATGTGGGTGAATCCTGATAAGAAACTTCGTATTCCCAAAAGGATTCAGATAGCTTACCCTTTCCCGGCTGAGGACAAGAAAAAATGGGAGTCACCCCCTGTGTTAGACAGTGAATTTTCCAGGTTGACAAAGAAGGTAATTCTCCCTGCACCTGGCACAGCTTCACCTAAGGAGCCGGCAGACCGTAAAATGGAAACATTGAAATACATTTATGTTGCCAATGGTACACTGCTCAGGCCCTCTATTGCCTGCGCGTGGGTGAGTCGCACTATTGAAAAATGGTCAAAGCGTGTTATCAGAAATTGACACGTTTGATAAAGATGAGATACTCCTTAAATTAGGGAATATCAAAGATGCTGCCGCCTACATGCTGGAAGCAATGAAGGATATTGGACTCTTGAGTTCACAAGCCGCTACCATGGCAGTATCGGCTAGGCGGGCGTTGTGGATTCGCCTGTGGAACACGGATGCAGATTCCTAAAGAAACATGGAGGCTCTCCCATATAAAGGTGAGGCCTTATTTGGCGATGGCCTGGATGCGTTTGCCTCGGCGGCTACCGCAGGTAAGTCGACATTTTTGCCCTCTGCGTCTGCACCGGCAAAAAAGACCTGTCACCCGCAAATGCAGTCCTTTCGGCCCAATTAATACAAAAAGACGAGAGGTTCCCCCTTCTTTGCAGGTAGGGGAAGGGGAAAAGGAAAGAAGTCCGCAGCGGCTTTAGGTTCCCAAGAGCAGAAGTCTACCCCTACTTCTGCCAAATCCTCAGCATGACACTGGAGCTCCCTTGCGGGAGGCCGCACGTCTCAAACTGTTCAGCCAAGGTTGGATTCTGTCTGGCCTGGATCCCTGGGTGTTGCAAATAGTATCCCAGGGATACAAACTGGAGTTTCAAGACGTTCCCCCATGCCGATTTCTCTAACGTCCTAAGTGGATGCTGGGACTCCGTAAGGACCATGGGGAATAGCGGCTCCGCAGGAGACAGGGCACAAAATAAAAGCTTGAGATATCAGGTGGTGTGCACTGGCTCCTCCCCCTATGACCCTCCTCCAAGCCAGTTAGATTTTTGTGCCCGGCCGAGAAGGGTGCAAACTAGGTAGCTCTCCAGAGCTGCTTAGAATAAAAGTTTTTAGTTAGGTTTTTTTATTTTCAGTGAGTCCTGCTGGCAACAGGCTCACTGCATCGTGGGACTAAGGGGAGAAGAAGCGAACTCACCTGAGTGCAGAGTGGATTGGGCTTCTTAGGCTACTGGACGTTAGCTCCAGAGGGACGATCACAGGTTCAGCCTGGATGGGTCACCGGAGCCGCGCCGCCGTCCCCCTTACAGAGCCAGAAGAGACGAAGGTCCGGTGAAAGCGGCGGCAGAAGACATCCTGTCTTCAAGACTAAGGTAGCGCACAGCACCGCAGCTGTGCGCCATTGCTCTCAGCACACTTCACACTCCGGTCACTGAGGGTGCAGGGCGCTGGGGGGGAGCGCCCTGAGACGCAATATAACACACATATACCTTAGCTGGCAAAAGGAATACATCACATATAGCTCCAGGGCTATATGGATGTATTTTTCCCCCTGCCATTTTACACAAAAAAGCGGGAGTTAAGGACGTCGTGAAGGGGCGGGGCCTATCTCCTCAGCACACTGGCGCCATTATTCCCTCACAGCTCCGCTGGAAGGACGGCTCCCTGATTCTCCCCTGCAGTACTGCATCTGATTCAGGGTAAAAAAGAGAAGGGGGGGCATTTTGGCAGCAAATAACTAGATTAACAGCAGCTATAAGGGATTAACACTTATATAAGGTTATCCCTGTATATATATAGCGCTGGGTGTGTGCTGGCAGACTCTCCCTCTGTCTCTCCAAAGGGCTAAGTAGGGTCCTGTCCTCTATCAGAGCATTCCCGGTGTGTGTGCTGTGTCGGTACGCGTGTGTCGACATGTATGAGGAGGAAAATGAGGTGGAGGCGGAGCAGTTGCCTGTGTTAGTGATGTCACCCCCTAGGGAGTCGACACCTGACTGGATGATTGTGTTTAAGCAATTAAGTGATAATGTCAGCAATTTACAAAAAAACTGTTGACGACATGAGAAAGCCGGCAAATCAATTAGTGCCTGTTCAGGCGTCTCAGACACCCTCAGGGGCCCTAAAACGGCCGCTACCTCAGTGGGTCGACACGGATCCAGATACAGATACTGAATCTAGTGTCGACGGTGACGAGACAAACGTAATGTCCAGTAGGGCCACACGTTACATGATCACGGCAATGAAAGAGGCATTGAACCTTTCTGACACTACAAATACCTCAAAGGCGGGTATTATGTGGGTGAAAAAACTGCCAATAGTTTTTCCTGAGTCTGAGGAAATAAATGAGGTGTGTGATAAAGCGTGGGTTTCCCCCGATAAAAAACAGCTAATTTCAAATAAGTTATTAGCACTATACCCTTTCCCGCCAGAGGTTAGGGCACGGTGGGAAACACCCCCTAGGGTAGATAAGGCGCTCACACGTTTATCTAAACAAGTAGCGTTACCGTCCCCTGATACGGCCACCCTCAAAGAACCAGCTGATAGGAGGCTGGAAAATATCCTGAAAAGTATATACACACATACTGGTGTTATACTGCGACCAGCAATCGCATCAGCCTGGATGTGCAGTGCTGGAGTCGCATGGGCGGATTCCCTGACTGAGAATATTGATACCCTGGATAGGGACAATATTCTGTTAACTATAGAACATTTAAAGGATGCATTGCTATATATGCGTGATGCGCAGAGGGATATTTGTACCCTGGCATCAAGAGTAAGCGCAATGTCCATCTCTGCCAGAAGAGCATTATGGACCAGACAGTGGTCAGGGGACGCAGATTCCAAACGGCACATGGAAGTATTGCCGTATAAGGGGGAGGAGTTATTTGGGGCTGGTCTAACAGACCTGGTGGCCACGGCAACGGCTGGAAAATCCACCTTTTTACCCCAGGTCACTTCACATCAACAGAAAAAGACACAGTCTTTTCAAACTCAGTCCTTTCGTTCCCATAAGTACAAGCGAGCAAAAGGTCACTCTTTTCTGCCCAAGGGCAGAGGAAGAGGAAAAAGGCAGCACCATGCAGCCGCTTCCCAGGAGCAGAAGCCCTCCCCTGCTTCTGCCAAGTCTTCAGCATGACGCTGGGGCTTTACAAGCAGACTCAGACACGGTGGGGGCCCGTCTCAAGAATTTCAACGCGCAGTGGGCTCACTCGCAAGTGGATCCCTGGATTCTACAGGTAGTATCACAGGGGTACAAACTGGAATTCGAGGCGTTTCCTCCTCATCGGTTCCTGAAGTCTGCTTTACCAAAGTCTCCCTCCGACAGGGAGGCAGTTCTGGAAGCCATTCACAAGCTGTACTCCCAGCAGGTGATAATCAAGGTACCCCTCTTACAACAGGGGAAGGGGTATTATTCCACACTATTTGTGGTACCGAAGCCGGACGGCTCGGTGAGACCAATATTAAATCTAAAATCTTTGAACACTTACATAAAAAGGTTCAAATTCAAGATGGAGTCACTCAGAGCGGTGATAGCGAACCTGGAAGAGGGGGACTATATGGTGTCGCTGGACATCAAGGATGCTTATCTCCACGTCCCAATATATCCTTCTCACCAAGGGTACCTCAGGTTTGTAGTACAAAACTGTCATTATCAGTTTCAGACGCTGCCGTTTGGATTGTCCACGGCGCCTCGGGTCTTTACCAAGGTAATGGCCGAAATGATGATTCTTCTACGAAGAAAAGGCATCTTAATTATCCCTTACTTGGACGATCTCCTGATAAGGGCAAGAACCAAGGAACAGTTAGAAGTCGGAGTGGCACTATCTCAGGTAGTGCTAAGTCAGCACGGATGGATTCTAAATATTCCAAAATCGCAGCTGATTCCAACGACACGTCTACTGTTCTTAGGAATGATTCTGGACACAGTCCAGAAGAAGGTGTTTCTCCCGGAGGAGAAGGCCAGGGAGTTATCCGAGCTAGTCAGGAACCTCCTAAAACCAGGACAGGTCTCAGTGCATCAGTGCACAAGGGTCCTGGGAAAAATGGTGGCTTCTTACGAAGCGATTCCATTCGGAAGATTCCATGCAAGAACTTTTCAGTGGGATCTACTGGGAAAATGGTCCGGATCGCATCTTCAGATGCATCAACGGATAACCCTGTCGCCAAGGACAAGGGTGTCTCTCCTGTGGTGGCTTCAGAGGGCTCATCTACTAGAGGGCCGCAGATTTGGCATTCAGGATTGGATCCTGGTAACCACGGATGCCAGCCTGAGAGGCTGGGGAGCAGTCACACAGGGAAGGAATTTCCAGGGCTTGTGGTCAAGCATGGAAACATCTCTTCATATAAACATTCTAGAACTAAGGGCCATTTACAATGCCTTAATTCAATGGCAGAAACTGCAAGGATTCTTCGCTGGGCGGAAAATCATGTGATAGCACTGTCAGCAGTGTTCATTCCGGGAGTGGACAACTGGGAAGCAGACTTCCTCAGCAGACACGACCTTCACCCGGGAGAGTGGGGACTTCACCCAGAAGTCTTCCACC
This sequence comes from Pseudophryne corroboree, assembly GCF_028390025.1. Lineage (NCBI taxonomy): Eukaryota > Metazoa > Chordata > Amphibia > Anura > Myobatrachidae > Pseudophryne > Pseudophryne corroboree. The sequence continues at coordinate 658,243,249 of NC_086447.1, forward strand.
AAATTGTACACCGTTGGGAAAGACCAAAGGTGGACATGATGGCGTCACGTCTAAACAAAAAACTGGACAGATATTGCACCAGGTCAAGGGACCCTCAGGCAATAGCAGTGGACGCTCTGGTAACGCCGTGGGTGTACCAGTCAGTGTATGTATTCCCTCCTCTGCCCCTCATACCGAAAGTATTGAGAATCATAAGAAGGAGAGGAGTAAGAACTATACTCGTGGTTCCGGATTGGCCAAGAAGGTCTTGGTACCCGGAACTTCAAGAGATGCTCACGGACGAACCGTGGCCTCTACCTCTAAGACAGGACCTGCTACTGCAGGGGCCTTGTCTGTTCCAAGACTTACCGCGGCTGCGTTTGACGGCATGGCGGTTGAACGCCGGATCCTGAAGGACAAGGGCATTCCAGAAGAAGTCATCCCTACTCTGGTAAAAGCCAGAAAGGAAGTAACCGCAAAACATTATCACCGCATTTGGCGTAAATATGTTGCGTGGTGTGAGGCCAAGAAGGCCCCTACACAGGAATTTCAACTGGGTCGTTTCTTGCATTTCCTGCAAACAGGATTGTCTATGGGCCTAAAATTAGGGTCCATTAAGGTTCAAATTTCGGCCCTGTCGATATTCTTCCAAAAAGAACTGGCTTCAGTACCTGAAGTTCAGACATTTGTGAAAGGGGTGCTGCACATACAGCCTCCTTTTGTGCCTCCAGTGGCACCTTGGGATCTCAATGTTGTGTTGAGATTTCTAAAATCACACTGGTTTGAACCATTGTCTACGGTAGATTTAAAATATCTCACGTGGAAGGTGTCGATGCTGTTGGCCTTGGCTTCAGCTAGGCGTGTGTCAGAATTGGCGGCTTTATCATGTAAAAGCCCTTACCTAAATTTTCATTCTGACAGGGCGGAATTGAGGACTCGTCCTCAATTTCTACCTAAGGTGGTTTCTGCATTTCACATGAACCAACCTATTGTGGTACCTGCGGCTACTAGGGACTTAGAGGACTCTAAGTTGCTGGACGTTGTCAGGGCCTTGAAAATATGTTTCCAGGACGGCTGGAGTCAGGAAAACTGACTCGCTGTTTATCCTGTATGCACCCAACAAGCTGGGTGCTCCTGCTTCAAAGCAGACGATTGCTCGTTGGATTTGTAGTACAATTCAGCTTGCACATTCCGTGGCAGGATTGCCACAGCCAAAATCAGTAAAAGCCCATTCCACAAGGAAAGTGGGCTCATCTTGGGCGGCTGCCCGAGGGGTCTCGGCTTTACAACTTTGCCGAGCAGCTACTTGGTCAGGGGCAAACACGTTTGCTAAATTCTACAAATTTGATACCCTGGCTGAGGAGGACCTGGAGTTCTCTCATTCGGTGCTGCAGAGTCATCCGCACTCTCCCGCCCGTTTGGGAGCTTTGGTATAATCCCCATGGTCCTTACGGAGTCCCAGCATCCACTTAGGACGTTAGAGAAAATAAGATTTTACTTACCGATAAATCTATTTCTCGTAGTCCGTAGTGGATGCTGGGCGCCCATCCCTAGTGCGGATTGTCTGCAATACTTGTATATAGTTATTGTTACAAAAAATTCGGGTTATTATTGTTGAGCCATCTTTTCAGAGGCTCCTTTAAATTTATCATACTGTTAACTGGGTTCAGATCACGAGTTGTACGGTGTGATTGGTGTGGCTGGTATGAGTCTTACCCGGGATTCAATATCCTTCCTTATTATGTACGCTCGTCCGGGCACAGTATCCTAACTGGCTTGGAGGAGGGTCATAGGGGGAGGAGCCAGTGCACACCACCTGATATCTCAAGCTTTTATTTTGTGCCCTGTCTCCTGCGGAGCCGCTATTCCCCATGGTCCTTACGGAGTCCCAGCATCCACTACGGACTACGAGAAATAGATTTATCGGTAAGTAAAATCTTATTTTTTCAAATAGACCTTGCCAGTCTCTCCGCCAGAGAGAGAAGCAGTAACAGCAGCAATCCAAAGATTGTCAGGACCAGGTCATAGTCCTGGTACCGTTGTCACAACAAGGGCGGGGTTTTTAGTCAAGCCTTTTTGTTGTTCCGAAGCCGGATGGCTCGGTCAGACCAATCCTAAACCTAAAAGATCTGAATTGCTACCTGAAAAGGTTCAGGTTCAAGATGGAATCACTTCGGGCGGTGATTTTCAGTCTGGAGGAGGGGGTACTAATTGGTGTCGGTGGACATAAAGGATGCTTACCTGCATGTTCCCATTTATCCTCCTCACCAGGCTTATCTGAGATTCGCGGTTCAGGATTGCCATTACCAATTCCAGATGTTACCTTTTGGCGCCTCCACAGCGCCGAGGGTATTCACCAAGGTGATGGCGGAGATGATAATCCTCCGTCAGAAAGGAGTCAATATAATTCCTTATCTGGACGGTCTCCTGATAAAGGCGAGATCCAGGGAGCAGTTGTTACAAAACATATCACTCTCTCTGTCAATACTCCAACAACACGGGTGGATCATAAATTACCCAAAGTCACAGTTGGAACCGACGACAAGGTTGTCTTGTCTTTCCTCGAGATGATTCTGGACACAGTTCAGAGAGTATTTTTGCCGTTGAAAAAGGCTGTGGGAATACAGAAAATGGTAAAACACATACTGAAACCATCCTGTGTGTCGATCCATCAGTGCATTCGGTTGTTGGGGAAGATGGTGGCGGCCTACGAGGCCATACAGTTTGGCAGGTTCTATGACCGAGTATTCCAGTGGGACCTGTTGGACAAGTGGTCGGGGTCACACCTACACATGCACCGAAACATAATCCTGTCATCAAAAACCAGGATTTCGCTCCTGTGGTGGTTACACAGCTCTCACCTACTAGAGTCACGCAGGTTCGGGATTCAGGACTGGGTCCTTGTAACCACTGATGCAAGTCTCCGAGGAGACTTTCTCTCAGGGAGAAAACTTCCAAGGACGTTGGTCTCATCAAGAAGCTTGATTTCACATAAACGTGCTGGAGTTAAGAGCCATTTACAACGGCCTTCAACAAGCGGTACATCTTCAAGACCATCCCGTGCAGATCCAGGCGGACAATGTAACAGCAGTACATAAACAGGCAGGGCGGAACGAAAAGCAGAGTGGCAATGGCAGAGGCGACAAAAATCCTCCGCTGGGCAGAAAAACATCTACAAGCTCTGTCGGCAATATTCATTCCGGGAGTAGACAACTGGGAAGCAGACTTCCTCAGCAGACACTATCTCCATCTGGGAGAGTGGGCCTCCTCCAAGAAGTTTTCGCAGGGGTAACAAGTCTTTGGGGAGTTCCTCAAGTAGACATGATGGCATCTCGCCTCAACAAGAAGCTTCAGGGATACTGTTCCAGGTGGAGAGACCCTCAAGCAGTAGCAGTGGATGCGCTAGTGACCCAGTGGGTTTTCCCGTCAATGTATGTCTTCCCTCCACTTCCGCTGATCCCAAAGGTACTCAGGATCATAAGAAAAAACAAGGGTTCGAGCAATCTTCATTGCCTCAGACTGGCCAAGGAGGGCTTGGTACCCAGATCTTCAGCAGTTGCTCATAGAAGATCCTCGGCCTCTTCATCCTCGCGAGGACCTGCTGCATCAGGGGCCGTGCGTGTATCAAGACTTACCGCTGCTACGTTTGACGGCATGGCTGTTGAGCGCCGGATCCTAGCCAGGAAGGGTATTCCCAAGGAAGTCATTCCCACTCTTATTCAGGCCAGAAAGGGAGTAACGTCGAAACATTACCACCGTATTTGGAGAAAATATGTGTCTTGGTGTGAATCCAAGAAAGCTCCTATGGAAGAGTTTCACTTAGGACGTTTCCTCCATTTTTTACAGGATGGTGTGGAGGCGGGCCTCCGATTGGGATTAATCAAGGTCCAGATTTCGGCCTTGTCAGTGTTTTTCCAAAAACAATTGGCCTCTCGTGAAAGGGGTTCTGCACATCCAGCCTCCATCGTGCCTCCAGTGGCACCATGGGACCTTAACGTGGTATTGCAGTTCCTTCAGTTGGATTGGTTTGAGCCACTACAAGAGATAGAGTTGAAGTTTCTCACTTGGAAAGTGGTGATGCTTTTGGCTTTGACATATGCAAGACGGGTGTCTGAATTGGGGGCCTTGTCTCACAAGAGCCCTTACCTGATCTTCCATGAAGATAGGGCAGAATTGAGAACTCAATAACATTTTCTTCCTAAGGTGGTTTCATCTTTCCGCATAAACCAACTTATTGTAGTGCCAGTAGTTACTGACACAATCACTGAATCAAAGTCTCTAAATGTGGTTAGAGCTTTGAAAATCCCTATGTTGCTAGAACGGCTCGTATACGGAAAACAGAGGCCCTGTTTGTCCTGTATGCTCACAACAAAATTGGGTTTCCTGCTTCCAAGCAGACTATTGTACGTTGGATCAGTAATACGATTCAGCAAGCTCATACTGCGGCTGGATTGCCATTACCGACGTCGGTAGAGGCCCACTCCACTAGGAAGGTGGGCTCATCCTGGGTGACTGCCCGGGGTGTCTATCCATTACAACTGTGCCGAGCAGCTACTTGGTCAGTGTCAAACACATTTACAAAGTTCTACAAGTTTGACACCTTGGCTGATGAAGACCTAAAGTTTGGTCAATCGGTGCTGCAGGGTCATCTGCACTCTCCCGCCCGCACTGGAGCTTTGGTATAAACTCCATGGTCTTGATGTGGTCCCCAGCATCCTCTAGGACGTATGAGAAAATAGGATTTTGATAACAACCGGTAAATCCTTTTCTCCTAGAATCTGTGCCCGGCCAGAGCTGGGTGCTCCTAGTGGGCTCTCCTGAGCTTGCTAGAAAAGAAAGTATTTTGTCAGGTTTTTTATTTTCAGAGAGCTTCTGCTGGCAACGAACTCTCTGCTACGAGGGACTGAGGGGAGAGAAGCAAACCTACTCACGGCAGCTAGGTAGCGCTTCTTAGGCTACTGGACACCATTAGCTCCAGAGGGATCGAACACAGGTACCTAACCTTGATCGTCCGTTCCCGAAGCCGCGCCGCCGTCCCCCTCGCAGAGCCAGAATTATAGAAGCAGCAAAAGCATGAAGACATCGAAATCGGTGGCTGAAGACTCCTGTCTTCACTTAAGGTAGCGCACAGCACTGCAGCTGTGCGCCATTGCTCCCACAGCACACCACACACTCCGGTCACTGTAGGGTGCAGGGCGCAGGGGGGGGCACCCTGGGCAGCAATTAATTACCTTTTTGGCAAAAATAGACATATATACAGTCTGGGACTGTATATATGCCCGAGCCCCCGCCATTTTTTACACATTAAAGCGGGACAGAAGCCCACCGCTGAGGGGGCGGGGCCTTCTTCCTCAGCACACCAGCGCCATTTTCTCTTCACAGCTCCGCTGGAAGGACGCTCCCCAGGCTCTCCCCTGCAGTATACAGGTGCAATAGAGGGTAAAAAAGAGAGGGGGGCACATAAATTGAGGCGCAGAGATATATTTAACAGCAGCTACGGGGTAAACACTAAGGTACAGTGTAATCCCTGGGTTATATAGCGATGGGGTGTGTGCTGGCATACTCTCTCTCTGTCTCCCCAAAAGCCTTTGTTGGGGTCCTGTCCTCAGTCAGAGCATTCCCTGTGTGTGTGCTGTGTGTCGGTACGCCTGTGTCGACATGTTTGATGAGGAAGGATACGTGGAGGCAGAACAAGTGCAGCTGAGTGTGGTGCCGCCGCCGACTGTGCCGACAACTGATTGGATGGATATGTGGAAGGTGTTAAATGATAATGTAAACTCCTTGCATAACAGATTGGATAAAACTGTAACCTTGGGACAGTCAGGGTCTCAACCCATGCCTGATCCTACAGCACAGAGGCCGTCAGGGTCTCAAAAGCGCACACTATCCCAGATAGTTGACACAGATGTCGACACGGAATCTGACTCCAGTGTCGATGACGATGAGGCAAAGTTGCAGACTAAAATGACTAAAGCCATCCGCTACATGATTGTAGCAATGAAGGATGTATTACACATTTCTGAGGAAAATCCTGTCCCTGACAAGAGGATTTATATGTATGGGGAGAAAAAGCATGAAGTGACTTTTCCCCCTTCACATGAATTAAATGAATTATGTGAAAAAAGCGTGGGATTCCCCTGACAGGAAGGTGATAATTTCCAAGAGATTACTTATGGCGTATCCTTTCCCGCCAACGGACAGGTTACGCTGGGAATCCTCCCCTAGGGGTAGACAAGGCGTTGACACGCTTGTCTAAGAAGGTGGCCCTGCCGTCTCAGGATACGGCCGCCCTAAAGGATCCTGCGGATAGAAAGCAGGAAGCTATCCTGAAGTCTGTTTATACACATTCTGGCACACTGCTGAGGCCAGCAATTGCCTCGGCCTGGATGTGTAGTGCGGTAACTGCATGGACGGATACTCTGTCTGAGGAGATAGATACCCTGGACAGGGACACTGTTCTACTGACCCTGGCACATATCAAGGACGCGGTCCTATATATGCGGGATGCCCAGAGGGACATTTGCCTGCTGGGCTCTAGAGTAAACGCAATGTCCATTTCTGCCAGAAGGGTCTTATGGACTCGGCAATGGACAGGGGATACCGACTCTAAAAAACACATGGAGGTTTTACCTTATAAGGGTGAGGAATTGTTTGGGGACGGTCTCTCGGACCTAGTTTCCACAGCTACGGCTGGGAAGTCAAATTTCTTGCCTTATGTCCCTCCACAGCCTAAGAAAGCACCGTATTACCAAATGCAGTCCTTTCGTTCTCAGAAGAGCAAGAAGGTCAGAGGTGCGTCCTTTCTTGCCAGAGGCAGGGGTAGAGGAAAAAAGCTGCACCATGCAGCTAGTTCCCAGGAACAAAAGTCTTCTCTGGCTTCCACTAAATCCACTGCATGATGCTGGGGCTCCACAGGCGGAGCCAGGAGCCGTGGGGGCGCGTCTCCGACATTTCAGCCACCAGTGGGTTCACTCACAGGTGGATCCTTGGGCTATACAAATTGTGTCTCAGGGATACAAGCTGGAATTCGAGGTGATGCCCCCTCACCGTTACCTAATATCGGCCTTACCAACTTCCCCCATGGAAAGGGAGATAGTGTTGGCGGCAATTCACAAACTTTTTCTCCAGCAGGTGGTGGTAGAGGTTCCCCCCCTTCAACGGGGAAGGGGCTACTATTCCACTGTTTGTGGTACCGAAACCGGACGGTTCGGTCAGACCCATTTTAAATTTAAAATCCCTGAACATTTATCTGAAGAAATTTAAGTTCAAAATGGAATCGCTCAGAGCGGTCATTGCAAGCCTGGAAGAGGGGGATTTTATGGTGTCTCTGGACATCAAGGATGCTTACTTGCATGTCCCCATTTATCCGCCTCATCAGGAGTACCTCAGGTTTGTGGTACGGGACTGTCATTACCAATTCCAGACGTTGCCGTTTGGTCTGTCCACGGCACCGAGAGTTTTTACCAAGGTGATGGCGGAAATGATGGTGCTCCTTCGGAAGCAAGGGGTTACAATTATCCCATACTTGGACGATCTCCTCATAAAGGCGAGGTCCAGGGTGCAGTTGCTGATCAGCGTAGCACACTCTCAGGTCCGGATCACATCTTCAGATGCATCGGATGATCACCCTGTCCCCCAGGGCCAGGGTGTCTCTTCTGTGGTGGCTACAAGGTGCTCACCTCCTCGAGGGCCGCAGATTCGGCATACAGGACTGGGTCCTGGTGACCACGGATGCAAGCCTCCGAGGATGGGGGGCAGTCACTCAAGGAAGAAACTTCCAAGGGCTGTGGTCAAGTCAGGAGACTTGTCTGCACATAAATATCCTGGAGCTACGGGCCATATACAACGCCCTGAGTCAAGCGGAGCCTCTGCTTCGAGACCAACCAGTGCTGATTCAGTCAGACAGCATCACGGCAGTCGCTCATGTAAACTGCCAGGGCGTTACAAGAAGCAGGGTGGCAATGGCGGAAGCCACCAGGATTCTTCGTTGGGCGGAGAATCACGTGCAAGCACTGTCAGCAGTGTTCATTCCGGGAGTGGACAACTGGGAAGCAGACTTCCTCAGCAGACACGACCTCCACCCGGGAGAGTGGGGACTTCATCAAGAAGTCTTCACGCAGATTGTAAATCGATGGGAACTGCCACAGGTGGACATGATGGCGTCCCGCCTCAACAAAAAATTAAAGAGGTATTGCGCCAGGTCAAGGGACCCTCAGGCGATAGCTGTGCACGCACTGGTGACGCCGTGGGTATTCCAGTCGGTCTATGTGTTTCCTCCTCTTCCTCTCATACCCAGGGTACTGAGAATCGTAAGAAAAAGAGGAGGGAGAACAATACTCATTGTTCCGGATTGGCCAAGAAGGACTTGGTACCCGGAATTGCAAGAAATGCTCACAGAGGACCCATGGCCTCTGCCTCTCAGACAGGACCTGTTGCAACAGGGGCCCTGTCTGTTCCAAGACTTACTGCGGCTGCGTTTGACTGCATGGCGGTTGAACGCCGGATCCTAGCAGAAAAGGGCATTCCGGATGCAGTTATTCCTACGCTGATAAAGGCTAGGAAGGACTTGACAGCAAAACATTATCACCGTATATGGCAAAAATATGTTGCTTGGTGTGAGGCCAGGAAGGCCCCTACAGAGGAATTCCAGCTGGGTCGATTCCTGCACTTCCTACAGTCAGGTGTGACTATGGGCCTAAAATTAGGGTCCATAAAGGTCCAGATTTCGGCCCTATCAATTTTCTTTCAAAAAGAACTGGCTTCACTGCCTGAGGTTCAGACGTTTGTTAAGGGAGTGCTGCATATTCAGCCTCCTTTTTGTGCCACCAGTGGCACCTTGGGATCTTAACGTGGTCTTGGGTTTCCTGAAATCCCACTGGTTTGAGCCACTTAAGACTGTGGAGCTAAAGTATCTCACGTGGAAAGTGGTCATGCTGTTGGCCTTAGCTAGGCGTGTGTCAGAATTGGCGGCTTTGTCATGTAAAAGCCCCTATTTGGTTTTCCATATGGATAGGGCAGAATTGCGGACTCGTCCGCAGTTGCTGCCAAAGGTGGTGTCATCTTTTCATTTGAACCAACCCATTGTGGTGCCTGCGGCTACTCGTGACTTGGAGGATTCCAAGTTGCTTGATGTAGTCAGGGCTTTGAAGATCTATGTTGCCAGGACGGCTGGAGTCAGGAAAACTGACTCGCTGTTTATCCTGTATGCATCCAACAAGCTGGGTGCTCCTGCTTCAAAGCAAACCATTGCTCGCTGGATCTGTAACACGATTCAGCAGGCTCATTCTGCGGCCGGATTGCCGCATCCAAAATCAGTGAAAGCCCATTCCACAAGGAAGGTGGGCTCTTCTTGGGTGGCTGCCCGAGGGGTCTCGGCATTACAGCTTTGCCGAGCTGCTACTTGGTCGGGCTCAAACACATTTGCAAAATTCTACAAGTTTGATACCCTGGCTGAGGAGGACCTGGTGTTTGCCTATTCGGTGCTGCAGAGTCATCCGCACTCTCCCGCCCGTTTGGGAGCTTTGGTATAATCCCCATGGTCCTTACGGAGTCCCCAGCATCCACTAGGACGTTAGAGAAAATAAGAATTTACTCACCGGTAATTCTATTTCTCGTAGTCCGTAGTGGATGCTGGGCGCCCTTCCCAAGTGCGGACTTTCTGCAATACGTGTATATAGTTATTGCTTAACAAAGGGTTATGGTTATGTAGCATCGGTTGAGTGATGCTCCGTTGTTGTTCATACTGTTAACTGGGTAAGTTTATCACAAGTTATACGGTGTGATTGGTGTGGCTGGTATGAGTCTTACCCTGGATTCCAAAATCCTTTCCTTGTAATGTCAGCTCTTCCGGGCACAGTTTCCTTAACTGAGGTCTGGAGGAGGGGCATAGAGGGAGGAGCCAGTGCACACCAGATAGTACTGAATCTTTCTTTAGAGTGCCCAGTCTCCTGCGGAGCCCGTCTATTCCACTACGGACTACGAGAAATAGAATTATCGGTGAGTAAATTCTTATTTTTTTCTCTTACGTCCTAGTGCATACTGGGGTCTTGTACTTTAGTACCATGGGGTATAGATTGGGTCATCTGTAGCCTGACACTTTAAAAAAAACCTTTAGTGTGTATGTGTGTGCTGGCTCCTCCTCTCTATGCTCCTCCTACCAGACTCTGTTTAGAAAAATGTACCCAGGAGCCGGGTGCATTTCTCTGGAACTCAAGAGTTTCCTTTTGTTTTTATTTATTTATTTATTTCTCTATCGTCCTAGTGGATGCTGGGGTTCCTGAAAGGACCATGGGGAATAGCGGCTCCGCAGGAGACAGGGCACAAAAAGTAAAGCTTTCCGATCAGGTGGTGTGCACTGGCTCCTCCCCCTATGACCCTCCTCCAAGCCTCAGTTAGATTTTTGTGCCCGGCCGAGAAGGGTGCAATCTAGGTGGCTCTCCTAAAGAGCTGCTTAGAGAAAGTTTAGCTTAGGTTTTTTATTTTACAGTGAGTCCTGCTGGCAACAGGATCACTGCAACGAGGGACTTAGGGGAGAAGAAGTGAACTCACCTGCGTGCAGGATGGATTGGCTTCTTGGCTACTGGACATCAGCTCCAGAGGGACGATCACAGGTACAGCCTGGATGGTCACCGGAGCCTCGCCGCCGGCCCCCTTGCAGATGCTGAAACATGAAGAGGTCCAGAATCGGCGGCAGAAGACTCCTCAGTCTTCTTAAGGTAGCGCACAGCACTGCAGCTGTGCGCCATTTTCCTCTCAGCACACTTCACACGGCAGTCACTGAGGGTGCAGGGCGCTGGGAGGGGAGCGCCCTGGGAGGCAAATGAAAACCTATTTGGCTAAAAAATACCTCACATATAGCCTCCGGGGGCTATATGGAGATATTTAACCCCTGCCAGAATACACTAAAGAGCGGGAGACGAGCCCGCCGAAAAAGGGGCGGGGCCTATCTCCTCAGCACACAGCGCCATTTTCCTTACACAGCTCCGCTGGTCAGGACGGCTCCCAGGTCTCTCCCCTGCACTGCACTACAGAAACAGGGTAAAACAAGAGAGGGGGGGCAAAATAGTGGCAAAAATTATATTATAAAAGCAGCTATACAGGGAGCACTTATTATAAGGCTATCCCTGTCATATATAGCGCTTTTGGTGTGTGCTGGCAAACTCTCCCTCTGTCTCCCCAAAGGGCTAGTGGGGTCCTGTCTTCGTTAAGAGCATTCCCTGTGTGTCTGCTGTGTGTCGGTACGTGTGTGTCGACATGTATGAGGACGATATTGGTGTGGAGGCAGAGCAATTGCCAAATATGGGGATGTCACCTCCTAGGGGGTCGACACCAGAATGGATGCCTTTATTTATGGAATTACGGGATAGTGTCAACACGCTAAAGCAGTCGTTTGACGACATGAGACGGCCGGACAATCAGTTAGTGCCTGTCCAGGCGCCTCAAACACCGTCAGGGGCTGTAAAACGCCCTTTGCCTCAGTCGGTCGACACAGACCCAGACACAGGCACTGATTCCAGTGGCGACGGTGACGAATCAACCGTATTTTCCAGTAGGGCCACACGTTATATGATTTTGGCAATGAAGGAGGCGTTACATTTAGCTGATACTACAGGTACCACTAAACAGGGTATTATGTGGGGTGTGAAAAAACTACCTATAGGTTTTCCTGAATCAGAAGAACTAAATGATGTATGTGATGAAGCGTGGGTTGCCCCCGATAAAAAGATGCTAATTTCAAAGAAGTTATTGGCTTTATACCCTTTCCCGCCAGAGGTTAGGGCGCGCTGGGAAACACCTCCTAGGGTGGACAAGGCGCTCACACGCTTATCTAAACAAGTGGCGTTACCCTCTCCTGAGACGGCCGCACTTAAAGATCCAGCAGATAGGAGGATGGAAAATATCCAAAAAAGTATATACACACATACAGGTGTTATACTACGACCAGCTATAGCGACAGCAGGATGTGCAGTGCTGGAGTAGTTTGGTCAGAGTCCCTGATTGAAAATATTGATACCCTGGATAGGGACAATGTTTTACTGTCTTTAGAGCAAATAAAGGATGCATTTCTTTATATGCGTGATGCACAGAGGGATATCTGCACACTGGCATCACGGGTAAGTGCTATGTCCATTTCGGCCAGAAGAAGTTTATGGACGCGACAGTGGTCAGGCGATGCGGACTCAAAACGGCATATGGAAGTTTTGCCGTATAAAGGGGAGGAGTTATTTGGAGTCGGTCTATCAGATTTGGTGGCCACGGCTACAGCCGGGAAATCCACCTTTTTACCTCAAGCTACTCCCCAACAGAAAAAGACACCGACTTTTCAACCGCAGCCCTTTCGTTCCTTTTAAAAACAAGAGAGCAAAGGGATATTCATATCTGCCACGAGGCAGAGGAAGGGGGAAGAGACACCAACAGGCAGCTCCTTCCCAGGAACAGAAGCCCTCCCCCGCTTCTACAAAAGCCTCAGCATGACGCTGGGGCTTCTCAAGCGGACTCGGGGGCGGTGGGCGGTCGTCTCAAGAATTTCAGCGCGCAGTGGGCTCACTCGCAGGTAGATCCCTGGATCCTGCAGATAATATCTCAGGGGTACAGGTTGGAACTAGAGACAGATCCGCCTCGCCGTTTCCTGAAGTCTGCTTTACCAACGTCCCCCTCCGAAAGGGAGACGGTTTTGGAAGCCATTCACAAGCTGTACTCTCAGCAGGTGATAGTCAAGGTACCTCTTCTACAACAGGGAAAGGGGTATTATTCCACTCTATTTGTGGTACCGAAGCTGGACGGCTCGGTAAGACCTATTCTAAATCTGAAGTCCTTGAACCTGTACATAAAGAAGTTCAAGTTCAAAATGGAGTCACTCAGAGCAGTGATAGCGAACCTGGAAGAAGGGGACTTTATGGTGTCCTTGGACATCAAGGATGCGTACCTCCACGTTCCAATTTACCCCTCACACCAGGGGTACCTCAGGTTCGTTGTACAAAACTGTCACTATCAGTTTCAGACGCTGCCGTTCGGATTGTCCACGGCACCTCGGGTCTTTACCAAGGTAATGGCCGAGATGATGATTCTTCTTCGAAGAAAAGGCGTATTAATTATCCCATACTTGGACGATCTCCTAATAAGGGCAAGGTCCAGAGAACAGCTAGAGATGGGATTAGCACTGTCTCAAGAAGTGCTAAAACAGCACGGCTGGATTCTGAATATTCCAAAATCCCAGTTAATGCCGACAACTCGTCTGCTGTTCCTAGGGAAGATTCTGGACACTGTTCAGAAAAAGGTTTTTCTCCCGGAGGAAAAAGCCAAGGAGTTATCCGAGCTTGTCAGGAACCTCCTAAAACCAGGAAAGGTGTCTGTACATCAATGCACAAGAGTCCTGGGAAAAATGGTGGCTTCTTACGAAGCAATTCCATTCGGCAGATTCCATGCACGAATTTTTCAGAGGGATCTGTTGGACAAATGGTCAGGGTCGCATCTTCAGATGCACCAGCGGATAACCCTGTCTCCAAGGACAAGGGTATCTCTTCTGTGGTGGTTGCAGAGTGCTCATCTATTGGAGGGCCGCAGATTCGGCATACAGGATTGGATCCTGGTGACCACGGACGCCAGCCTGAGAGGCTGGGGAGCAGTCACACAAGGAAGAAACTTCCAGGGAGTGTGGACGAGCCTGGAAACGTCTCTTCACATAAACATTCTGGAACTAAGAGCAATCTACAATGCTCTAAGCCAGGCAGAACCTCTGCTTCAAGGAAAACCGGTGTTGATCCAGTCGGACAACATCACGGCAGTCGCCCATGTAAACAGACAGGGCGGCACAAGAAGCAGGAGTGCAATGGCAGAAGCTGCAAGGATTCTTCGCTGGGCAGAGAATCATGTGATAGCACTGTCAGCAGTGTTCATCCCGGGAGTGGACAACTGGGAAGCAGACTTCCTCAGCAGACACGACCTTCACCCGGGAGAGTGGGGACTTCATCCAGAAGTCTTCCACATGCTGGTAACCCGTTGGGAAAGACCAATGGTGGACATGATGGCGTCTGGCCTCAACAAAAAACTGGACAGGTATTGCGCCAGGTCAAGAGATCCGCAGGCAATAGCTGTGGACGCGCTGGTAACGCCTTGGGTGTACCAGTCGGTGTATGTGTTTCCTCCTCTGCCTCTCATACCAAAAGTATTGAGAATTATACGGCAAAGAGGCGTAAGAACGATACTAGTGGTTCCGGATTGGCCAAGAAGGACTTGGTACCCGGAACTTCAAGAGATGATCACGGAAGATCCGTGGCCTCTACCTCTAAGGAGGGACTTGCTTCAGCAGGGTCCCTGTCTGTTTCAAGACTTACCGCGGCTGCGTTTGACGGCATGGCGGTTGAACGCCGGATCCTAAAGGAAAAAGGCATGCCGGAAGAAGTCATTCCTACTTTGATTGAAGCAAGGAAGGAAGTAACCGTGCAACACTATCACCGCATTTGGCGAAGATATGTTGCGTGGTGCGAGGATCGGAGTGCTCCGACGGAGGAATTTCAACTGGGTCGATTCCTACATTTCCTGCAATCAGGATTGTCTATGGGTCTCAAATTGGGATCTATTAAGGTTCAAATTTCGGCCCTGTCGATTTTCTTTCAAAAAGAATTGGCTTCAGTTCCTGAAGTCCAGACTTTTGTTAAGGGAGTGCTGCATATACAGCCTCCTGTGGTGCCTCCAGTGGCACCGTGGGATCTCAATGTGGTTTTGGAATTTCTAAAATCTCATTGGTTTGAACCACTAAAAAAGGTGGATTTAAAATATCTCACATGGAAAGTGACCATGTTACTAGCCCTGGCTTCGGCCAGGAGAGTGTCAGAACTGGCAGCTTTATCTTACAAAAGCCCATATCTGATTTTCCATTCGGACAGGGCAGAACTGCGGACTCGTCCGCATTTTCTCCCTAAGGTGGTGTCAGCATTTCATCTGAACCAGCCTATTGTAGTGCCTGCGGCTACAAGTGACTTGGAGGACTCCAAGTTACTGGACGTTGTCAGAGCATTAAAAATATATATTGCAAGGACAGCTGGAGTCAGAAAATCTGACTCGTTGTTTATATTGTATGCACCCAACAAGATGGGTGCTCCTGCGTCTAAGCAGACGATTGCTCGTTGGATCTGTAGCACAATCCAACTTGCACATTCTGTGGCAGGCCTGCCACAGCCTAAATCTGTTAAGGCCCACTCCACAAGGAAGGTGGGCTCATCTTGGGCGGCTGCCCGAGGGGTCTCGGCATTACAACTTTGCCGAGCAGCTACGTGGTCAGGGGAGAACACGTTTGTAAAATTTTACAAATTTGATACTCTGGCTAAGGAGGACCTGGAGTTCTCTCATTCGGTGCTGCAGAGTCATCCGCACTATCCCGCCCGTTTGGGAGCTTTGGTATAATCCCCATGGTCCTTTCAGGAACCCCAGCATCCACTAGGACGATAGAGAAAATAAGAATTTACTTACCGATAATTCTATTTCTCGGAGTCCGTAGTGGATGCTGGGCGCCCATCCCAAGTGCGGATTATCTGCAATAATTGTACATAGTTATTGTTAACTAATTCGGGTTATTGTTTAGGAAGCCATCTTTCAGAGGCTCCTCTGTTATCATACTGTTACCTGGGTTTTGATCACAAGTTGTACGGTGTGATTGGTGTGGCTGGTATGAGTCTTACCCGGGATTCAAAATTCCTCCCTTATTGTGTACGCTCGTCCGGGCACAGTACCTAACTGAGGCTTGGAGGAGGGTCATAGGGGGAGGAGCCAGTGCACACCACCTGATCGGAAAGCTTTACTTTTTGTGCCCTGTCTCCTGCGGAGCCGCTATTCCCCATGGTCCTTTCAGGAACCCCAGCATCCACTACGGACTCCGAGAAATAGAATTATCGGTAAGTAAATTATTATTTTTTTTGTTTATTATTTTCAGGTAACCCTGGTTGGCTACCAGGCTACCTGCTTCGTGGGAATTAGAGGGGGGGACCGAACCTGAGGGTTAATGGTTCATAATCCCAGCTGACAGGACACTGAGCTCCTGAGGTACTGATCACACATCGTTTGTGTGCCCACACCAGCAGCTAGCCGCCACCCTCTAACAGATGTCGACGTACAAGGTGCGGTGAGTGTTACACTGGGGTCCCGGTTAGCGGGTCCCTGGTGCAGTTTGGCTGCAAGTCACGGGCCCAGAGCTGCGGTTCCTGCCGTGGACAAACTGGCTATCCCTCAGTGCTCACGGTCTCAACAAAGGCTTTGTGTGTACTGTCTGCATATATGATGTTGTTTGTAACATAGCCAGTATAAAAATGTGGATCAGGGACCGCGTGCCATTACAGGAGGCCGGCCTTCCCGGAGCGGGATCTGAGGCGGGAAGGCACCATTTCCTGCTGCTGCGGATCAGGCTACATACACGCTGCTCCTCCGGGGACCCACTCTGTTACAGGGCTCTGTACTGGTACCAGGGGGTCATAGTAAGGGTGAGCACATCAGTGGCAGAGCTGCTGCTGCAGTACTGTCAGGTCATACATTTAGTTACACATATTATACTGTTGTGTTCTGTATGTTGGTGTCCGTTCCTCAGTGTCACTCCAAGGGCTCTCTGGGGTCTGTGGGGAGGTGTTTGGTTAGTGGGCTACACTGTTTTACAGTTGTGTAGGATGTCTGTGGACATGGTAATGTGTACTGCTTGTAATTCAACCCTGTTTTTAGCGGGGTCACTCATGTGTGAGCAATGTTCCTTATCACCACAGAGACTCAGCTCACAGGCACCTGACTGGCTTGATAGCTTTAAGAACATTATTCAGGATGTCAATTCAGAATTAGCTGTAGCTAAAAGAGAGATACAGGTGTTAAAGCATTCTTTCTCCGGCAGGGTCACAGGTTATCCACAGGATATCATTGGGATATGATGGAGCGACAGCAGATTTGCACCAAACGATCACAAGCTTTCTGGCCTCCCAGGATGCAACGCGCTCGTCCATATCCCTGCCCACTAGCTCAGGCAAATCCATTTTTTTTGTTTGGTGCGGCAGGAGCCGGACCATGGTAACAGGGCTGCTGTGTTTGTCAGCCCTAAGTTTTTTTTATTTTATTTTTATAGTCTTACTACATTTGTTTCTGAGTGATCTTTCCTAACAGTGTCTTACACGCATATCCGAAAGCGTCGCTCCAACAACGCTTACCCACGGTACAAGTGCTGTCTCGACGGGCGTCTGTCGGATATACTAGCAGGCCCAGCAGACATTACCAGGCTGTGGCCGAAGCACGGGGAGAACGTAAGGCATCGGTTCCGCTTAGAAGGGGAATACGGACACAGCAGCACTGTTTTGGGAGGAGACCACGGGTGCTCAAGTGCTAGGCCTTAGGGATCATAAGGTACCAGGATTAGTTTGAGGCTGCGATCCCTAGGGTTGATGTCAGCGGTGGGGAGTCAGACACTGTCCTGGTCGCCCCTCCCCCCAGTTCATGACCAGTTTCCGCACGTCAGACGCTACCACAAGAGGGGACGGTCGCAGCATAGTCCGCTGCGTCTGTGTACACTAAGGTTACCGCTAAGAGACCGGGTCGCAGACAGGTGCGTCTGCATGCACTAGCGTTCACGGAGTGTCTGTGTCAACTAAAAAATTCCCGGAGCGGCAGTGTACACTAGTAGCGTCTGTATCCTTTCAGCGTTTGCTAACGTATTGAGCGATCCTGGAAGTGGGGCGAGTCTCCCTGTATCCCACTTTACGGTGTACGGGTTATATAGCACTAAAATTCTATCTACTTTTTGTTAGTATGATTCGTTAACTTTAGTGTCTATTGCATATGAGTTTGTGTACATTACTGTGGTTTTCTTCGCAATGTGTCAGAATACATTAAATTACTGTATAGGACAGAATTCAGTAAATGTACTCCTACATACTTGAAATGTGTTCGTAGTTGATAATATGCTTATATGACTAATATATAACATGTGACTGACTGCTAGTGTGATTGCTGACTTTAAATATGTTTTGTCAGTGGTTTCTTCTGAGCCTCAATGCTGGTGCTTGGGGTCAGATTGATATCACTTTAATACAAGTAAAGTGATTACAGTCACAGATTGTGTAGTATACTGTGTAAAGCTGATTATCATGTCTAAGTGCGGCAAAGGTGACTAGGTTACATTAACAGTAACACTCATAATATGTTTATCCTGCAAGGTGGGGTTTTCAACTCAGCATCTGGCACATGATGGGTTATGTGCAAATTGTTTTGCGTTTCAGCAGATTGCAAGGCAGATCCCTGTTCGACGACAAATAGATCCACCTAACCTTATCCAGTATAGCTGACAGGTTGGTCCCTACAGCTTCAACCTAAGGATAAGGGTACACTATTAACCCATACATGCAGCTCCCATCTTATGGTACAGCCCCACCAGCTTCTACAAATCAACAAGCTGATAAACCAAGGGTAAATATATCATCAAATTCACAGGCTACACAGGATGATACATCAGATGAGGATAGCTCCATATACTCTACTTTACCATATGAAGAACAAGTAGAAGGTTTCAGCTCAGAGGATATAGCTGAGATAATTAGAGTAATGAATGCTATTTTGTCTCTAGAGGAATCAGCAGAGCCAATAATAAAAACTAAGGCACCTGTGTTTAAACGTCCCAAAACAGGGTTGAGTTTCCAGGGTCAGAGGAACTGACGGAAATTATGGCGGAAGCTTGGGCTACACCCAATAGGAAATATAGAATTCCAAAAAAATGGGATTCCTATTACCCTTTTCTAACTGGGGACTGTTTAAAAAGAGAAGTGCCTCCTAAGGTAGATACGCACGTCATTCGATTAGTGCGAAAATCTATTTTGCCTTTACCATCAACATCATTAAATTATGTCAGACAGAAGAGTGGATGGTTTTTGAAAAACATTTTCCCTGTCAGGGGCGGTCATAGGGCCAGCTATGGTCTTTGCCTGGATGGCAAAAGTGGAAGTTGAATGGGCTGACGAACTGGAAAACTGGCTCTAGGCACCTACTAGGGAGCAGGAATCTCATATAGCTCATATGAAACATGCTGCGCTATTCTTAGAAGAAGCAGCAATGGATATGGGTACGATTGCTTCTAAAGCGTCGGCCTTAACGGTAGCTGCTCGCAGAGCAATTTGGCTACGTACATGGAAAGCTGATTCAGAATCCAAGAAGGTACTGGAAGCTTTGCCTTTTGTTGGGAACATTCTCTTTGGTAAGGAATTGACAGATATTCTGGAGTCAGAAGCAGAATCCAAGAAGGTCAGGTTTCCTGCCAGTTATAACCCTAAGCCTAGAGGTTCGGTGTTTCTGCCATTTCGGTGGCAAGGTAAAACAAAAGGCAAAAATGAATCTAAGCAGACCCAGTACAATAAGTCTGGTGAAGCAAAGAAGCAATGGGCCACCAGAGGTCCAGCTTCCAAACCAGAAGATAAACCATCAGCCTGATGGTGTGAGCCTCCACCTGGGGGACCCCAAGGTAGGGGGTCGACTTCTTCAGTTTGCACACATATGGCATCAGTCGACAACAACAGATGCTTGGGTGCACGAAGTGGTATCTCTGGGTTATGTTTTCCCTATCAAGAAGCAGCCGCCTCAAAGGTTTTTTTGCACCAGCCCATCTCGTATAGAGGCGAAGGCCAGAGCCCTGCAAGAAGAAGCAGTTCAGAAATTGCTTCTTTCCGGGGTGTTTATTCCAGTACCCACGGCACAATGGGGCCATGATTTTTACTCCAACCTTTTTTGTGGTTCAGAAGCCGAATGGATCATTCCGGCCAATTCCCAATCTCAAAATGTTAAACAAATACATTTGGGTTCCAAGGTTCCACATGGAGACGTTGCGCTCCATAGTTTTGGCCATGGAACCGGGGGATTACATGGTATCTCTGGATATACTGGATGCTTACCTGCGTGTGCCTATAGCATTGTCTTGTCAGTGTTACCTCAGGTTCGCCATCCTCCGGCAACATTTTCAGTTCCAGGCCTTACCCTTTGGGTTAGCCACAGCCCCCAGAGTATTTACCAAGATCATGGTGGTTATGGCAGATTATCTCCGCAAGCAGAGGATAAGGATTTTTCCATACCTCGACTATCTTTTAATCCTGGCACAATCCCAGGAATTGCTCTTGAGCCATCTCCAACAGACAATAACTTGTCTACAGAAACACAGATGGCTCATAACTTGGGCAAAGTCGTCTCTGATTCCGTCACAACGGATGATTCACTTGGGGGGCTGTATTGGATTCAAGTCTGCAGAAAATATTTTTACCTCGGGAAAAGATATCCAAGGTGCAGTTAATGACTCAGGAATTGTTACACAGTCAGACAATATCGATTCACGCAGCAATGCGAGTGATGGGGTTGATGGTGTCAACATTCGACATGGTGGAAAATGCACAATTCCACTCAAGACCTCTGCAGCATCTGATTCTGAACAGATGGAATGCAATACATCAGACAATAAAGAAACAAATGATGGTACTTCCGGTAAAGGTAAAGAGGTCGTTGGCCTGTTGGCTACAGACATCCCATCTAGACAAGGGGAGACCCTTTTGGATATCAGATTGGGAGATCCTGACAACGGATGCCAGTCTTCAGGGCTGAGGAGCAGTGTCCGGAAGATTAGGGTTCCAGGGACAATGGACCACAGAAGAAAGTTGCCTGCCAATAAATCTGTTGGAACTTCGGGCCATATACATGGCACTGATTCAGGCAAACGACATTCTGCAAGGAAAACCAGTCCAGATCCGCTCAGACAATGCAACGGCAGTAGCGTACCTCAACCATCAGGAAGGAACTCGTAGCCAAAAAGCAATGAAGGAGGTAAGTCACATACTAAAGTGGGCAGAACTCCATCTTCCAGCATTATGTGCAGTGTTCGTTCCAGGAGTCCTAAAATGGGAAGCGGACTTTCTCAGTCGACACACCATTCGAGCAAGCGAATGGGCTCTACACCTGGAAGTTTTTCAGACTCTAGTAAACAAGTGGGGTTTGCCAGAGATACATCTCAACAACAACAAAGTTCCGGCATACGGGTCAAGTACAAAAGACCCCGGAGCGATCCTTGTGGACGCACTGTCAGTGAAATGGGACTTTCATCTGGCTTATCTGTTTCCTCCAATCACCCAGGGTGGTGAGGAAAATAAAACAAGCAAAGGGTGCCGTGATCCTAATAGCTCCGGCTTGGCCCAGAAGGCATTGGTACATAGATCTGCAGAGGATGTCGATGGATGCTCCAAATCTGCTCCCTCAACGTCCAGATCTACTGATGCAGGGTCCTTGTTATCACAGGCATCTGGATTGGCTGTCTTTGACGGAGTGGCTGTTGAAACCTCTATTCTGAAGTCAAGAGTTTTTTCACACCAGGTATTTCAAACTATGCTTAGAGCAAGGAAACCCTCCTCTGCTTGCATTTATCACCGAATATGGCAAACCTATATTCGTTGGTGCAGTGAAAGAAGTATAGATCTAAAATCTTTCAGAGTATCCAGAATCTTAGATTTCCTTCAGGCAGGAATGGATAAGGGTTTGAAGGTGGCTTCCTAGAGAGTTCAAGTTTCAGCATTGACTGTATGGTTTCAAAAGAAAAGTGCCACTTTACGGGATGTGCGTACTTTTTTTTTTTTTTTCCCCAGGGAATCCTGCGCATTCAACCACCTTTTTGTTCCTCCTGCAGTACCTTGGGATTTAAGTCTGGTCCTCAAAGCCCTTCAAGGGGCTCTGTTTGAACCACTTAAAAACAGTGGATCTCAAATGGTTGACAGCTAAAGTACTCTTTCTACTGACTGACATCAGCTAGAAGAGTATCAGATTTAGGAGCGCTGTCGTATAAGTCTCCTTTTCTGATCTTTTTTCCAGATAAAGCAGTTCTCAGAACGAAGTCTGGTTATCTTCCAAAGGTGGTCTCTTAAATTTCACCTTAACGAAGAAATTGTACTCCCGGCTTTTCAGGTATCGGTACTGTCTGCGGGAGAAGCGTCGCTGGACGTAGTCCGTGCATTAAGAATCTACGTGGATCGTACCAGTGCCATCAGAAAGACAGATTCTCGCTTCATTCTCTACCGATTTCACAAGAGAGGATGGCCTGCTACTAAACAGATGCTGGCAAGATGGCTTCGAATGACTATTTCAGAAGCATATTCTTGAGCTGATCTCCCTGTTCCGGCTAATGTCTCTGCTCACTCTACATGTAAGGTAGGTCCTTCATGGGCAGCACAACATGGTGCTTCAGCAGAACAGATATGTAAGGCAGCCACATGGTCTTCCATTAACACATTCATTAGACGTTATGCCTTGGATACTTTTGCCCCTCATGATGCTGAATTCGGTCGTAGGTTGCTTTGGGAGGGGGCGTGGCCTGGCGGGCGTCCGGGACGGATGTGCTCCCTGTGAGCTCCAGGCAGCCTTTTAGTTTGGCCCTTTTCCTCCCTGTCCCACTGCTGGCGGACCTCCGTTTGCACCTGGAGTGATCCTGGGGCTGATCAGCGGGCTCCGTACCTTGTGTCCGTGCCGCGGCCTACTTCCGCCCGCCGAGCCGGTGACTGCGGCGGCCGCAGCATACCTCCGGAGGCCCGCGATCGGGCTTGACACTCCCGCAGCTGGCCTGGAAGCGCTCCCTCCTGCTCCACACTCCACTCGTCCATCGCTGCCTGTCTCCCAACCTCTGCCACCCGGGGAACCTGGTTATCGGTACCTGTGTGGTGTTGGGCCCCAGACACACCAGTTCTCCTGTGACATCGGCGGCCATCTTAGATTCGGAGCCCACGGAGCCTCTGCTTCTGCCTGCTATTGGAGGTAAAGGTGGGGTAAGGTGGGGTACCCTAGCTACTGGCTGGTTCGTGGCTGGGACCCACCACCACCTAGGCCCTACCACATGTCACCCAGAGACTCTTAATATGGGAATGTGGGGAAGTGGTCTGCACCAGCAATAGCCCACTTCCCTATCTTATTACTGCCTGTGTCTCCCTCATAATTTCATCACCTTTGGGGGCCTGGTCACACTAATTCACAGTGATCGGTATCAGGGGGGCCCTTGGACTGTACCTTAAATACTGGGTTTATCTCTTATACACCTTCATTGCCTCAGTTGTCTCGCATCACCTATGATAACTAACACTGGAGCTCCATCTACTGGTGGCTTTTACTGTTTGATTTACTTTGCCTGAGGGAACTCACTTTCCTCACAATGTGAACCATTGGAACATGCCCTGAGTCTTGGGACTTTTTTTTTTTACCCATATCTATGTCATAATAATTAGTGTTTCCCTACTACGGAGATTTTCCTAGTTACGTATTACAGTGACCTTTTCAGTTTGAATTGTCCATAGTTCCATCATGCCTAGAGGCAACAAAAAACAACACGGAGCGGACCTGACCCAATGCCTTAAAAAAAAAAATTCCTACTCGCATGCTAAATCTCCGGGGCGAGAGACCCCCTCAGTACCTCATATTTTAGACTCTGAGGACTCAGACCACTTCCCATTGACCCGGAAAGACTTACAACTACTTTTCCGTGAAATCCAGGAGACGAGGAAATCTATTCAGGCGGTGCAGGCGGAGGTGTATACGGCAATTACCTCTCTTAAGACAGACGTTACCGACCTTGCGGATAGAACGGACCACCTAGAATCTAAAGTGGACGAAGTGATCACTTCCCAACAAGGAATGGGCGATGACATTCATGGTCTAAAACAGGAGATGCAGCTTATCCTGGAAGACCAGGATAACGGGGCGCGACGAAACAATCTCCGCGTCTGAGGCGTCCCTGAGGATGTTGATATGACATCTCTGAATAATTACCTTAAAGAACTGTTTGTGCGCCTTTCGCCATCGACTCCGGAGGACTATCTCTTGTTTGATAGGGCTCTTCGTCCTCGTTCACAGGATTCTGCTCAGCCTAGAGATTTTATTCTGCGATGCCATTACTATACGGCTAAAAAGGACATACTTAGAGAGGCTAGGAAGATCTCCAAACTACAATTCCAAGGTCACTCACTTCAAATATTCCTGCTACCTTGCTCAAGAGAAAGGACTTCAGGCCTATAACCTCGATTCTTCGAGACAATGGCATTCGCTACAGATGGGGTTTCCCCTTTCGCATTTTGGTGTGGCATCATTCGGCTAGGGATCTGGCTGAAGCTCATGGACTCTTGTACACCTTTGGCCTCTCCCCTCCACCAGTCTAGTCTCAATCACCGCAGCGGGCACATGGAGTCGAATGCCACTCCTCTGTGCTCCCTGAATCGAGACTGGACGAGAGTGCCCTCTGCACAGAAATCTGCTACTGTTGGCCCTCCAACCTGATGCTTCATATGTCTTTGTGCTATTTAACCCTGTATTCTATTTCTGTCACACATATATGTTGTGGCGATGTAATTTTTCTCTTTTTCCGTCTCCTCTACTAGCCCTGGTTTCCCCCCACCATCTACATATGTGCAGAACTTAAACTCTTTCCACTGTATTAGTGCCTGTTAGGCGTGTTTATTGCTACTGCTCCCCTTACAGGCAACGTACCCCCCTGTACTGGAACTGACACCCTTTGCATTGTTGTTTGTTACTACCCTCACCTATTCCAGGCAATATTTGTTTCAGCCTCGAGGAGTTCCGTATATATTATTGGCTACCTTATATGGTATTAGGAACTAGGACATTCTGTCCCATCTTTTCTCCCTTTATCACTGGTCCCTAGACTCAGGACACATGGTGTTAAGTGCCCACTGTCCCTGATGCCCCTGGACCGGCTAGGCCGCGTCCCCTTAGCAGGGTCTTATACCCGGTTCCGGTTGATGTTGCTTAGTGACTCTTTTCTGTCGTTTCCCGACCGGCATGTTAGACCAGATGTGGTTTCTTCTGGTCCCCAACTATCCCTTCTTCCCTACTTTGCCCGTGTTCTGTTTCTCTTGTCCCTTTTTCTTTCTTCTCTCGGTCAAATGTATATTGATGTATGCCGACTGCCATGTCTGTTTTATAATGTCTGTTTTTTGTCTGTTTTTTATTTGGCTTGTAGAGTTGCGGAGTCCGGAGGGAGGAGATGAGGCGATCTGAAGAGTTGACTGTCATGGCTCTTAGGATATATTCACATAATATTAAAGGTTTGAACAGCCCTACCAAACGCACCAAGCTCTTTCTTTACCTTAAACAGGCCAAGGGCGATATAGTTTTCTCTTAACGTCCTAGTGGATGCTGGGGACTCCGTAAGGACCATGGGGAATAGACGGGCTCCGCAGGAGACATGGGCACTTTAAGAAAGAATTTATATTCTGGTGTGCTCTGGCTCCTCCCTCTATGTCCCTCCTCCAGACCTCAGTTTGAATCTGTGCCCGGACGAGCTGGGTGCTGTTCAGTAAGCTCTCCTGAGCTTGCTGTAAGAAAGTATTTTGTTAGGTTTTTTATTTTCAGGGAGCTCTGCTGGCAACAGACTCCCTGCATCGTGGGACAGAGGGGAGAGAAGCAGCCCTACTCTCTGAAGATAGGTCCTGCTTCTTAGGCTACTGGACACCACTAGCTCCAGAGGGATCGTACACAGGATCTCACCCTCGTCGTCCGATCCCAGAGCCGCGCCGCCGTCCCCCTCGCAGAGCCGGAAGACAGAAGCCGGGTGAGCATGAGAAGCAAGAAGACTTCGAAATCGGCGGCAGAAAACTCCGGTCTTCACTGAGGTAGCGCACAGCACTGCAGCTGTGTGCCATTGCTCCCACACACCTCACATACTCCGGTCACTGTAAGGGTGCAGGGCGGGGCGCCCTGGGCAGCAATTGGGACCTCTTTGGCAAAAGTTTAGCATATATACAGTTGGGCACTGTATATATGTATGAGCCCCCGCCAAAAATTGTACATTGAAGCGGGACAGAAGCCCACCGCTGAGGGGGCGGGGCTTCTTCCTCAGCACTCACCAGCGCCATTTTTTCTCCACAGCTCCGCTGAGAGGAAGCTCCCCAGGCTCTCCCCTGCAGATACACAGTAGAAGAGGGTAAAAAAGAGAGGGTACACATAATTAGGCGCAAAAATCAATATAAACAGCGGCTACTGGGTTAACATTAAGATACTGTGTTATTCCTGGGTTATATAGCGCTGGGGTGTGTGCTGGCATACTCTCTCTCTGTCTCTCCAAAGGGCCTTGTGGGGGAACTGTCTTCAAAAAGAGCATTCCCTGTGTGTGTGGTGTGTCGGTACGCTTGTGTCGACATGTTTCGCGAGGAAGGCTATGTGGAAACAGAGCGGGAGCAAATGAATGTGGTGTCTCCGCCGACACCTGATTGGATGGATATGTGGAAGGTTTTAAATGATAATGTTAATTCCTTGCATAAAAGGTTGGAAAAAGCTGAAGCTTTAGGACAGTCAGGGTCTCAGCCCGTGCCTGATCCTATGTCGCAGAGGCAGTCAGGGTCTCCGAAGCGCCCACTATCCCAAATTGTTGACGCAGATACAGACATGGATTCTGATTCCAGTGTCGATTACGATGATGCAAAGTTACAGCCAAAATTGGCTAAATCAACCGTTATATGATTATAGCAATTAAGGATGTGTTGCACATCACAGAGGAAACCCCAGTCCCTGACAAGAGGGTTCATATGTATGGGGAAAAGAGGCAGGTGGTGACCTTTCCCCCTTCACACGAGCTAAATGAGTTATGTGAAAAGGCTTGGGAATCTCCAGATAAAAAACTGCAGATTTCCAAACGGATTCTTATGGCATATCCTTTCCCGCCAACGGACAGGTTACGCTGGGAATCCTCCCCTAGGGTGGACAAAGCTTTAACACGCTTATCCAAGAGGGTAGCCCTGCCGTCACAGGATATGGCTACCCTCAAAGATGCTGCGGATAGAAAGCAAGAGGGTACCCTGAAGTCCATTTATACACATACAGGTACCTTACTGAGGGCGGCGATCGCGTCGGCCTGGGTGTGTAGTGCTGTAGCAGCATGGACGGACACCCTGTCTGAGGAACTTGATACCTTAGACAAGGATACTATATTAATGACCCTGGGGCATATAAAAGACGCTGTCCTATATATGAGAGATTCTCAAAGAGACAGTCTACTGGGTTCTAGAATAAATGCAATGACGATTTCTGCCAGAAGGGTCCTGTGGACTCTGCAATGGACAGGTGATGCTGACTCAAAAGGGCACATGGAGGTTTTACCTTACAAGGGTGAGGAATTGTTTGGGGAGGGTCTCTCGGACCTGGTCTCCACAGCTACTGCTGGAAAGTAAAATTTTTTGCCATATGTTTCCTCACAACCTAAGAAAGCACCGTATTACCAAATGCAGTCCTTTCGATCACAGAAAAGCAAGAAAGTCCGAGGTGCGTCCTTTCTTGCCAGGGGCAGAGGAAAGAAGCTGCACAACACAGCTAGTTCCCAGGAACAGAAGTCCTCCCCGGCTTCCACAAAATCCACCGCATGACGCTGGGGCTCCACAGGCGGAGCTAGGCCCGGTGGGGGCGCGTCTCCGAAATTTCAGCCACAAGTGGGTTCACTCCCAGTTGGATCCCTGGGCAATAGATATTGTGTCTCAGGGATACTGTTAGGGTCTCCTGCCCTGTGCTGCCACGTCGTCATGGCAACCGGGAGACAAGTGCTAGTGGAGTAACCTGAGCGCAGCTGATACTCCGGTTCGGGTCTTTTGCTGTGCAGTGGTTATAGGCTCTGTGCACGGCAGGGGATCCGGTGCTGGTTTTTGTGCTCACAGTCTGTGAGGTCTGAGTGGGGCGTGGACAGCACCTGCTTTATAAGGCCTCTTTTCAGGGTAAGCAGATGCTGCTGAATCTCTGTTGGTTAGTCAGTTCATGAAAGTTAGCCAGTACTGTGTAGCTTTGTATTTGTTTGTTGCTTACTGCAAATAGGCCTGGGGATTTGGTATTACACTCTGCCAATCCAGACCTAGCAGTAAGACTGGAGTCAGTCGTTTAGCTTGCTGGGGTTCTGTTATTACTCTGTGAACTTAGCAAGTTTGCGGCTGTATTCTAACACTTGCCTGTCTAATCCTGTCTCACTGTGCTAGGTGTCAGGGGTCAGTTTAGTGGCAGTAAGCTTAAACCTGTGCACTGCAAGTGAGAATCAGGATTGTGGAGGCTCTCCTTGTGTCTATCATTCCATCTCTGACCAAGGAGTTTACTGCCACACCCGTTGGTAACCCTTTAGGGTTTTGCTGTTGCCCTTAGCAACAGCATTTCGGGTTCTCTACGTATTAAAACACAACATCTTGCTTTTTACATCTGAGCAGTTCTAATACAAGGGAGATACCCAGTTCCTTAGCCTCTGGGCTTCTCTGTTCACTGTGTGTGTATTTTGTTACCCTATCACCTTCTGTGTACGTCATGTCATATTCCCCAGTTTGTCTGTGAGTCCATTTGTTTTGCATAACAGTTCAAACACCAGTACTTTCCTGCAGGCACTGGTGTGCATAACATATTCAGCAGCCTAATACTCCTGTTGAAATTTTGTGGGAATATGGAGCATACCCCTCAAAATACGTTGCAACAGGTGGTCGATCAGGTGCAGGTCCTGACTCGACAATTTAATGATTTGTCCATTAAAATGCACACCTCCCAGGCTGCTGGCGGAGCTCCCGCAGCAGCAGCACCTGCAGGGGTTAAGGAGCCGAAAGTAAATCTCCCGGATCGTTTTTCTGGAGATCGCTCGCAGTTCTTTTGTTTCAAGGAGAGCTGCAAGCTATACTTCCGGCTTAGGCCTCAGTCTTCTGGGTCGGAGATTCAGCGGGTGGGCATAGTGATTTCCTTGCTACAAGGAGACCCACAGGTCTGGGCATATGGGTTGCAGCCTGACTGTCCGTCGCTTAAAAGTGTTGATGCTTTTTTTACGGCACTGGGCATGTTGTATGATGACCCTGACAAGACGGCCTCAGCCGAGGCTCAGATTTCGATCCTTAAGCAAGGGCGAAGGCCAGTTGAGGTTTACTGTACGGAGTTTCGGAGGTTGGCCCATGATACCCAGTGGAATGACCCAGCCCTGAGACACCAGTACCGAAGAGGTCTTTCTAACCAGATAAAGGACCAACTGGTACAATATCCCTTGCCTGATAGCTTGGATCAGCTCATGCAGTTATCCATCCGGGTGGATAGACGGCTGAGAGAGCGTAGGCTTGAAAGGGAGACTGAGATTTCCTTCCTTCCCAAGGGAACCTCAGACTCTGAGGAATTTCTGAGGAGCCTATGCAGATTGGGGCTACCCGCCTCTCCTCGCGTGAGAAGACGCGGAGGAGACAGCAGGGGTTGTGTTTGTACTGTGGGAATAAAGGTCATGTGGTAGTATCATGCCCAGAAAAGCCGGAAAACTTCAGGGCCTGAGGGTGATGGGAAATATCCTGTCAGGCCAGAAGTCAGAATTTCCCAAGAAGACTTTTATCATTCCGGTGACCTTGAAGATCCTCGGTCAAACTGTCAAGACTGAGGCCTTTGTGGACAGTGGGGCCGACGGGGTTTTTATGGACCGCCAATTCGCCCTAAAACACTCTGTTCCCTTAGTACCCTTGGCATCGGAAATTGAGATTTGTGGGTTAAACGGGGAACCATTATCCCAAGGTAAAATTACCTCTTGCACTAGCCAGATTTCTTTGTTTATTGGAGCCACACACTCTGAAAAATTGTCCTTTTATGTGACTGTCTGTACTTTTGCCCCATTGGTGTTGGGGTTACCCTGGTTAAGGGCCCACAATCCTCAATTTGACTGGGTCTCTGGGGAGATTCTTAGTTGGGGTACTGATTGTTTCAGGAGTTGCTTGAGCCTTCCAGTCAGGCTCTCGCAGCTAAGTTTGCCAGGATTGCCAGGGTGTTATGCAGATTTTGCGGACGTGTTCTCCAAAAAAGTTGCAGAGGTACTACCTCCCCATCGCCCCTATGACTGTGCCATTGATTTGTTGCCAAATGCTAAGCTTCCCAAGAGCAGGTTGTACTCCCTGTCACGTCCTGAGACTCAGGCTATGGCAGAGTACATTCAGGAGAACTTGGCTAAGGGATTTATCAGACCTTCACAGTCTCCAGTTGGGTCGGGGTTCTTCTTCGTGGGTAAAAAGGACGGTTCGTTGCGACCCTGCATCGACTTCAGGGAATTGAACCGTATCACGATTAAAAACTCATACCCACTGCCTCTCATTTCGGTCTTGTTTGACCAGCTTCGTACTGCCACCATTTTTTCTAAGATTGACCTACGCGGTGCGTACAATCTAATCCGAATAAGAGAGGGGGATGAATGGAAGACTGCCTTTAATACCCACTCAGGGCATTATGAATATTTGGTGATGCCTTTTGGGCTCTGTAATGCCCCGGCAGTCTTCCAGGATTTCATGAATGATGTGCTCAGGGAATATTTGGATAGATTCTTAGTTGTATACTTAGATGACATCCTAATCTTCTCCCATTCCCTGGAGGAACATCGGAAGCATGTACGCTTAGTCCTCCAGAAACTCAGAGACCACCGGCTTGGGGCGAAGCTGGAGAAGTGCGAATTTGAAGTTCAGCAAATCGCATTTCTAGGATATATTATCTCCCCAGAAGGTTTCCAAATGGAGGGTTCCAAGGTACAGGCAGTCCTGGATTGGGTGCAGCCCACTAGTTTGAAGGCGCTTCAGCGTTTCCTGGGCTTTGCGAATTTTTATAGACGATTTATCGCTGGATTTTCGTCTATAGTGGCGCCCTTGGTGGCACTCACTAAGAAAGGGGCGGATGTTGCTCACTGGTCTTGTGAGGCTAAAGCGGCTTTTGCCCGTCTCAAAAGGGCATTTGTTTCGGCCAAGGTGCTGCGACACCCAGATCCAGAGCGTCCTTTTGTGGTGGAGGTGGATGCCTCTGAGATGGGTATTGGGGCAGTGCTTTCTCAGATGGGAGTGTCTGATAATCGCCTTCATCCCTGTGCTTACTTTTCCCGTAAATTTTCGCCTGCCGAGATGAATTATGACGTGGGTAACCGGGAATTGTTGGCTATTAAGGATGCACTCGAGGAGTGGAGACACTGGCTTGAGGGGGCTAAGTTTGTGGTCTCAATTCTCACCGACCATAAGAATCTGGCATATTTAGAGTCAGCGAAGCGTCTCAATGCCAGGCAGGCACGATGGGCTTTGTTTTTTGCTCGCTTTAATTTTTTGATAACATATCGCCCTGGGTCAAAAAACATCAAGGCTGATGCGCTCTCGCGGAGTTTTGCTCCAATCCAGGAGACCACCGAGGAGCCGTTGCCCATTGTTTCCCCATCATGTATTAAAGTGGGCATTACCCAGGACCTCTTATCATTAGTCCTTAGAGCACAGGAGCAGGCTCCTCCAGACCTTCCGGTAGGTCTTTTGTTTGTGCCTCCTAGGTTAAGACAGCGAGTGTTCCTGGAATTCCATGCCAAGAAGTCGGCAGGTCACCCGGGTATTGCCAGAACTCGGGAGTTGCTATCTAGGGCGGTGTGGTGGCCCTCGGTGGCTAAGGATGTGGATCAGTGGGTTCGGGCATGTGACATCTGTGCCCGAAATAAGACTCCTAGAGGGGTTCCTGTTGGCCCATTACATCCACTCTCTATCCCATCTAAGCCATGGACCCACATTTCAATGGATTTTGTGGTGGACTTGCCCAAATCCTCGGGGATGACAGCCATCTGGGTTGTCGTTGACAGGTTTTCGAAGATGGCGCACTTCGTTCCACTGGTTGGGCTGCCATCAGCCAGACGCCTGTCTGAATTATTTATGCTGCATGTTGTGCGTCTCCACGGGTTGCCACTTGATGTGGTCTCTGACCGCGGATCCCAGTTTGTGGCCAAATTCTGGAGGGCATTTTGTTCCGATCTCCAGATTTCTGTCAGCTTGTCGTCAGGCTACCATCCGCAGTCTAATGGGCAGACTGAAAGGGTGAACCAGTCCTTGGAGCAGTTCCTCAGGTGTTATGTCTCCAAGTGTCAGACTGACTGGGTTGCTCATCTGTCCATGGCGGAGTTTGCCTATAACAACGCGGCTCACTCTGCTACAGGGATCTCTCCCTTCCTTTGTGTGTATGGGCATCATCCTAAGGCCAATTCTTTTGACCCCCTGGACTCCACGCCTGGTGGTTCCTCTGTGGTTTCGGTCCTTAGAGGTATTTGGCGGAAAGTGAAGAAAGCCCTTGTGTCTGTGTCATTAGTGACCAAAAGGGTTTTTGATAAGCGGAAAAGACCCTGCAGCTTCAAATTAGGAGACTTCGTCTGGTTGTCTACCAAGAATTTGAAGTTGAGACAGCCATCTCATAAGTTAGGGCCCCGGTTCATCGGCCCTTATAAGATCACCAGGGTTATCAATCCGGTGGCATTTCAGTTAGATCTGCCCCGTTCTTTGGGTATCAATAAAACATTTCATTGTTCCCTTTTAAAACGGGCGATTAGTAATCCTTCTTCCAGTGGAAGACCTTCCCCTCTTCTGATACGTGGCCAGAGGGAGTTTGTTGTTGAAAGGATTCTTGACTCCAAGGTGGTTCGGGGTCGGCTGTCATTTTTGGTGCACTGGAAGGGGTATGGCCCGGAGGAGCGGTCGTGGGTGCGCAGTTGTGATCTTCATGCCCCCAGACTGATACGCTCTTTCTTCTCGCAGTTCCCCGATAAACCCGGTGGTAGGGGTTCTTTGACCCCTCGTCAGAGGGGGGGTACTGTTAGGGTCTCCTGCCCTGTGCTGCCACGTCGTCATGGCAACCGGGAGACAAGTGCTAGTGGAGTAACCTGAGCGCAGCTGATACTCCGGTTCGGGTCTTTTGCTGTGCAGTGGTTATAGGCTCTGTGCACGGCAGGGGATCCGGTGCTGGTTTTTGTGCTCACAGTCTGTGAGGTCTGAGTGGGGCGTGGACAGCACCTGCTTTATAAGGCCTCTTTTCAGGGTAAGCAGATGCTGCTGAATCTCTGTTGGTTAGTCAGTTCATGAAAGTTAGCCAGTACTGTGTAGCTTTGTATTTGTTTGTTGCTTACTGCAAATAGGCCTGGGGATTTGGTATTACACTCTGCCAATCCAGACCTAGCAGTAAGACTGGAGTCAGTCGTTTAGCTTGCTGGGGTTCTGTTATTACTCTGTGAACTTAGCAAGTTTGCGGCTGTATTCTAACACTTGCCTGTCTAATCCTGTCTCACTGTGCTAGGTGTCAGGGGTCAGTTTAGTAGCAGTAAGCTTAAACCTGTGCACTGCAAGTGAGAATCAGGATTGTGGAGGCTCTCCTTGTGTCTATCATTCCATCTCTGACCAAGGAGTTTACTGCCACACCCGTTGGTAACCCTTTAGGGTTTTGCTGTTGCCCTTAGCAACAGCATTTCGGGTTCTCTACGTATTAAAACACAACATCTTGCTTTTTACATCTGAGCAGTTCTAATACAAGGGAGATACCCAGTTCCTTAGCCTCTGGGCTTCTCTGTTCACTGTGTGTGTATTTTGTTACCCTATCACCTTCTGTGTACGTCATGTCATATTCCCCAGTTTGTCTGTGAGTCCATTTGTTTTGCATAACAGTTCAAACACCAGTACTTTCCTGCAGGCACTGGTGTGCATAACAGATACAAGCTGGAATTCGAAGAGATTCCCCCTCACCGATACCTCAAATCGGCCCTGCCAGCTTCCCCCCTCGAGAGGGAAATAGTGTTAACTGCAATTCACAAATTGTATCTTCTACAGGTGGTGGTCAAGGTTCCCCTCCTTCAACAAGGAAGGGGTTATTATTCGACCATGTTTGTAGTACCGAAACTGGACGGTTCGGTCAGACCCATATTGAATTTAAAATCCCTGAACATATACCTGAAAAGGTTCAAGTTCAAGATGGAATCGCTCAGAGCGGTCATCGCAAGCCTGGAAGGGGGGATTTTATGGTGTCTCTGGACATAAAGGATGCATACCTTCATTTCCCCATTTATCCACCTCATCAGGCGTACCTCAGATTTGTGGTACAGGATTGTCATTACCAATTTCTGCCGTTGCCGTTTGGTCTCTCCACGGCACCGAGAATATTTACCAAGGTAATGGCGGAAATGATGGTACTCCTACGGAAGGAAGGGGTCACAATTATCCCATACTTGGACGATCTCCTCATAAAAGCGAGGTCAAGAGAGCAGTTGCTGATCAGCGTAGCACGTTCTCTGGTAGTGTTACGTCAACACGGCTGGATTCTAAATATTCCAAAGTCGCAGTTGATTCCCACGACTCGTCTGCCTTTCCTGGGGATGATTCTGGACACAGACCAGAAAAGGGTTTATCTCCCGATGGAGAAGGCTCAGGAACTCATGACACTGGTCAGAAACCTATTAAAACCAATACAGGTGTAGGTGCATCACTGCACTCGAGTCCTGGGAAAGATGGTGGCATCATACGAGGCCATTCCCTTCGGCAGGTTCCATGCGAGGACCTTTCAATGGGACTTACTGGACAAATGGTCTGGATCACATCTTCAGATGCATCGGTTAATCACCCTATCCCCCAGGGCCAGGGTGTCTCTCCTGTGGTGGCTGCAGAGTGCTCACCTTCTCGAGGGCCGCAGATTCGGCATTCAGGACTGGGTCCTGGTGACCACGGATGCAAGCCTCCGAGGGTGGGGGGCAGTCACACAGGGAAGAAATTTCCAAGGTCTGTGGTCAAGTCAGGAGACTTGCCTTCACATCAACATCCTGGAACTAAGGGCCATATACAACGCCCTACGTCAAGCGGAGCCCCTGCTTCGCGACCAACCGGTTCTGATTCAGTCAGACAACATCACCGCTGTGGCTCATATAAACCGACAAGGCGGCACAAGGAGCAGGGTGGCGATGGTGGAAGCCACCAGAATTCTTGGCTGGGCGGAGAATCACGTAAGCGCACTGTCAGCAGTGTTCATCCTGGGAGTGGACAACTGGGAAGCAGACTTCCTCAGCAGGCACGACCTCCACCCGAAGAGTGGGGACTTCATCAAGAAGTCTTTACGCAGATTGCAAGTCGGTGGGAACTGCCACAGGTGGACATGATAGCATCCCGCCTCAACAAAAAGCTACAGAGGTATTGCGCCAGGTCAAGAGACCCTCAGGCGATAGCTGTGGACGCACTGGTGACACCGTGGGTGTTCCAGTCGGTCTATGTATTTCCTCCTCTTCCTCTCATACCCAAGGTGCTGAGAATCATAATAAAAAGAGGAGTGAGAACAATACTCATTGTTTCGGATTGGCCAAGAAGGATTTGGTATCCAGATCTGCAAGATATGCTCACAGAGGACCCGTGGCCTCTTCCTCTAAGACAGGACTTGTTGCAACAGGGGCCCTGTCTGTTCCAAGACTTACCGCGGCTGCAATTGACGGCATGGTGGTTGAACGCCGGATCCTAGCAGAGAAAGGCATTCCGGATGAGGTTATTCCTACGCTGATAATGGCTAGGAAGGACGCGACAGCTCAACATTATCACCGTATATGGCGAAAATATGTTTTTTGGTGTGAGGCCAGGAATGCCCCTACGGAGGAATTCCAGCTGGGCCGTTTCCCTCACTTCCTACAGTCAGGAGTGACTTTGGGCCTAAAATTGGGTTCCATTAAGGCCCAGATTTCGGCCCTATCCATTTTCTTTCAAAAAGAGCTGGCTTCTCTACCTGAAGTTCAGACGTTTGTAAAGGGAGTTCTGCATATTTAGCCCCCTTTTGTGCCTCCAGTGGCACCTGGGGATCTT
The DNA here is from genome assembly GCF_028390025.1 of Pseudophryne corroboree. Lineage (NCBI taxonomy): Eukaryota > Metazoa > Chordata > Amphibia > Anura > Myobatrachidae > Pseudophryne > Pseudophryne corroboree. Next base: position 658,278,843 of record NC_086447.1, read on the forward strand.
AACGTGGTGTTGAGTTTCCTGAAATCACACTGGTTTGAACCACTCAAAACGGTGGAATTGAAATATCTCACGTGGAAGGTGGTCATGCTACTAGCCTTGGCTTCGGCTAGGCGTGTGTCAGAATTGGCGGCTTTGTCACATAAAAGCCCTTATCTGGTTTTCCATGCGGATAGAGCAGAATTGCGGACCCGCCCACAATTTCTGCCGAAAGTGGTTTCATCTTTTCATATAAACCAACCTATTGTGGTGCCTGTGGCTTCTACTGACTTGGAGGATTCCGAGTTACTTGATGTGGTCAGGGCTTTGAAGGTTTATGTAGCCAGAATGGCTAGGGTCAGGAAAACAGAATCTTTGTTTATCCTGTATGCTTCCAACAAGCTTGGGGCGCCTGCTTCAAAGCAAACTATTGCTCGCTGGATCTGTAACACGATTCAGCAGGCTCATTCTGCGGCTGGATTGCCGCTGCCTAAATCGGATAAGGCCCATTCCACGAGGAAGGTGGGCTCTTCTTGGGTCTCGGCATTACAGCTTTGCCGAGCGGCTACTTGGTCAGGTTCAAACACTTTTGCAAAGTTCTGCAAGTTTGATACCCTGGCTGAGGAGGACCTTGTGTTTGCTCAATCGGTGCTGCAGAGTCATCCGCACTCTCCCGCCTTTGGTATAATCCCCATGGTCCTTACGGAGTCCCCAGCATCCACTAGGACGTTAGAGAAAATAAGATTTTACTTACTGGTGAATCTATTTCTCGTAGTCCGTAGTGGATGCTGGGCGCCCGTCCCAAGTGCGGACTTCTTCTGCAATGCTTGTATATAGTTATTGGGTTATGTTATAGTTGCATCAGGGTTGAACTGATGCTCTGTTGTTGTTCATACTGTTAACTGGGTAAGGTTATCACAAGTTATACGGTGTGATTGGTGTGGCTGGTATGTATCTTGCCCTGGATTATCAAAATCCTTTCCTTGTACTGTCAGCTCTTCCGGGCACAGTTTCTCTAACTGAGGTCTGGAGGAGGGACATAGAGGGAGGAGCCAGAGCACACCAGAATCTAAATTCTTTCTTAAAGTGCCCATGTCTCCTGCTGAGCCCGTCTATTCCCCATGGCCCTTACGGAGTCCCCAGCATCCACTACGGACTACGAGAAATAGATTTACCGGTGAGTAAAATCTTATTTTCTTACAAGAAACCCACTTTAAGAAATCCCTTCACCCTGACTTAAAATCTAAATCCTACCCACTTACATTTCAAGCGTGAGATGCTACACACAAAAAACTGGGGGTCTCCATCTTGTTAGCTGCTCACCTTACGTTTGAATTGATGGACAGTCATGTGGATAAATCTGGTAGATGGCTCATACTTGTTGGGAAACTAAATAATACCCTGTGTACCCTTGTTAATGTATATGCTCCGAACCAAAACCAGGCCGCTTTTTTTTTTAGAAGTTTGAACTCCCTTTTCATTAGGCTCCGTAGAGGAGAAGTCATAGTGGCAGGATATTTTAATGAGGTTCTTGACACCTCTCTAGATAGATCCTCCCCTTCCTTTCCTCTTCCTTCTACTCCTAAACGCCCATCCTCTGCATTTCTCGCCCTGCTTGCTCTTTTGAAACTTCAATTACTATTTGATTCATATAGATTAACTGACCCTCTAACTAGGGACTACACTTTTTATTCCCCTGTCCATAAGTCCTACTCTAGGATAGATATGATCCTACTCAGCCGGGACCTATCCTCTAAACTTAAGTCTACACGTATACCTCCTATGGAATGGTCCGACTATTGCGCGATCACTGTTGATCTCCATTCTTTTGCCCCCCGTCCCCCTCCTGCCTCTTGGCGATTGAATGACTCCCTATTGCATAGCCTGGAAGTTACTAACCAAATTAAAAGTTGCCTCACTGACTATTTTTTATTTAACGATCCTACGGAGACTTCGCCTATTACTCTATGGGAAGCACATAAGGCTGTTTTATGCAGCAATTTGATAAGTCAGGCATCTAGGTTCAAAAAGACACAGGAATCTCATTTCCTCTCTACTAGACTCCAGATACTTGAAAGACAACATAAACTCTCCCCTACACCTGCTAATTTGGAGACTTTGCTTGGGGCGAGGTCTGAGATTTCGCTTCTCTATCAGAACGCACAGCACAGAATCTCCAGAGGCTTAATCAGTCCTTCTACGTGAAAGGAGACAAAGCAGATAGAATTCTGGCATCCCGCCTCAGAGCACAGCGCTCTCGGAATAATATTCTGGCGGTAAATACTGAATCTGGCGAGGTTACATATGCCCCAGATGCCATAAACAGGGCGTTCCAGGACTATTATACTAAGCTCTATAATTTAAATCCTGCTAACCCGGGTCCTGGTCCCCCGGATGTTTTAATTTCAGAGTTCGGGCTCGCCTCCCTAGGTTGTCTGATTTTGCCTCTTCGGAGTTGAATAAGGATATAACAGACGAGGAAATTGCTGCTGTTCTGTTGAACTTTAAATCCTCTAAAGCTCCAGGCCCTGATAGCTTCTCGGCTTCGTACTATAAGAAATTAGCTTCCATTTTGGTCCCCCATCTCAGAGTATTGTTTAATGCTGTACTTCATGGTACCCCATTACAAAGCACTATGCTGGAGGCCAGAGTAATAGTTATTCACAAAGAGGGCAGAGACCCTTGAGACTGCGCTAATTATCGGCCGATATCCCTATTGAATCTGGACATTAAACTATATGCCAAAATTTTAGCTACTCGTCTCAATGGTGTGCTCCCTAGTCTTATATATTATGATCAGGTAGGTTTCATTCCTGGACGTCAGGCCAGGGACAACACTAGAAGAGCAATCGATCTTATACAACTATTGAACTGCAGACACATTCCATCTATTGTCCTTTCACTTGACGCCGAAAAGGCGATTGACCGCATTTCATGGCCTTTCTTATTTCAAACTCTGCAGGCATTTGGGATATCGGCTGAATTTTTGACGGGAGTCTCTGCTCTCTATTCCTCCCCTATAGCTAAAGTTCTTACTAGCGGAATATTATCCGCTCCCTTCCCGTTATCCAATGGTACGAGAGAGGGATGCCCTCTCTCCCCCCTAGTATTTGCCATGGTCATAGAACCCCTGGCTGCTATGGTAAGAAATTCAGACAGAATTCGGGGAGTGAAGGTAGGTCCGCAGGAGTTTAGGATTTCGTTCTTTGCGGGTGATGTACTGTTGTCCCTTACTCAGCCGCAGGCTTCTCTCCCCGCCTTGTATCTGATTATAGAGGAGTATGGTTCCCTGTCTGGCTATAAAATCAATTTTATTAAATCCGAAGCCATGCTATTGCATGTATCAGGAGATCTCAAACGTTCATTACAGTCCTCCTATGACCTTCGCTGGCAGACCAATAAGATTAAGTACTTAGGAGTCTATATTACATCCCACTATAGCTCTTTGTACTCGGAAAACTTACCGCGTCTATTCACTAAGATTAAATCTGACCTGGCAGAGTGGAGGGCCCATATCATATCCTGGCTGGGTAGGATAATTGTCCTCAAAATGACAGTTATTCCGCAACTTCTCTACATCTTTCAAACTTTACCTGTAAGGGTTCCGGAGAGGGTTCTTAGAGATGCCCATGCCTCATTTGTGAAGTTTGTTTGGAACGATAAACCCCCAAGAATAGCTTTTACTGTACTTCGGCTTCCTCGTTCTGAGGGTGGTCGGGGTTTCCCCGACGTTAAAATTTATTACCTGGCTAGCCATTTGAGCCAAATGGTAGCTTCCTTTGTACCCCGAGGCTCTATTGCCTGGGTAGATTTAGCAGTCCTTTCCTTGGGGCTCCGTTCATTGGCTTCACTATGGGGTCTGGGCAAATCATATCAGCTCACTCTGACTAACTCTATTCCTTCTCTTAAATTCCATCTTTCCATCGGGCATAAATCTCTCATGAGATATAAACTGTCGTCCTCCTGCTACCCCCTCACCCCCCTCTGGGACAACCCTGCTTTTCCCGCTGGGGTTTCACCTTTTCGATTCATACCCTGGTATAGCGCTGGGGTCCATGTTGGTACATGATCTATGTCTCCAAGATCACTGGATGATAATAGATGATCTCAAATGTAAGTTCTCCTCTTTATTCCCTCCCTTCTTTGAATACTTTCAGATCCGCTACTTCCTTCTCTCTTTACCTCAAACTGACGTTCTACGGGATCTTACCACCTTTGAATCTTTATGTACCAAAAAACCCATATGTGGTGGGCTAATATATTTTCTCTATCGTCCTAAGTGGATGCTGGGGTTCCTGAAAGGACCATGGGGAATAGCGGCTCCGCAGGAGACAGGGCACAAAAGTAAAGCTTTTACAGGTCAGGTGGTGTGCACTGGCTCCTCCCCCCATGACCCTCCTCCAGACTCCAGTTAGATTTTTGTGCCCGGCCGAGAAGGGTGCAATTCTAGGTGGCTCTCATAAAGAGCTGCTTAGAGAGTTTAGCTTAGGTTTTTTATTTTACAGTGATTCCTGCTGGCAACAGGATCACTGCAACGAGGGACAGAGGGGAGAAGAAGTGAACTCACCTGCGTGCAGGATGGATTGGCTTCTTGGCTACTGGACATGAAGCTCCAGAGGGACGATCACAGGTACAGCCTGGATGGTCACCGGAGCCACGCCGCCGGCCCCCTCACAGATGCTGAAGCAAGAAGAGGTCCAGAATCGGCGGCTGAAGACTCCTGCAGTCTTCTTAAGGTAGCGCACAGCACTGCAGCTGTGCGCCATTTTCCTCTCAGCACACTTCACACGGCAGTCACTGAGGGTGCAGGGCGCTGGGGGGGGGGGCGCCCTGGGAGGCAAATGAAAACCTTTAAAAAGGCTAAAAATACCTCACATATAGCCCCAGAGGCTATATGGAGATATTTACCCCTGCCTAAATGTACTAAATAGCGGGAGACGAGCCCGCCGAAAAAGGGGCGGGGCCTATCTCCTCAGCACACGGCGCCATTTTCTGTCACAGCTCCGCTGGTCAGGAAGGCTCCCAGGTCTCTCCCCTGCACTGCACTACAGAAACAGGGTATAACAGAGAGGGGGGGCAAAATAAATGGCAATATATTAATATAAAAGCAGCTATAAGGGAGCACTTAATCATAAGGCTATCCCTGTCATATATAGCGCTTTTTGGTGTGTGCTGGCAGACTCTCCCTCTGTCTCCCCAAAGGGCTAGTGGGTCCTGTCTTCGTATAGAGCATTCCCTGTGTGTCTGCTGTGTGTCGGTACGTGTGTGTCGACATGTATGAGGACGTTATTGGTGTGGAGGCGGAGCAATTGCCAAATATGAGGATGTCACCTCCTAGGGGGTCGACACCAGAATGGATGCCTTTATTTGTGGAATTACGGGATAGCGTCAACTCGCTTAAGCAGTCGTTTGCCGACATGAGGCGGCCGGACACTCAATTAGTGCCTGTCCAGGCGCCTCAAACACCGTCAGGGGCTGTAAAACGCCCCTTGCCTCAGTCGGTCGACACAGACCCAGACACAGGCACTGATTCCGGTGGTGAAGGTGACGAATCAACCGTATTTTCCAGTAGGGCCACACGTTATATGATTTTGGCAATAAAGGAGATGTTACATTTAGCTGATACTACAGGTACCACTAAACAGGGTATTATGTGGGGTGTGAAAAAACTACCAGTAGTTTTTACCGAATCAGAAGAATTAAATGACGTGTGTGATGAAGCGTGGGGTGCCCCGATAAAAAACTGCTAATTTCAAAGAAGTTATTGGCTTTATACCCTTTCCCGCCAGAGGTTAGGGAGCGCTGGGAAACACCTCCTAGGGTGGACAAAGCGCTAACACGCTTATCAAAACAAGTGGCGTTACCCTCTCCTGAGACGGCCGCACTTAAAGATCCATCAGATAGGAGGATGGAAAATATCCAAAAAGGTATATACACACATGCAGGTGTTATACTACGACCAGCTATTGCGACTGCCTGGATGTGCAGTGCTGGGGTAGTTTGGTCAGAGTCCCTGATCGAAAATATTGATACCCTGGACAGGGACAATATTTTACTGTCGTTAGAACAAATAAAGGATGCATTTCTTTATATGCGTGATGCACAGAGAGATATCTGCACACTGGCATCACGGGTAAGTGCTATGTCCATTTCGGCCAGAAGAGCTTTATGGACACGACAGTGGACAGGCGATGCGTAGAGGAGTTATTTGGGGTCGGTCTATCGGATTTGGTGGCCACGGCTACGGCCGGGAAATCCACCTTTCTACCTCAAGTCACTCCCCAACAGAAAAAGGCACCGACCTTTCAACCGCAGCCCTTTCGTTCCTTTAAAAATAAGAGAGCAAAGGGCTATTCATATCTGCCACGAGGCAGAGGACGAGGGAAGAGACAGCAACAGGCAGCTCCTTCCCAGGAACCGAAGCCCTCCCCGGCTTCTACAAAAGCCTCAGCATGACGCTGGGGCTTCGCAAGCGGACTCGGGGGCGGTAGGCGGTCGTCTCAAGAATTACAGCGCGCAGTGGGCTCACTCGCAGGTAAATCCCTGGATCCTGCAGATAATATCTCAGGGGTACAGGTTGAAATTAGAGACAGAGCCACCTCGCCGTTTCCTGAAGTCTGCTTTACCAACGTCCCCCTCAGAAAGGGAGACGGTTTTGGAAGCCATTCACAAGCTGTATTCTCAGCAGGTGATAGTCAAGGTACCTCTTCTACAACAAGGGAAGGGGTATTATTCCACTCTTTTTGTGGTACCGAAGCCGGATGGCTCGGTAAGGCCTATTCTAAATCTGAAGTCCTTGAACCTGTACATAAAGAAGTTCAAGTTCAAGATGGAGTCACTCAGAGCAGTGATAGCGAACCTGGAAGAAGGGGACTTTATGGTATCCTTGGACATCAAGGATGCGTATCTCCACGTTCCAATTACCCCTCACACCAGGGGTACCTCAGGTTCGTTGTACAAAACTGTCACTATCAGTTTCAGACGCTGCCGTTTGGTTTGTCCACGGCACCTCGGGTCTTTACAAAGGTAATGGCCGAGATAATATTTCTTCTTCGAAGAAAAGGCGTATTAATTATCCCATACTTGGACGATCTCCTAATAAGGGCAAGGTCCAGAGAACAGCTAGAGATGGGTTTAGCACTATCTCAAGAGGTGCTAAAGCAGCACGGATGGATTCTGAATATTCCAAAATCCCAATTAATGCCGACAACTCGTCTGCTGTTCCTGGGGATGATTCTGGACACAGTTCAGAAAAAGGTTTTTCTTCCCGAAGAAAAAGCCAAGGAGTTATCTGACCTGGTCAGGAACCTCCTAAAACCAGGAAAGGTGTCTGTACATCAATGCACAAGAGTCCTGGGAAAAAATGGTAGCTTCTTACGAAGCAATCCCTTTCGGCAGATTCCATGCAAAGGGATCTGTTGGACAAATGGTCAGGGTCGCATCTTCAGATGCACCTGCGGATAACCCTGTCGCCGAGGACAAGGGTATCCCTTCTGTGGTGGTTGCAGGAGGCTCATCTATTGGAGGGCCGCAGATTCGGCATGCAGGATTGGATCCTGGTGACCACGGATGCCAGCCTGAGAGGCTGGGGAGCAGTCACACAGGGAAGAAATTTCCAGGGAGTGTGGTCGAGCCTGAAAAAGTCTCTTCACATAAGCATTCTGGAACTAAGAGCAATCTACAATGCTCTAAGCCAGGCGGAACCTCTGCTTCAAGGAAGACCGGTGTTGATCCAGTCGGACAACATCACGGCAGTCGCCCATGTAAACAGACAGGGCGGCACAAGAAGCAGGAGGGCAATGGCAGAAGCTGCCAGGATCCTTCGCTGGGCGGAGAATCACGTGATAGCACTGTCAGCAGTATTCATCCCGGGCGTGGACAACTGGGAAGCAGACTTCCTCAGCAGACACGACCTTCACCCGGGAGAGTGGGGACTTCATCCAGAAGTTTTCCACATGCTATTAAACCGTTGGGTAAAACCAATGGTGGACATGATGGCGTCTCGCCTCAACAAAACACTGGACAGGTATTGCGCCAGGTCAAGAGATCCGCAGGCAATAGCTGTGGACGCGCTGGTAACACCTTGGGTGTACCAGTCGGTATATGTGTTTCCTCCTCTGCCTCTCATACCAAAGGTATTGAGGATTATACGGCAAAGAGGAGTAAGACTAGTGGCTCCGGATTGGCCAAGAAGGACTTGGTACCCGGAACTTCAAGAGATGGTCACGGACGATCCGTGGCCTCTACTTCTGAGAAGGGACCTGCTTCAGCAGGGTCCTTGTCTTTTTCAAGACTTACCGCGGCTGCGTTTGACGGCATGGCGTTTGAATGCCAGATCATAAAAGGAAAAGGCATTCCAGAAGAAGTCATTCCTACCTTGATAAAGGCAAGGAAGGAAGTCACCGCGAAGCATTATCGCCGTATTCGGCGAAAATATGTTGCGTGGTGCGAGCAGCGGAGTGCTCCGATGGAGGAATTTCAACTGGGTCGTTTTCCTACATTTCCTGCAATCAGGATTGTCTATGGGTCTCAAATTGGGATCTATTAAGGTTCAAATTTCGGCCCTATCAATATTCTTCCAAAAAGAATTGGCCTCAGTCCCTGAGGTCCAGATTTTTATCTAAGGAGTACTGCATATACAGCCTCCTGTGGTGCCTAAGGTGGCACCGTGGGATCTAAATGTAGTTTTAGATTTCCTCAAATCCAATTGGTTTGAACCACTAAAGAATGTGGATTTGAAATATCTCACATGGAAAGTGACTATGTTACTGGCCCTGGCTTCGGCCGGGAGAGTATCTGAACTGGCGGCTTTGTTTTATAAAAGCCCTTATTTAATTTTCCATTCGACATAGGGCAGAGCTGCGGACGCGTCCGCATTTTCTCCCTAAGGTGGTATCAGCGTTTCACCTGAACCAGCCTATTGTAGTGCCTGCGGCTACAGACGACTTGAAGGACTCCAAGTTGTTGGACGTTGTCAGAGCCTTAAAAATATACATTTAAAGGACGGCTGGAGTCAGAAAATCTGACTCGCTGTTTATACTGTATGCACCCAACAAGTTGGGTGCACCTGCTTCTAAGCAGTCGATTGCTCGTTGGATTTGTAACAAAATTCAACTTGTACATTCTGTGGCAGGCCTGCCACAGCCTAAATCTGTTAAGGCCCATTCCGCAAGGAAGGTGGGCTCATCTTGGGCGGCTGCCCGAGGGGTCTCGGCATTACAACTCTGCCGAGCAGCTACGTGGTCAGGGGAGAACACGTTTGTAAATTTTTACAAATTTGATACCCTGGCAAAGGAGGACCTGGAGTTCTCTCATTCGGTGCTGCAGAGTCATCCGCACTCTCCCGCCCGTTTGGGAGCTTTGGTATAATCCCCATGGTCCTTTCAGGAACCCCAGCATCCACTTAGGACGATAGAGAAAATAAGAATTTACTTACCGATAATTCTATTTCTCGGAGTCCGTAGTGGATGCTGGGCGCCCATCCCAAGTGCGGATTATCTGCAATACTTGTACATAGTTATTGTTAACTAATTCGGGTTATTGTTTAGGAAGCCATCTTTCAGAGGCTCCTCTGTTATCATACTGTTAACTGGGTTTAGATCACAAGTTGTACGGTGTGATTGGTGTGGCTGGTATGAGTCTTACCCGGGATTCAAAATCCTCCCTTATTGTGTACGCTCGTCCGGGCACAGTACCTAACTGGAGTCTGGAGGAGGGTCATGGGGGGAGGAGCCAGTGCACACCACCTGACCTGTAAAAGCTTTACTTTTGTGCCCTGTCTCCTGCGGAGCCGCTATTCCCCATGGTCCTTTCAGGAACCCCAGCATCCACTACGGACTCCGAGAAATAGAATTATCGGTAAGTAAATTCTTATTTTATGTTGTTTGGAGTTTCCTCGGTTTCGCAGACTCGCCATGAATGGGAGTGGGAGAGGGACCTGGGCCCCCAGCTGGACGATTCCTTTTGGGAGGAGGTACGATTGGGCATAGCTAAAAGTTCTATCTCAACCCGACTCAAGGAGACCTCCTATAAACTATATTATCGGCGGTATTACACCCAGGACAAATTGTCTATGATGTTCCCTTCTGCTACCCCTGTTTGTTGGTGAGGATGTGGTCAGCGAGGAATTCTTTTTTTCCATATCTGGTGGACCTGTCCACATATAGCTCACTTTTGGAATGGGATACTCGATATAATGAAATCTCTCTCTGGACTCCCGCTCGGGTTGGACCCGTGGATATTTTTGTTAGCACGTCCATATCCAGATCTCGACCCACTTTGGAATAAATTGTTTTCCCATATATTAGTGGCCCCTAAATCCTTAATTGCCCGGAATTGGAAGTCCTCCGCTACTCCTACTATCCCTGCTCTGATTAATTATATTTGGTTTGATTCTAATATGGAGAAGATCACTTATTATCTACATGACTGTCCCCACAAATTTGAACTCGTTTGGAGCCCCTGGTTGCTTATGATGTCTCTTTCACACTGATGTTCAAACTGTTCTTCTGTTCAGGCCTTCTGAAGTTACCAGCCATGTTGTACCTGGACCCTCCCTCCAGACGCCCTCCTGCCTTCTCTTGCCTTCTCTTGTTTTTGAGCAGTAATTTGCCCATTTGTCTGTATATATATTGCTATGTTTATGACCTACATATTGTTACATTTTGTGTACTTTACTCCCCATGACTTAGATCGGCCCTGTTCTTTTCTTTTGTATCTGCCCTTCTCTCCCCGCTCCCCCTTTTCCTTTTCCTCTACTCTTCTCTATTTCCTTCTCCCCCGTATATCGTCCCCTCTTGAGGGACACCCTTGTTTGTTGACTGAAATTTTTTTGAAAAACACCAAGGAGAACTGTGTTTACCTTTTATTGTACACCTTTTTGTCTCTCCTGGTACAAATAAAAAGTTAAAAAAAAAAAAATTGCTTTGGTATTTCCCAAAGCATCCTGTGGATAATCAAACTCACACTAATTTTACTTAGAGGCAATCAGGCACACTTATTACCAACTTTAAATAACCTGGATAAGGAAGATCTACAATGCTGCTCCCAATGAATAATCTGCAATTATTCAAACCGAACAAGAAATTACAATAATGTATACATACATGTGTACACAGGGAGCGCTAAATATTCATAATTATCTAATTTATTTAGACAATAAAAAATAGAATGACAATGCACAATTTAATAATAAGATGTATCAATTAAAAAATTAAAAACCATATCAAATGGACATCTCTCGTGGAAATAAACAACTCAGTTGCTGGTGTTAAAGGGTCCAGATTAGGCTATTTAGCCAATAATTACTGAGCAAGTCCAGAATCCTAGTGTATCGTTAATGTCACCAGCAAGTAGCTTTTAACTGTTAAAAGATGTACTGTAGCAATCCAATGCCACTTAAATTTAAGCTCACCGCTGTTGGAAGTGTTTCCAAACTCCCATCTATTGCTGTTCAGCAGTGTCCCCGTCTCCCCTGCAGGCTTACCAGTGTGCGCTGATGAACCGTGGCCGCACTGCTGGACGTCTCCGGCAGTGATGTGGAGCCTAGTTTGCAGACTGGGGGAGAGAGCTGGATGCAGGCAGCACGGAGCAAAGTGGTGACGGATAGATATAAGTTGATTTCCACAGAGAAATTGTAGGTCCCTTGACGCGTTTCTCCGCTATAGGTAGAGTAGCGGTTTCATCAGAAGGTATCCCTGTGTACACATGTATGTATACATTATTGTAACATCCTGTGGATAACCTGTGGACCCTGCCGGAGAAATATGTTATGGTAAGAATTTACCATTGATAACGGTATTTCTCTAATGTCCACAGGTTTCCACAGGGATCCCACCCTGATGCACCTGATTTGAGAATCTTTATACTCGCTAACCTCTTCCCTCTTGCGTGGAAGGGTGTGCATGTGTGTTCTTCTCGCCTGAATAGGGTTCTACTACATAATGCTCCTGCCTAAATGCTTTGGAAACAACTGATTTGACTGAGTCTGTGGGCGGGATTATATGGATTAGCCCGGTGCATCCTGGGAGGCCAGAAAGCTTTGTGTTAATGACAAGATACATGGTGGACTAAGATTTATATGATCAACAATATAGGCCATCTCAATTATATCAATCAATAGAGGGACATATTATTAATATTAAGAAAAAATATATCCATAATATATATCTGGTGTTATGGACCTTACTAGCCAGTCTACGAGTGGTTAATAATGAATGTACTTTGTACACCTAAATATTTGTAGGACCCAGTATCAATTCCTGATGTAAGGAATTTTTCTATCCATAATGATGTCTTTATTAACATCACCAATTAGGATATTTATTGGAACTGTGTGAGATTAAAATCTAGTCAGGTTTAAGACCTACCTATGATATAATGGACTTCCTTCTGTTTCATGATATGGGACAGGATGATGTATCTTATTTGGAAAGATACTTAGAATCTATGAGGAGAACAGATCTTGGAACCTCACACCTTGTGAGAACCTCCTTGGAAGGATTGGAACACTTCTTTACTTATCATATTTTATTATATAATCAATTACATACTACCATTTTATTTACAATGAATACTTACCTCATTTACTATGAACACTCATATATATATATATATATATATATATATATATATATATTTATTTATTATATGGAAAAAATTCTTGGATGGATTAGAATAAGTTCACTTATTGTATTTATTACTGAATTAATCACGCACTATTATATGTGGTTGATTCACCATAAACAGTTGTAGATTTAATACTTACTATTAATTTTTATTATTTGTGAAATCCATATTATTCTCATACTGTGGACTACAGAGATGCACTTTATTATAAATTATTAGAACTTAATAGAATTGAACACTGTCATATCATATAATACATTAGATCTGCGAATTGACAGCTATCTATATATGCAGACAATCTATAATATTAATAATCACCCCTCAAATTTTCTAAATCATATGAGAAGACATCTAATACAATAGTCTTATAATTAGATAGAAACCTCCCTAATACTTTTTTCCAGCGTTTATGACAGGTGGAAAGGCTCCAATCAAATTAATAAATATGACCTCCACTACCACTGTATTATTATTATTATTATTATTATTATCATTTATTTATATGGCGCCACAAGGGTCCCGCAGCGCCCAATTACAGAGTACATATGCACATAATCAAAACAGTGACTTACAATTGAAATCAATTTTGGACAAGTACAGGGTAACTAAGCATAACTACACCAGTAAATGACAGAGATAAGTTCCAGGTGGCCCAAAAACTGTGATTTGGGCAGTTGAGAATTATTAAAGAAGAAAAGGGTGAGCACATGAGGGAAGAGGGCCCTACTCGTGAGAGCTTACATTCTAGGGGTAGGGGTAGACAGACAGGGGTGACACAGATGGGGTACATAAAGCATGGAACAGGGGGTTAGGATGAGATTTGGCTGGGTTTGGTAAAGAAATGGGTCTTGAGAGCCCGTTTGAAGTTTTGTAGAGAGGTGGAGAGTCTGAGGGGGAGAGGTAAAGAATTCCAAAGGAAGGGAGCAGCACGTGAAAAATCTTGGAGATAGGAGTGGGAGGAAGTAATCAGGAGACAGGAGAGGCGGCGTGCATTAGCAGAGCGAAGAGGACGGGTGGGAGAGTAAAGGGAGATAAGGTCAGAGATGTAAATGGGAGAGGATTGGGTGAGAGCTTTGTAAGTGAGAGTGAGAAGTTTGAATTGGATTCTGAAGGGGAAGGGAAGCCAGTGAAGGGCTAGTAGGAGAGGGGAGGTGGATGTAGTGCGTTTGGTGAGGAAGATGAGCCGAGCAGCAGCATTGAGGATAGACTGGAGTGGAGAGAGGTAATTGTCAGGGAGGCCAGTTAGGAGGAGATTACAGTAGTCCAGTCTGGAAATAATCAGTGAGTGAATAATGATCTTAGTGGCATCCTGGGTGAGAAAAGGTCTGATCCTGGAAATGTTTTTGAGATGAAAATGACAGGTTTGTGAGAGGTGCTGAATGTGTGGTTTGAAGGAGAGGGAGGAGTCAAGGATTACACCAAGACAGCGTACTTGGGGCCTAGAGGAGATAGTCGTGCCATCAATGGATAATGAGATTGTGGGAGGTGAGGTTGTGCGGGAGGGTGGGAAGATGATCAGCTCAGTCTTAGACATGTTGAGTTTAAGAAAGCGCTGGGACATCCAGGAAGAGATAGCAGAAAGACAGTTAGAGGCACGAGTGAGGAGAGCCGTGGAGAGATCAGGGGAGGAGAGGTAGATTTGAGTGTCATCAGCATAGAGGTGATACTGGAAATTAAAAGAACTAATGAGTTCACCTAAAGAGGACGTATAGAGAGAGAAAAGGAGAGGCCCAAGAACAGAACCTTGGGGGACACCAACAGTTAGTGGAAGTGGGGGCGAGGTAGCATCATGAGAGGAGACAGAGAAGGAACGATCGGAGAGGTAGGAGGACAGCCAGGAGAGGGCAGTATCACGTAGACCAAGAGAGTGAAGGATTTGCAGAAGAAGAGGGTGGTCCACAGTGTCAAAAGCAGCAGAGAGGTCAAGAAGAATAAGCAGAGAGTAGTGGCCCTTAGATTTGGCGGCATGGAGGTCATTGCAGACTTTTGTGAGGGCAGTTTCAGTGGAGTGGAGAGAGCGGAAACCAGACTGGTATGGGTCAAGCAGTGAGTGAGAGGAAAGAAAGGCAGTAAGGCGATTATAGACAATACGCTCAAGAAGTTTGGAGGCAAAGGGGAGGAGAGAGATCGGTCGATAATTGGAGAGAGTGTTAGGATCAAGGGTAGGTTTTTTAAGAATAGGGGAGACAAGAGCATGCTTGAAGGCAGAGGGGACAGTGCCTGATGAGAGGGAGAGATTGAGAAGGTGGGCAAGATGGGAACAGGCAGAAGGGGAGAGGTAGCGAAGGAGGTGGGAGGGGATAGGGTCGAGTGGGGAGGTTGTGGGGGGGGAGGAGTGTATGAGGGCCATGACTTCCTCACCAGATACTAGGGAGAAAGATGTCCGAGTTGGTAAGAGGGTAGGGGAGGGGTGGCAAAGGATGGGTGGTGGCTGGTTGCTGGACTGGTGGGATGTGATGTCCTGACGTATGGAGTCAATCTTGGATGTGAAGTAAGTGGCAAAGTCAAGAGCAGACAATGAGGAAGGGAGAGGAGGTGGTGGTGGGCAGAGGAGGGAGTTAACAGTGGCAAAGAGGCGCCGGGGGTTGGAAGAGTGGGTAGAGATGAGGATTTTGAAGTATGATTGTTTAGCAAGGGAAAGGGCAGCACTGAAGGATGAGAGCATGAATTTGAAATGGAGGAAGTCTGCTTGAGAGCGTGATTTCCTCCAGTGTCGCTCGGCAGTACGTGAGCATTTTTGTAGATATCTGGTGCATTTGGTGTGCCAGGGTTGAGGTGTTGATCTGCGAGGGTGAATAGTGGTTGGCGGAGCAACAGAGTCAAGGGCTGAAGTAAGAGATGCATTGTATAGAGATGTGGCTTGTTCAGGGCATGTGAGAGAGAGAAGAGGAGAGAGAAGCGAGTCAAACAGGGAGGGTAGGGATGAGGTGTCAATAGCCTCAATATTACGCTTAGTGATGGTAGCCTTAGGAAGGAGAGATGGGGGAGCAGAGATAGATAAGTTGAATGAGAGCAAGTGGTGGTCAGAGAGGGGAAAAGGGGAATTGGAAAAATCAGAAATAACACAGCGGTGAGTGAAAACCAGATCCAGTGAGCTCCCGTTCACATGGGAGGGTGAGCTGGTCCACTGGGAGAGACCAAGTGAAGATGTGAGGTTAAGGAGTTTAGAGGCAGGTGGTTTTGTGGGGTTATCGATAGGGATGTTGAAATCACCTAGGATAATGGTGGGAATGTCAGAAGAGAGGAAGTGAGGTAGCCAGGAAGCAAAGTTGTCGAGGAATTTAGAGGAAATGCCAGGTGGACGGTAAATGACAGCAA
Organism: Pseudophryne corroboree; assembly: GCF_028390025.1. Lineage (NCBI taxonomy): Eukaryota > Metazoa > Chordata > Amphibia > Anura > Myobatrachidae > Pseudophryne > Pseudophryne corroboree. The sequence continues at coordinate 658,294,764 of NC_086447.1, forward strand.
CTCGAAGATTAGTGGGTTGGTAGAGGCGAATTGCATGGACCTCAAATGTAGAGAATGTAAGAGATGGTTCTGGAGGTATAAGTTGGTATGTGTAGCTTGAGGGTAAAAGGATCCCAACACCACCCCCATGACGACCCCCAGGTCGGGGTGTGTGTGAGAATGTAAGGCCCCCAGCCGAGAGAGAAGCAGGAGAAGCGGTGTCATAGGGTGTAATCCAGGTTTCAGTAATGGCCAGGAGGTGCAGGGAGTTGGATATGAAGAGGTCGTGAGTGGGGGTCAATTTGTTGCAAACAGATCTGGCATTCCAGAGTGCACAGGATAGGGGGTATGAGTTTGTGTGTGTTTATGGATATAGAATATAAAATATGGTATCAATAATAGTTATTATATGCAGTTAATAATGCATACATAGGTCAAATATGAGATTGTTAATTCTATTTATGTAGTATGTATAAATCTATAAGGATAGGTTGACAATAAAAGTCTATAAAATTTCATTACAGCTAACATGAGATTGGCATGGACTGAATAATACATATCAACTATGAAGGAGATTTAATATATGTAACATAAAACAATTTTTTTTTTTTCTTCTTTCCCTCAGCAATTTATGAGCACTTTGTATCACTTTAATCACCATTATAATTTATTTTTATTATTTACATATTATTATGTGGGGGATATACAGCCCTCCTTACACAATTACTGTAGTAATTAACACATTAATTATTGACACTTAACACGTACACCATTAACAAGTTACATATTAGTGTGGTAGTTTGATCTATAGTTATGCACTTACCTGCTTTTTGTATTGATTTATATTTAGCACTTTTATTTTGCACATTTTGTACTCACAAATAGGTACTTATCTAAGTATGTATATATATATATATATATATATATATATATATATATGTATGTTCTTTATATATGGGTTTTTATTTTATTTATTCACTGCTGAGGGTATTCTATAATACTGACCTCTAATTTGAGTGAGATTACTTATGAAAATATATACAGGTTGAGTATCCCTTATCCAAAATGCTTGGGACCAGAGGTATTTTGGATATGGGATTTTTCCGTATTTTGGAATAATTGCATACCATAATGAGATATCATAGTGATGGGACCTAAATCTAAGCACAGAATGCATTTGTTACATATTCACCTCATACACCTCGCCTGAAGGTTATTTTAGCCAATATTTTTTATAACTGTGCATTAAACAAAGTGTGTGTACATTCACACAATTCATTTGTTTCATATACACCTTATACACACAGCCTGCAGGTCATTTAATACAATATTTTTAATAACTTTGTGTATTAAACAAAGTTTGTGTACATTGAGCCATCAGAAAACAAAGGTTTCACTATCTCACTCAAAGTCCGTATTTCGGAATATTCCGTATTTCGGAATATTTGGATATGGGATACTCAACCTGTATATCAATGAGGACATGAGGAGTGTGTTATTGATATTTTTTTATTTTATCATATTTTTACATATATACAAATCAATTAAGTATGAGCAAATTCTAATACGGAAATCCGAATTATTAATTACACATAGGTAATAACATAAATGCACCATGATATCTGTCTCTTTTATTGGGGTCAGAATCAGATCCCAATAGGAGGATATAAGAGATATAAATACACTAATTTAGCAATGTATATGGGAGCTTTCCCTTAGACCACAGAACTAATGCCGCGGCTGTGAGATGCAGCTGACTGCACTAAATAGCGGCCGATCTAATAGAACGGGCATAAACAAACACATTACGGCCGGACCGTTTTGAATGGCCCTACCTCATAGGTATTGGCTGGCTGATCCATATACGTCACATTACTGTCTTTTCCTTCCTATAAAAATGTCATAGCCGGCGGGCGCCGTTTACTATAGTGCCCTGAGGAAGCTCAATAGGAGTGAAATGCGCATAGGCTCATGCTATGTGTTCCCTGACTATTATGGATAATTAAATGTTTCAATGTTGCACTGCACACTCTGAAATGTATACTACTATTGGGAGCTATTGAACTTATTTATAAAGAGAAAGTCTGCACGGCTGCCTGTTATATCTAGCAGAACGCCATCTCAGTGTTGTGGATTACGCTGTCATTCAGACACAACACGAGGGAGAGCAGGGGATTTATTTAACTGACAGTGTAGTTCATATATATACACGGACTCCTTGTATTTGATCACATACTAGGTTACTGTCTCAATGGATTCATGCAATGTGTATTACACCTGCATATATACAACTCAATATGGTTAATGCTGTCACCTACAAGCACGAACAGCGGTTATAAAGCGCTTCCGCATGTTATCAAAAGTGACATAATTTAATATGGTCATGTGAATAGCCAAGTACTTCATATACACATCTGCATGTATATAGTTGAATATGAATAATACCATTTAAAAGTTGCTTTCACACATAATCACGGACAGCGGGTATTAAGCGCTACCAAGTGTCATCAAATTGATACAATGTAATGCAGCAAGGTAGACCGCTAACTACTGTGTATTAATATCATACAGAAGATATAATTATTCCTGTATATCTACTCAGTATCTGCTTGTACTAAGAATGATGCACCATCAGCATGAATAGCAGATATAAAGTATTACTGTGATTCCAATTTAATACAGTGCAGCAAGACAGTCTGTTATTAACCAATAATAGTATATAGGGGATATCAATTTATTCTTATTTATGTACTTGTTGAATATCTTACTGCAGCATGTCATAAATATGACTACTGGGCTGTAAATACTATCGTGAATCACTGAATAGACACAACACAGTATAAAAAGGAAATATAATACTGTTAATTAACCTTATTAATGGAAGATTAATTTATACATCTGTACATAACTCTATATATGTTACTACTCTAAGATATATCCCCAATTAGCTCTCTATATGTGGATGGTAGATATTACACTGCAAGGCTTCTGTACCGTGCAGTATCTCAGGACTCAGCGTATGAGTCACATACTTGAGCAACAGTGTTTTATTCACTCTAACTTGCTACATTGAGAAATATCTTACTAAACTTCTGGTATACATTAGGAGACTAGAGTCTCATTGTTGCAATATCTGAAATAAGTCTGTGACTCAATAGCAGGGAAATAGATTTCCCTCTATAATATATGGTACAAGCTCCATTGAATATGGATATTATACATTTTGAATAAATTTTGCACTGATATAGTGCTGTACAAATACATGAATGGTCATGCACATTTGAAACAAATATAAGAAAGTACACACAGGGAAAAACACATCAGCTTTGTTTTTAAATCCTCATTCACATTTCTCTGACGTCCTAGTGGATGCTAGGAACTCCTAAAGGACCATGGGGAATAGCGGCTCCGCAGGAGACTGGGCACAACTAAAGAAAGCTTTTAGGTCACCTGGTGTGCACTGGCTCCTCCCACTATGACCCTCCTCCAAGCCTCAGTTAGATTTTGTGCCCGGCCGAGGTTGGATGCACACTAGGGGCTATCCTGAGCTTCTAAAAAGAAAGTATATAATTAGGTTTTTTATTTTACAGTGAGACCTGCTGGCAACAGGCTCACTGCAGCGAGGGACTAAGGGGAGAAGAAGCGAACCTACCTGCTTGCAGCTAGCTTGGGCTTCTTAGGCTACTGGACACCATTAGCTCCAGAGGGATCGACCGCATGGAACTGGCCTTGGTGTTCGGTCCCGGAGCCGCGCCGCCGTCCCCCTTACAGAGCCAGAAGCAAGAAGAGGTCCGGAAAATCGGCGGCAGAAGACATCAGTCTTCACCAAGGTAGCGCAAAGCACTGCAGCTGTGCGCCATTGCTCCTCATACACACTTCACACTCCGGTCACTGAGGGTGCAGGGCGCTAGGGGGGGGCGCCCTGAGCAGCAATAAAAACACCTTGGCTGGCAAAAATACCACAATATATAGCCCCAGAGGCTATATATGTGATAATTACCCCTGCCAGAATCCATAAAAAAAGCGGGAGAATAGTCCGCGAAAAAGGGGCGGAGCTATCTCCAGCACACTGGCGCCATTTCTCCCTCACAGCTCCGCTGGAAGGAAGCTACCTGGCTCTCCCCTGCAGTCTACACTACAGAAAAGGGTAAAAAAGAGAGGGGGGGCACTAAATTTAGGCGCAGTATATATAACAGCAGCTATAGGGGACATAATTCAGTTAGTCCCTGCATTATATAGCGCTCTGGTGTGTGCTGGCATACTCTCACTCTGTCTCCCCAAAGGGCTTTGGTGGGTCCTGTCCTCTGTTAGAGCATTCCCTGTGTGTGTGTGCGGTGTGTCGGTACGGCTGTGTCGACATGTTTGATGAGGATAATGATGTGGAGGCGGAGCAGATGCCTATAGAAGGGATGTCACCCCCTGCGGGGCAGACACCTGAGTGGATGGACTTATGGAAGGAATTGCGTGCACGTGTCGACTCCTTACACAAAAAATTTGACGACATGCCAAATGCGGGACAGCCGTCTTCTCAGCTCGTGCCTGTCCAGGCGTCTCAAAGGCCATCGGGGGCTCTAAAACGCCCGCTACCTCAGATGGCAGACGCAGATGTCGACACGGATACTGACACCAGTGTCGACGACGATGAGTCTAGTCTAATGTCCACTAAGGCCATTCGTTGCATGATTGAAGCAATGAAAGAGGTGTTACAAATTTCTGATATAAACCCAGGTACCACTAAAAAGGGTATTATGTTTGGGGAGAAAAAACTACCCGTAGTTTTTCCCCCATCAGAAGAATTAAATGAAGTGTGTGAAGAAGCGTGGGCTTTCCCTGATAAAAGATTGGTAATCTCTAAGAAGTTACTAATGGCGTTCCCTTTCCCGCCAGAGGATAGGTCACGTTGGGAGACACCCCCTAGGGTGGATAAAGCGCTCACACGTTTGTCTAAAAAGGTGGCACTACCGTCTCCGGATACGGCCGCCCTCAAGGAACCTGCTGATAGAAAGCAGGAGGCGATACTGAAGTCTGTATATACACACTCAGGCATTATACCTAGACCAGCTATTGCGTCAGCATGGATGTGCAGTGCTGCCGCTGCGTGGTCAGATTCCCTGTCAGAAAATATTGACACCCTAGACAGGGACACTATTCTGCTAACCATAGAGCATATAAAAGACTCAGTCTTATACATGAGAGATGCACAGAGGGAGATCTGCCGGCTGGCATCTAAAATAAGTGCATTGTCCATTTCTGCTAGGAGAGGCTTATGGACTCGCCAGTGGACAGGGGATGCAGATTCAAAAAGGCACATGGAAGTTTTGCCTTATAAGGGTGAGGAGTTATTTGGGGATGGTCTCTCGGACCTAGTTTCCACAGCAACGTCTGGGAAGTCAGCATTTTTACCCCATGTCCCCTCACAGCCTAAAAAGGCGCCGTTTTATCAGGTACAGTCCTTTCGGACTCAGAAAAACAGGCGTGGAAAAGGCGGGTCCTTTCTGTCCAGAGGCAGAGGTAGGGGAAAAAGGCTGCAACAAACAGCAGGTTCCCAGAAGCAAAAGTCCTCCCCCGCTTCTTCCAAGTCCGCCGCATGACGGTGGGGCTCCACAGGCGGAGCCAGGTACGGTGGGTGGCCGCCTCAAAAATTTCAGCGATCAGTGGGCTCGCTCACAGGTGGATCCCTGGATCCTGCAAATAGTATCTCAAGGGTACAAACTGGAATTCGAGGCGTCTCCACCCCACCGGTTCCTAAAATCTGCCTTGCCGATTACTCCTTCAGACAGGGAGGCTGTGCTAGCGGCAATTCACAAGTTGTATTCCCAGCAGGTGATAATCAAGCTGCCCCTACTTCAACAAGGACGGGGTTACTATTCCACACTGTTTGTGGTACCGAAACCGGAAGGTTCGGTGAGACCCATTTTAAATTTGAAATCCTTGAACACTTACATAAAAAAAAAATTCAAGTTCAAGATGGAATCGCTCAGGGCGGTTATTGCAAGCCTGGACGAGGGGGATTACATGGTATCCCTGGACATCAAGGATGCTTACCTGCATGTCCCCATTTACTATCCTCACCAGGAGTACCTCAGATTTGTGGTACAGGATTGCCATTACCAATTCCAGACGCTGCCGTTTGGACTCTCCACGGCACCGAGGGTGTTTACCAAGGTAATGGCGGAAATGATGATACTCCTTCGAAGAAAGGGAGTTTTAATTATCCCGTACTTGGACGATCTCCTAATAAAGGCGAGGTCCAAGGAACAGTTGTTGGTGGGAGTAGCACTATCTCAGGAGGTGCTACACCAGCACGGTTGGATTCTGAATATTCCAAAATCACAGCTGGTTCCGACGACACGTCTACTGTTCCTGGGTATGATTCTGGATACAGTCCAGAAAAAAGTTTCTCCCGGAGGAGAAAGCCAAGGAGCTGTCATCTCTAGTCAGAGACCTCCTGAAACCAAAACAGGTATCGGTGCATCACTGCACGCGGGTCCTGGGAAAGATGGTGGCTTCTTACGAAGCAATTCCTTTCGGCAGGTTCCATGCCAGAATCTTTCAGTGGGACCTGTTGGACCAATGGTCCGGATCGCATCTTCAGATGCATCGCCTAATAACCCTGTCTCCAAGAACCAGGGTGTCTCTGCTGTGGTGGCTGCAGAGTGCTCATCTTCTAGAGGGCCGCAGATTCGGCATACAGGACTGGGTCCTGGTTACCACGGATGCCAGCCTTCGAGGCTGGGGGGCAGTCACACAGGGAAGAAACTTCCAAGGACTATGGTCGAGTCAGGAGACTTCCCTACACAACGGCCACAGGTGGACATGATGGCGTCCCGCCTAAACAAAAAAATAGAGATATTGCGCCAAGTCAATGGACCCTCAGGCGATAGCTATGGACGCTCTAGTGACACCGTGGGTGTACCAGTCAGTTTGTGTTCCCTCATCTGCCTCTCATACCAAGGGTACTGAGAATAATAAGAAAACGAGGAGTAAGAACAATACTCGTGGTTCCGGATTGGCCAAGACGAGCGTGGTACCCGGAACTTCAAGAGATGATCTCAGAGGACCCATGGCCTCTGCCGCTCAGACAGGACCTGCTGCAGCAGGGGCCCTGTCTGTTCCAAGACTTACCGCGGCTGCGTTTGACGGCATGGCGGTTGAACGCCGGATCCTGAAGGAAAAGGGCATTCAGGAGGAAGTAATTCCTACGCTGATTAAAGCCAGGAAAGATGTAACTGCAAAGCATTATCACCGCATATGGCGGAAATATGTTGCTTGGTGTGAGGCCAAAAAGGCCCCAACAGAGGAATTTCAACTAGGTCGATTTCTGCATTTCCTACAAGCAGGAGTGACTATGGGCCTGAAATTAGGCTCTATTAAGGTACAGATCTCGGCTCTGTCGATTTTCTTCCAGAAAGAACTAGCTTCACTACCTAAAGTTCAGACGTTTGTGAAAGGAGTGCTGCATATTCAGCCCCCGTTTGTGCCTCCAGTGGCACCTTGGGATCTCAACGTGGTGTTGAGTTTCTTAAAATCAACATTGGTTTGAGCCACTTAAAACCGTGGATCTAAAATATCTCACGTGTAAAGTGGTCATGTTATTGGCCTTGGCTTCAGCCAGGCGTGTGTCAGAATTGGCAGCTTTGTCATGTAAAAGCCCTTATCTGATTGTCCATATGGATAGGGCGGAATTGAGGACTCGTCCCCAGTTTCTCCCTAAGGTGGTATCAGCTTTTCACTTGAACCAACCTATTGTGGTGCCTGCGGCTACTAGGGACTTGGAGGATTCCAAGTTACTGGACGTAGTCAGGGCCTTGAAAATTTATGTTTCCATGACGGCTAGAGTCAGGAAAACTGACTCGCTATTTATCCTGTATGCACCCAACAAGCTGGGTGCTCCTGCTTCTAAGCAGACTATTGCTCGCTGGATTTGTAGCACAATTCAGCTGGCGCATTCTGCGGCTGGACTGCCGCATCCTAAATCAGTAAAAGCCCATTCCACAAGGAAGGTGGGCTCATCTTGGGCGGCTGCCCGAGGGGTCTCGGCTTTACAACTTTGCCGAGCTGCTACTTGGTCAGGGGCAAACACGTTTGCAAAATTCTACAAATTTGATACCCTGGCTGAGGAGGACCTTGAGTTCTCTCATTCGGTGCTGCAGAGTCATTCGCACTCTCCCGCCCGTTTGGGAGCTTTGGTATAATCCCCATGGTCCTTTCGGAGTTCCCAGCATCCACTAGGACGTCAGAGAAAATAAGATTTCTCTGACGTCCTAGTGGATGCTGGGAACTTCGTAAGGACCATGGGGAATAGCGGCTCCGCAGGAGACTGGGCACAAAAGTAAAGCTTTAGGACTACGTGGTGTGCACTGGCTCCTCCCCCCATGACCCTCCTCCAAGCCTCAGTTAGATTTTTGTGCCCGGCCGAGAAGGGTGCATTCTAGGACTCTCCTGAGTTTCTAAGAAAAAGTTTAGTTTTAGGTTTTTTATTTTCAGTGAGACCTGCTGGCAACAGGCTCACTGCATCGAGGAACTAAGGCGAGAAGAAGCGAACCTGCCTGCTTGCAGCCAGCTTGGGCTTCTTGGCTACTGGACACCATTAGCTCCAGAGGGACCGAACACAGGCCCAGCCTCGGAGTCCGGTCCCAGAGCCACGCCGCCGGCCCCCTTACAGAGCCAGAAGCAAGAAGAGGTCCGGAAAATCGGCGGCAGAAGACATCAGTCTTCACCAAGGTAGCGCACAGCACTGCAGCTGTGCGCCATTGCTCCTCAGGCACACTTCACACTCCGGTCACTGAGGGTGCAGGGCGCTGGGGGGGGGGGGCGCCCTGAGCAGCAATAAAAACACCTTGGCTGGCGAAAATACCTCACATATAGCCCCCAGGGCTATATGGATGTATTTTAACCCCTGCCAGAATACAGCAAAAAGCGGGAGAAAAGTCCGCCGAGAAGGGGGCGGAGCCTATCTCCTCAGCACACAGGCGCCATTTTCCCTCACAGCTCCGCTGGAAGGACGTCTCCCTGACTCTCCCCTGCAGTCCTGCACTACAGAAAAGGGTAAAACAAGAGAGGGGGGCACTAATTGGGCGCAGTATTAACATAACATAGCAGCTATAAGGGGAAAAACACTTATATAAGGTTATCCCTATATATATATATATATATATATATATATATATATATATATATATATATATATATATATATATATATATATATATATATATATATATATATATATACCGCTCTGGTGTGTGCTGGCATACTCTCCCTCTGTCTCCCCAAAGGGCTAGTGGGGTCCTGTCCTCTATCAGAGCATTCCCTGTGTGTGGGCTGTGTCGGTACGATTGTGTCGACATGTGTGAGGAGGAAAATGATGTGGAGGCGGAGCAATTGCTGGTAATGGTGATGTCACCCCCTAGGGAGTCGACACCTGAGTGGATGAACTTATGGAAGGACTTACGTGATAGTGTCAGCTCTTTACAAAAGACAGTTGATGACATGAGACAGCCGGCTACTCAGCTTGTGCCTGTCCTGGCGTCTCAAAGGCCATCAGGGGCTCTAAAACGCCCGTTACCTCAGATAGAGATACAGACGCCGACACGGATACTGACTCCAGTGTCGACGGTGAAGAGACAAATGTGACTTCCAGTAGGGCCACACGTTACATGATTGAGGCAATGAAAGATGTTTAACACATTTCTGATAGTACAAGTACAGGTTGAGTATCCCATATCCAAATATTCCGAAATACGTAATATTCCGAAATACGGACTTTTTTGATTGAGAGTGAGATAGTGAAACCTTTGTTTTTTGATGGCTCAATGTACACAAACTTTGTTTAATACACAAAGTTATTAATAATATTGTATTAAATGACCTTCAGGCTGTGGGTATAAGGTGTATATGAAACATAAATGAATTGTGTGAATGTAGACACACTTTGTTTAATGCACAAAGTTATAAAAAATATCTAAAATTACTTTCAGGCTCTGTGTATGAGGTGTATATGTAACAAATGCATTCTGTGCTTAGATTTAGGTCCCATCACCATGATATCTCATTATGGTATCTAATTATTCCAAAATACGGAAAAATCCCATATCCAAAATACCTCTGGTCCCAAGCATTTTGGATAAGGGATACTCAACCTGTACCACTAAAAAGGGTATTATGTTTGGTGAGAAAAAACTACCCGTAGTTTTTCCTGCATCTGATGAATTAAATGAAGTGTGTGATGAAGCGTGGGTTTCCCCCGATAAAAAACTGATAATTCCTAAAAAGTTATAGCCATCATACCCTTTCCCGCCAGAGGATAGGGCACGTTGGGAAACACCCCCTAGGGTGGATAAAGCGCTCACACGCTTGTCAAAACAAGTGGCACTACCGTCTCCTGATACGGCCGCCCTTAAGGAACCTGCTGATAGAAAGCAGGAGAATATCCTAAAATGTATATACACACATACTGGTGTTATACTGCGACCAGCAATCGCCTCAGCCTGGATGTGCAGTGCTGGGGTGGCTTGGTCGGATTCCCTGACTGACAATATTGATACCCTGGATAGGGATAGTATATTACTGACTATAGAGCATTTAAAAGATGCATTTTTATATATGCGTGATGCACAGAGGGATATTTGCCGACTGGCATCAAGAGTAAGTGCGCTGTCCATTTCTGCCAGAAGGGGGTTATGGACGCGGCAGTGGTCAGGTGATGCGGATTCCAAAAGGCATATGGAAGTATTACCTTATAAAGGGGAGGAGTTATTTGGGGTAGGTCTATCAGACCTGGTGGCCACGGCGACTGCTGGGAAATCCACATTTTTACCCCAGGTAGCCTCTCAACATAAGAAGACGCCGTATTATCAGGCGCAGTCCTTTCGGCCCCATAAGGGTAAGAGGGCAAAAGGCTCCTCTTTTCTGCCCCATGGCAGAGTAAGAGGAAAAAGGCTGCAGCAGACAGCCAGTTCCCAGGAACAGAAGCCCTCTCCCGCTTCTGCCAAGTCCTCAGCATGACGCTGGGGCTTTACAAGCGGACTCGGGTACGGTAGGGGCCCGTCTCAAGAATTTCAGCGCGCAGTGGGCTCACTCACAAGTGGACCCCTGGATCCTTCAGGTGGTATCTCAGGGGTACAAATTGGAATTCGAGACGTCTCCCCCTCGCCGTTTCCTAAAGTCTGCTTTACCGACGTCTCCCTCCGACAGGGAGGCGGTATTGGAAGCCATTCACAAGCTGTATTCCCAGCTGGTGATAATCAAGGTACCCCTCCTGCAACAGGGAAAGGGGTATTATTCCACACGGTTTGTGGTACCGAAGCCGGACGGCTCGGTGAGACCTATTTTAAATCTAAAATCTTTGAACACTTACATACAGAGGTTCAAATTCAAGATGGAGTCACTCAGAGCAGAGATCGCGAACCTGGAAGAAGGGGGTTATATGGTGTCTCTGGATATCAAGGATGCTTACCTCCATGTCCCAATTTACCCTTCTCATCAAGGGTACCTCAGGTTTGTGGTACAGAACTGCCACTATCCGTTTCAGACGCTGCCGTTTGGATTGTCCACGGCGCCCCGGGTCTTTACCAAAGTAATGGCCGAAATGATGATACTCCTTCGAAAGAAAGGAGTTTTGATTATCTCTTACTTGGACGATCTCCTGATAAGGGCAAGATCCAGGGAACAGTTGGTAGTCGGAGTAGCACTATCTCAAGTAGTGCTGCGGCAGCACGGTTGGATTCTCAATATCCCAAAATCGCAGCTGATCCCGACGACACGTCTTCTATTCCTTGGAATGATCCTGGACACAGTCCACAAAAAGGTGTTTCTCCCGGAAGAGAAAGCCAGGGAGTTATCCGAGCTAGTCAGAAACCTACTAAAACCAGGCCAAGTATCAGTGCATCAATGCACAAGGGTCCTGGGAAAAATGGTGGCTTCCTACGAAGCAATCTTATTCGGCAGATTCCACGCAAGAACATTCCAGTGGGACCTGCTGGACAAATGGTCCGGATCGCATCTTCAGATGCATCAGCGGATAACCCAGTCTCCAAGGACAAGGGTGTCTCTCCTGTGGTGGTTGCAGAGTGCTCATCTTCTCGAGGGCCGCAGATTCGGCATTCAGGACTGGGTCCTGGTGACCACAGATGCCAGCCTGCGAGGCTGGGGAGCAGTCACACAGGGAAGAAATTTCCAGGGCTTGTGGTCAAGCCTGGAGACATCACTTCACATAAATATTCTGGAGTTGAGGGCCATTTACAATGCTCTAAGCCAAGCAAGACCTCTGCTTCAAGGTCTGCCGATACTGATCCAGTCGGACAACATCACGGCAGTCGCCCACGTAAACAGACAGGGCGGCACAAGAAGCAGGAGGGCAATGGCAGAAGTTGCAAGGATTCTTCGCTGGGCGGAAAATCATGTGATAGCACTGTCAGCAGTGTTCATTCCGGGAGTGGACAACTGGGAAGCAGACTTCCTCAGCAGGCACGACCTCCACCCGGGAGAGTGGGGACTTCACCCAGAAGTCTTCCACATGATTGTAAACCGTTGGGAAAAACCAAAGGTGGACATGATGGCGTCCCGCCTCAACAAAAAACTGGACAGGTATTGCGCCAGGTCAAGGGACCCTCAGGCAATAGCTGTGGACGCTCTGGTAACACCGTGGGTGTACCAGTCAGTGTATGTGTTCCCTCCTCTGCCTCTCATACCCAAGGTACTGAGAATTATAAGACGGAGAGGAGTGAGAACTATACTCGTGGCTCCGGATTGGCCAAGAAGGACTTGGTACCCGGAACTTCAAGAGATGCTCACAGAGGACCCATGGCCTCTACCTCTAAGAAGGGACCTGCTCCAGCAAGGACCCTGTCTGTTCCAAGACTTACCGCGGCTGCGTTTGACGGCATGGCGGTTGAACGCCGGATCCTGAAAGAGAAAGGCATTCCGGAGGAAGTCATCCCTACCCTGATCAAAGCCAGGAAGGATGTAAAGATAAAGCATTATCACCGCATTTGGCGGAAATAGGTTGCTTGGTGCAAGGCCAGGAAGGCCCCTACGGAGGAATTTCAACTGGGTCGATTCCTACATTTCCTGCAAACAGGAGTGTCTATGGGCCTCAAATTGGGATCCATAAAGGTTCAGATTTCGGCCCTGTCGATTTTCTTCCAGAAAGAACTGGCTTCAGTGCCTGAAGTTCAGACGTTTGTCAAGGGGGTGCTGCATATACAGCCTCCTTTTGTGCCTCCAGTGGCACCTTGGGATCTCAATGTAGTTTTGGGGTTCCTAAAATCACATTGGTTTGAACCGCTTAAATCTGTGGATTTAAAATATCTCACGTGGAAAGTGGTCATGTTGTTGGCCTTGGCTTCGGCCAGGCGCGTGTCAGAATTGGTGGCTTTATCCTGTAAAAGCCCTTACCTGATTTTTCTTACGGACAGGGCAGAATTGAGGACTCGTCCTCAATTTCTCCCTAAGGTGGTTTCAGCGTTTCACCTGAACCAGCCTATTGTGGTACCTGCGGCTACTAGGGACTTGGAGGACTCCAAGTTGCTGGACGTAGTCAGGGCCCTGAAAATATGTTTCCAGGACGGCTGGAGTCAGAAAATCTGACTCGCTGTTTATTCTGTATGCACCCAACAAGCTGGGTGCTCCTGCTTCTAAGCAGACTATTGCTCGTTGGATTTGTAGTACAATTCAGCTTGCACATTCTGTGGCAGGCCTGCCACAGCCAAAATCTGTAAAAGCCCATTCCACACGGAAGGTGGGCTCTTCTTGGGCGGCTGCCCGAGGGGTCTCGGCTCTACAACTTTGCCGAGCAGCTACTTGGTCAGGGGCAAATACGTTTGCTAAATTCTACAAATTTGATACCCTGGCTGAGGAGCACCTGGAGTTCTCTCATTCGGTGCTGCAGAGTCATCCGCACTCTCCCGCCCGTTTGGGAGCTTTGGTATAATCCCCATGGTCCTTACGGAGTTCCCAGCATCCACTAGGACGTCAGAGAAAATAAGAATTTACTTACCGATAATTATATTTCTCGTAGTCCGTAGTGGATGCTGGGCGCCCATCCCAAGTGCGGATTGTCTTCAATACTTGTACATAGTTATTGTTAACTAATTCGGGTTATTGTTGTTGTGAGCCATCTTTCCAGAGGCTCCTCTGTTATCATGCTGTTAACTGGGTTCATATCACAAGTTGTACGGTGTGATTGGTGTGGCTGGTATGAGTCTTACCCGGGATTCATGAATCCTTCCTTATTGTGTACGCTCGTCCGGGCACAGTATCCTAACAGGCTTGGAGGAGGGTCATGGGGGGAGGAGCCAGTGCACACCAGGTAGTCCTAAAGCTTTACTTTTGTGCCCAGTCTCCTGCGGAGCCGCTATTCCCCATGGTCCTTACGGAGTTCCCAGCATCCACTACGGACTACGAGAAATAGAATTATCGGTAAGTAAATTCTTATTTTTACTCACCGGTAAATCTCTTTCTCGTAGTCCGTAGTGGATGCTGGGTGCCCATCCCAAGTGCGGATTGTCTGCAATACTTGTACATAGTTATTGTTAACTAAAGGGTTATTGTTGAGCCATCTGTTGAGAGGCTCCGTTGTTTTCATACTGTTAAACTGGGTATAGTATCACGAGTTATACGGTGTGATTGGTGTGGCTGGTAGGAGTCTTACCCGGGATTCAAAATCCTTCCTTATTATGTCAGCTCGTCCGGGCACAGTGTCCTAACTGAGGCTTGGAGGAGGGTCATAGTGGGAGGAGCCAGTGCACACCAGGTGACCTAAAAGCTTTCTTTAGTTGTGCCCAGTCTCCTGCGGAGCCGCTATTCCCCATGGTCATTTCGGAGTTCCCAGCATCCACTACGGACTACGAGAAATAGATTTACCGGTGAGTAAAATCTTATTTTTTCTTTTTCTATCACACAAATAATTTTTATTTTTCTTTGATTTTAATATTTCGCTCTATTAATAAAGGACATATTTAGTCCCATTAGAAAAATAATTTCAGGCAACCATTTTGGTTATGGGCATTTAAACCAATACTTACTAATATTACTGAGGATATACATTTCTGTAAAATCTTATTTAAAAATTGTCAGTTGGGTAGAGTGCACCACAAAGTATACCTGGTTTCTTTTGTCCTTCCCCTCTCTTGGGGATTTGTATTTTATAGCCTCACTCAAACCAGGTGGTAGCACCTTTTGGAGCCTTTAAAAAAAAAATTTGTTTTTTTTGTTTACCACATACATTTGTAAACTCCCAAAATTAGGGTTTGATTGGATATAGTAAAAGGCATCCCAACTTTGTAATGAAAACTGTTATCAATTTATCTTGGTGCGGGTTACCCCCCAGTATCTGGCAGGATTGTCTTGCCTGACCAGCACTGGAACTTTTAGGCCAGAAAGCTTGTAATCATTTGGTGCCAATCCGCTGTCGCTCCAGCATATCCCAATGTTATCCTGTGGACATAGGAGAAATACCGTTATCAACGGTAAGTTCTTATCATAACATATATTTCTGCTCCCTCAACCTCCAGATCTACTGATGCAGGGTCCTTGTTATCACAGGCATCTGGATCAACTGTCTTGCGTGGCTGTTGAAACCTCTATGCTGAAGTCAAGCGGTTTTTCACAACAGGTAATTCAAACTATGCTCAGAGCAAGGAAACCCTCCTCAGCTCGCATTTATCACCGAATATGGCAAGCCTATATTCATTGGTGCAGTTAAAGAAGTATGGATCCAAAATCTTTGAGTATCCACAATCTTAGATTTCCTTCAGGCAGGAATGGATGGATAAGGGCTTGAAGTATCCGCATTGACTGGTTCCAAAAGAAAGTTGACACTTTACAGGATGTGCATACTTTTTTCCAGGGAATGCTGCGCATTCAACCACCCTTTGTTCCTCCTGCAGTACCTTGGGATTTAAATCTGGTCCTCAAAGCCCTTCAAGGGGCTCCGTTTGAACCACTTAATAAAGTGGATCTTAAATGGTTGACAGCTAAAGTACTCTTTCTACGGACTGACATCAGCTAGAAGAGTATCAGATTTAGGAGCGCTGTCATGTAAGTCTCCTTTTCTGATTTTTTTTTTTTTTCCCAGATAAAGCAGTTCTCAGAACTAGGTCTGGTTATCTTCCTAAGGTGGTCTCTAAGTTTCACCTTAATGAAGAAATTGTAGTCCCGGCTTTTCAGGTGTTGGGACTTTCTGCGGGAGAAGCGTCGCTGGATGTAGTCCGTGCATTAAGAATCTACGTGGCTCGTACCAGTGCCATCAGAAAGACTATTCTCTCTTCATTCTCTACAGATTTTAAAAGAGAGGATGGCCTGCTACTAAACAGACGCTAGCAAGATGGCTTTGAATGACTATTTCAAAAGCATATTCTCGAGCTGATCTCCCTGTACCGGCTAATGTTCTTGCTCACTCTACACGTAAGGTAGGTCCTACATGGGCAGCACAACATGGTGCTTCAGCAGAACAGATATGTAAGGCAGCCACATGGTCTTCCATTAACACATTCATTAGACATTATGGGGTATATGCAATTGCCGGCGAATCGCGGCAATTTTTCGTTCGTTTTTTAATTCGACACAATTCGACCGTCGAATTCTGGCAAGTAGGTGCCGGAATTCAACATATTCAATAAAAAACGGATTCAACAGTCCCGCTTGGATGCCTTGGATACTTTTGCCTCTCATGATGCTGAATTCGGGTGTAATGTTCTCCTGCCTAATCAGGAGCATCCCCACCACTAAAAATTGCTTTAAGTCCCAATGTTATCCTGTGGATAACCTGTGGACCCTGCCGGAGAAATGTACGTTATGGTAGGAACTTACCGTTGATAACAGTATTTCTCCTATGTCCACAGGTTTCCACAGGGATCCCACCCTGACGCACCTGATTTGAGAATCTTTATACTCGCTAACCTCTTCCCTCTTGTATGAAAGGGTGTGCATGTGTGTTCTTCTCGCCTGAATAGGGTTCTACATAATGCTCCTGCCTAAATGCTTTGGAATACAACGGATTTGCCTGAGCCAGTGGGCGGGGATATATGGACGAGGCCGTTGCATCCTGGGAGGCCAGAAAGCTTGTGATCGTTTGGTGCAAATCCGCTGTCACTCCATCATATCCCAATGTTATCCTGTGGACATAGGAAAAGTACTGTTATCAACGGTAATTTCTTACCATAACGTATATATTGATTGCGTGACTAAAGCAGCAGATGCCAAGAAGGTTTCTCAGCCCCCTCTAGGGGTTCATATTACCGCTCACTGCCACAAGTGCTCCAGTCTTATTCTTGCTCTGATCAGCCTGATGTGGATGATGATATGGGTGAGGACAGCTTGCTGTCTCCTGAGGTGGAGGCTCTCATTTCTCTAGCATCCTTAAGGGATATTGGGGAATCTAGTACGATTGGGTATAGACTGGGTCCAAAGGAGCCAGTGCACTTTACATTTCTTCAACTGGGTGTGCTGGCTCCTAACCTCTATGCGCCCTCCCACAGGCAGTTTAGAAAAAAGTGCCCTCAGGAGAGGATGCACATCTCTGAGCTCCAAAGAGTTTTCTTCAATTTCTTTTTCATGTTTTTTTTTTCTTTTCGGTATGCTGTTTGGACAACAGCTTTCCTGCACCATGGGAGTTAGGTGGGGGGCGGTCACCGGCCTTTACGAGGTGCAGAGCCGCTTCCTCGCTGCAGGACCAATTTCCTTAAGGGTGGTTGTTCAGCGGGGCACTGCGCCTTGGCTGTCGCAGCATGCCGCACACCCCTAACAATGCCTAAAGGAGACATCTGTGGCGAGTACAATCCAGGGGCCCCCGCTAGGGGGGTCCCCCGGTTCACTGTGCGGCTGAACGCGGGAGAGGCGTGCGGGTCCCGCTAAGATCCCCCTTGTAGACTGGCACAAAACCGCTTAAGCTAGCACTACTTGTGACATTTTTAAGCTGAAAGGAGACTTTGCCAGTATAATATATCACTTTAGCTCCTGCGCCATTGGAGGTGGCGGAGCTTCCTCAGAGCGGGACCAGAGGCAGTTTGGTGCCTTCCGCTGCTTATCTGCAGTCATCCACAGCACACACAGTGCCTCCTGACGACTCAGCCGTGCTGGATATCTGGTACATGGTGTAGCAAAGGGGGAGAGCCGCTATTGTACACTATATGGGTCCTCTACAGGACAAAATTTGTTAGTGTCTACTGTGATATAGTTAGCTGACAGCCTCACTGGGGCTGTACAGATAAGGGTGTGCTGGTGTCCTTCTCTCTCAGTCTCCTCTCACATACAGTAGGGCAGGCTTGCAATATAACTGTCTGGGTGTATGTGTATGTTATTGTGCTTACTGTGAAACATGGGTAAGCACAAGCTATGCATTGTATGCCACACCAGATTCTCTCCATTATCATCTGATTCTGTTTCGTGTGAACAATGCAGCCAATTTTCACAAATCGGTGAAGGGGCTGGGGGAGAGGATCCAGAGCCCCACTGGCTAGGGTCTCTTAAAACTATGTCTGATATCTCATCCCATCTCACTGCTAATGTACAGAAAACTCAGCTACTTCAACAAGTTGTTGCATATTTAGCTGCTAGGGCAGATGCGGCACAGCACCCCTCATCTCATACAGGACCACAAAAGTGTGCTTTACCTGCACTACTCTCTGATACAGATGAGGATGTATAGGAGGATGGGGAGGACTTAGAACCCCGTTAGTGGGGATCCCGATTCTGCTCGGGATATTGAACCCCTAATTCTGGCTATACGGGACGTGTTAAAGCTCCCTCTAGAGGACGCTCTGTCACAGCAGTCGTTTTTCTTTGTATAAAACAAGCCTAATGTCACTTTCCCTGATTATGCAGAGTTAGATTACCTACTCAAGCTGGCCTGGAAAAATCCAGTGTCAAGTGTCCAAAAATATTTTGCGCACTTTCCCATTTTGCTCCTGAAAGTAAGAAATTTTGGGAGGAACCCCCAGGGTTTGACTTATCAGTCTCTCGACTGTCCAAAAAAAGCGGTGCTGCCTGCCCCGGGCTCCTTTACCATGAAGGACCCTGGGGATAGGAAAATAGAGACTACACTCAAATCTATTTACATGGTAGCAGGTGTATCGCAAAAGCCAGTCATTGCGACTTGCTATAGATGACCCATGCCATTAATTCCTGGGCCACTCAAATTCAGGGGGGCCTCTCGGGGGATATGTCCTTGGTCACTATGGTGACCCTCCTGAAACACTTTCAGGACACTACACGTGTCCTCTGTGATTCGCCCAAGGAGATGGGGAACATTAATGCTATGACTTCTGCCATGGCAGTGTTGGCACGCAGGGCGTTGTGGTTGCGTCAGTGGATTGACACAGAATCCAAACGTAGTGTGGAATCCCTCTCCTTTTGTGGGGAATGGCTCTTTGGGGTTGATTTGGATACCTGGATTTCCAAAGTTACGGTTGGGAAACCCATTCTAGAAAATGCTATGGAATTGTGGGCAGTTCTCAATGCGTTGTCGCTTACCCTGCCTTTGGTACAGAACAGGCCTGTTCAAGTACAATCAGACAGCATTGGCATAAATCATCAAGGCGGCACTCGAAGCCACATGGCAATACTGGAAGTATCAAAAATCCTCTGTTGGGCGGAACGCCATCTGCCAGCAATATCGTCAGTGTTCATTTCTGGAGTCCTCAACTAGGAAGCGGATTTCCTCAGTCGTCAGGACGTTCACGCCGGAGAGTGAAGTCTTCATCCGGAAGTCATTCAACTCCTACTGGACAAGTGGGGCCTACCAGATGTAGTCCTGATAGCGTCTCGACACAATCACAAGGTTCCAGTCTTCGGATCAAGGATAAGGAATCCTCAAGCAGCGTTCGGGGACGCACTGGCAATTCCATGGAACTTTCGGCTGCCATACATGTTCCCTCCAGTGTCACTCTTGCCCCCAGGGCACTATGGAAGTTCAAGCAAGAAAGAGCAATATTACTTCTAGTCGCTCCAGCGTAGCCCAGATGGCATTGGTTCTCAGACCTGCAAGGTCTATTGATAGAGCGTCCTCTTCTACTTCCTCAACGCCCAGACCTCCTCGTTCAGGGCCCTTGTGTCTACCCAGACCTGACCAGACTGGCTTCGACGGCGTGGCTCTTGAAGCTTCACTCCTGAGGGCCAAAGGATTCTTCAAGGCAGTTATTCAAACTATGTTGACGACCCGCAAACCACCTTCTGCACGGATTTATTACAGGGTCTGGAACTCGTCACATGGTGTGTTGCAAAGAATTATGGTGCCTATTCATTCAGAACTTCCAGGCTTTTGACTTTTCTGCAACAAGGCTTAGATTTAGGCTCCCTCGAGGTTCATATTTCTGCCTTTTCGGTGTGGTTTCAGTGAAAAATTGCATTTATTCTTGATGTTCATACTTTCACTCGGGGTGTTTTACGGATTCAGCTTCCCTTTGTCCCTCTTGTGGCTCCATGGGGTCTTTCTGTTGTATTAAATGCCCTGCAAGTCTCCATTTGAACCTCTTAAGTCTGTGGACCTTAAATGCCTTTATGCTTAAGGTCGTGTTTCTGCTGGCTATTGCCTCTGCTAGGAGGGTGTCAGACTTGGGTGCTTTGTCCTGTCGTCCACACTTTGATTTTTAACTGTGACCGGGCAGTTCTTCGAACTTGCCCCGGTTATCTACCTAAAGTGGTATCTTCTTTCCATCTTAACCAAGAGATAGTGGTTCCGGCTTTTATCTCTTCTGGTTTGTCTGCGCTAAGGGCTCTCCGTATCTACATGGAGAGGACTGCCTCTATCCGGAGGTCAGATACCCTTTTTGTACTTTTTGGGTTTTCACAAACGTGGCTGGCCTGCGAATAAGCAATGCTTGGCCAGATGGGTTAGAAAGGTGATTGTACAAGCTTATGCGCAGGCTGGACTCCCAGCTCCTGCTGCTATCAAAGCCCATTCTACTCGTTCTGGTAAACCTTCTTGGGCGGCCTGCCGTGGGCGTCAGCTGAACAATTGTGTAAGGCAGCTACGTGGTCCTCTGAACACATTCATTAGGTTCTATGCCTTTGATACTTCTGCCTCCCAGGATGCTTCCTTTGGACGCCAGGTTCTTGTGCCTGCCATAATGCGTCCCCTCCTATGAGGAACTGCTTTAGGACATCCTCGATGTATTCCCTGTGGAATCCCAGTGTACCCCGCTGCAGAAAACGAGATTTATGGTAGACTTCCCATAGTTAAATCTTTCTGCGTGGTACACTGTATTCCACAGGGCGCCCACCCTGACACTCTTGGCTTCTTTGGGTTTGTATGGCATTAGCCGCTTGTCCCATCTCCTGTCGTGAGAATGTGGCTCTATGTGACTAACATCTACCTGCTACTGCATTGGTCTGGTTAACGAAACTGAGCTCCAGTGCCCGGAGGCGGGCTTATAGCGGAGGTGGTGCAGTGCATCCTGGGAATAGTCAAAGCTTTAGCCTGTTGGTGTCTCAGGTCAAGATCCATCTCTAGACCCCAGATGTTATCCCTGTGGAATCCAGTGTACCTCGCAGAAAGATTTAAGTATGGTAGGTCTACCATAAATCCTTCTTTTTTTTTCTTTTTTTCTTTCTATTTTTTGGGGGTCGAATCGGCATGTGCAAAAACGGACCAGAAAAACTGTCAAATGCCCGCGAATGCGCCAATCCACGTTACTTTGAATAGGTCAAATGTGAATTCGACCTGCAAACTGACAAAGTGCCGTATAATAAGAAAATTTAAGTACCGGTACTTGTATTGTGGCGCCTATGAAGATGCCCATTATGTGGAAAATGGTTGATATTCATAGTGTTCCCCTACACTCTGAACAGTTTTACATAATTACAGTATAGATTAATCTTTGCGGCTCTATAGTCTTTTAGAAGTATTTTGCTGTATGACACTATTTAAAAAAAATATGCTTTTCTTCCAACCAGGTGAGATGCATTCACAGTACAGGCAACCCAGGTCGCACTCAGGAAAAATCCTGGTTTAGAGGAGGGTCATGGACCTGGTACATTTTACCAGCGGTCGGGATGCGGGCAGTCACATGACCGACAACAGCATCTCGACAATGAGAATGGGGGACAGGGTAATTATTTTACTTGTCCTCTATCCTAGCCCGCCTTGGGTGGCGGCTACAGCTTAACACCACTCCCCACCCTTTTGTGGCTAACCCTAACAACCCCCTGCCATAGGGCTGGTGGACCTTCCTATGATCTTAGCACGTGTGGCGGCCTGGTCTGTGTCTATTTTCTCAAAGCAATTTTACTGACCCTAATCGTATAGATAAAGCAATATTGGCTGCTACTTGTGTGATTCTGCTGTGCCTAACAATAAAAGTGCAAAATAAGACAGCATAAACAGTACTAATATTTCCTAGGCATTTTATAAATAAATACAAAAACCTCAATAGGAAATGGATGCATTTAGGGGCTGAATCAGAGGTGGATGCTATAGAACAGCTTCTGCGTCTTTGTACGCAGAGACTGTCTTTTAAAATATGTTAAAGCACCCACTGCCTGCTTTTCTGTGATCTGCTGCTGCATGCGAAGATGCAGCATTTGATCAACTGTGTGAGCATCGTACATCCGAGCAACCCTGTCCGGAGAGATCACACTTGCACTTCCAGGGCCAGTGTAGCTGTGTCCAAGGATGGAGCCATTGGCTTCAGCACGCCCAGAAACCTCTCCTTTAAATTTATATAATGTTCTTTCTCTAACGTCCTAGAGGATGCTGAGGACTCCGTAAGGACCATGGGGAATAGACGGGCTCTGCAGGAGAGAGGGCACTTTAAGAAAGCTTTGGATTCTGGGTTTGCACTGGCTCCTCCCTCTATGTCCCTCCTCCAGACCTCAGTTTTACACTGTGCACAGAGCGAGATGGGTGCACTGCAGGGAGCTCTGTGCCTTGGAAGCATTTTTGTTTGGATTTTTTCTACATTTTTACAGGGAGCACTGCTGGCAACAGGCTCCCTGCATCGAGGGACTGAGGAGAGAGGGGCAGACCTTCTTAATTGATAGGCTCTGCTTCCTCGGCTACTGGACACCATTAGCTCCAGAGGGGGTGAACGCAGGTTCTTACTGGGCATCCACCCCCCAGAGCCGCGCCGCCGTTCTCCTCACAGAGCCAGAAGAAACGAAGTCAGAAGACGTCTCAGGCGGCAGAAGCTTTCAGAGCTTCACTGAGGTAACGCACAGCACTGCAGCTGTGCGTCATTGCTCCCATACACCTCACATACTCCGGTCACTGTAAGGGTGCAGGTCGCAGGGGGTGCGCCCTGGGCAGCAATATAACACCTCTCTTATGGCAAAAGACAATATACATGTACAGGTGGGCACTGTACATGTATATAAAAGAGTCTCCGCCATTTTTTAATCACTTTGAGCAGGACTGAAGCCCGCCGCCGAGGGGGCGGGACTTCTCCCTCAGCACTCACCAGTGCCATTTTCTCTCCACAGCACCGCTGAGAGGAAGCTCCCCGGACTCTTCCCTGCTTACACACGGTGAAGGGGTGTTAAAAAGAGAAGGGGGGGAGGGGGCACATAATTGGCGGATAACATATTATACAGTGCGGCTGGGGAAAAACATTTTGTGTTGGTCTCCAGGGTCATTGCGCTGGGGTGTGTGCTGGCATACTCTGTCTCTCCAAAGGGCCTTAAAGGGGATACTGTCTTCAGAAAAGAGTTTCCCTGTGTGTGTGTGAAGTGTCTGTACGCGTGTGTCGACATGTTTGACGAGGAAGTCTCGCTTAATGTGGAGGGGGAGTGCTTGAATGTCATATCGCCGTTGACAGCGCCGACACAGGAATGGATGGATATGCTAATTGTCTTAAATGCAAATGTCAATCTATTGCATTAAAGGTTAGACAAGGCTGAAGCTAGGGATCAGTCAGGTAGCCAGACCATGCCTGTCCCTGTGGCGCCAGGACCTTCGGGGCCTCAGAAGCGCACCATATCCCAGATCGATGAGACAGATACCGACACGGATACTGACTCTAGTGTCGACTATGAAGATGCAAAATTACAGCCGAGGGTGGCAAAAGATATTCGGTACATGATTATTGCCATTAAAGAGGTTTTGCATATTACTGAGGAACCCCCTGTCCCTGACACGAGGGTACACATGTATAAAGGGAATAAGCCTGAGGTCACCTTTCAGTCCTCATTTGAGCTGAGCGAATTGTGCAAAAAGGCTTGGGAATCTCCAGATAGACCACATGTTCCCAAAAGGATTCTTATGGCGTATCCTTTTCCACAAACGGATAGAATAAGACGGGAATCTGCGCCTAAAGTTGACAAGGCGCTGACACGCTTATCCAAAAAGGTGGCACTGCCTTCGCAGGAGACGGCTTCCCTCAAGGATCCTGCTGATCGCAGACAGGAAATTACCATGAAGCACATTTACACTCATTCCGGTACTATTGTTAGACCGGCTATGGCGTCGGCCTGGGTTTGTAGTGCTGTCATGGCATGGGCAGATTCCTTATCTACGGAGCTTGACACCTTATATAGGGATGCCATTTTAATGACCATAGAGCATATCTGGGAGGCTGCCTTGTATATGAGAGATGCTCAAAGAGACATTTGTTTACTAAGCCCCAGAATAAACGCTATGTCTATTTCTGCTAGGCGGCTCCTGTGGACCCGACAGTGGACGGGAGACGCAGATTCATAGCGGCATATGGAGTCCTTGCCTTACAAGGGGGAGGAGTTGTTTGGAGACGCCCTCTCGGACCTTGTCTCTACTGCTACGGCTGGTAAGTCAAATTTCTTACCTTATGTCCCCCCCGCAGCATACAAAAAAGGCACCTCATTTTCAAATGCAGTCCTTTCGTTCCAATAAGAGCAAAGAAGGTACGGGGATCGTCCTTTGTTGCCAGAGGAAAAGGCGAGGGAAAAAGGCTGCACACAGCTAGTTCCCAGGAGCAGAAGTCCTCCCTTGCATCTGCAAAGTCCACCGCATGACCCTGGGGCTTCCCGGGGGGAGGCAGACCTAGTGGGGGCTCGTCTTCGGTTTTTCAGCCACTTCTGGGTTCGCTCACAGGTGGATCCCTGGGCATTAGAGATTGTTTCTCAGGGATACAGGCTGGAATTCGAAGACTTGCCTCCTCGACGGTTTTTCAATTCGGCTCTGCCGGCTTCCCCGTCAGAGAGGGAGCTAGTGTTGGCAGCAATCCAAAAATTGTATCTTCAACAGGTGATTATCACCGTTCCTCATCTCCAGCAAGGAGAGGGATATTACTCAACCCTGTTTGTGGTCCCGAAACCAGACGGTTCGGTCAGACCCATTTTAAATCAAAAATCCCTGAACCTGTACTTGAAGAGGTTCAAGTTCAAAATGGAATCACTCAGGGCGGTCATCGCCAGCTTGGAGGGGAGGGGATTGGATGGTGTCCCTGGACATAAAGGATGCTTACCTTCATGTTCCGATATCCCCCCTCACCAGGCGTTCCTGAGATTTGCAGTGCAGGACTGTCACTACCAATTTCAGACGTTGCCGTTTGGGCTTTCCACGGCCCCGAGATTTTTCACCAAGGTAATGGCAGAAATGATGGTGCTCCTGCGCAGGCAGGGTTTCACAATTATCCCATACTTGGACGATCTCCTCATAAAGGCGAGATCTCGGGAGAAGTTGCTGGACAGCGTGTCTCTGTCTATAAAGACGTTGCAGATACACGGCTGGATTCTCAATATACCGAAGTCCCAGCTAGTCCCTACAACGCGTCTGACCTTTTTGGGCCTGATTCTAGACACAGACCAGAAAAAGGTTTTTCTTCAGATCGAAAAGGTTTAGGAGCTCATAGCCCTGGTCAGGAACCTATTAAAGCCAAAAAAGGTTTCAGTGCATCATCGCACACGGGTTCTGGGGAAGATGGTAGCTTTATACGAGGCCATCCCCTTCGGCAGGTTCCATGCAAGAACTTTTCAATGGGACCTCTTGGACAAGTGGTCAGGGTCCCATTTACAAATGCATCAAAGGATCACCCTGTCTCCCAGTACCAGGGTATCTCTCCTGTGGTGGCTGCACAGTGCTCACCTACTAAAGGGTCGCAGATTCGGCATTCAGGACTGGGTCCTGGTGACCACGGACGCAAGCCTCCGAGGCTGGGGAGCAGTCACACCGGGAAGAAATTTCCAAGGTCTCTGGTAAAATCTAGAGACTTGTCTCCACATCAACGTCCGTGAGTTGAGGGCCATATACAACGCCCTGCGTCAAGCGGAGGAATTGCTGCTGGAAAAACCGGTTCTGATTCAGTCAGACAATGTCACGGCAGTGGCTCATGTAAACCGCCAAGGCGGAACGCGAAGCAGAGTGGCCATGGCAGAAGCGACCAGGATTCTACGCTGGGCGGAAGGCCATGTAAGCGCACTATCAGCAGTGTTCATCCCGGGGGTGGACAACTAGGAGGCGGATTTCCTCAGCAGGCACGACCTGCATCCGGGAGAGAGGGGACTTCATCAAGAAGTCTTCGCACAGATCACGGGTCGGTGGGGGCTGCCTCAAGTAGACATGATGGCGTCCCGTCTCAACAAAAAGCTAAAGCGATATTGTGCTAGGTCAAGGGACCCTCAGGCGGTAGCGGCAGATGCTCTGGTGACACCTTGGGTGTTCAGATCGGTCTATGTGTTTCCTCCTCTTCCTCTCATACCCAAGGTGTTGAGAATAAGAATAAGCAGGGTCAGAACAATCCTCATTGTTCCAGATTGGCCACGGAGGACTTGGTATCCGAAGTTGCTCTCAGAAGATCCGTGGCCTCTTCCTCTAAGGCAGGACCTTCTGCAGCAGGGGCCATGTCTGTTCCAAGACTAACCGCGGCTGCATTTGAAGGCATGGTGGTTGAACGCCGGATCCTAGCGGAAAAAGGGATTCCGGAGGTGGTCATTCCTACCCTGATCAAGGCTAGGAAAGACGTGACGTCGAAACATTATCACTGTATATGGCGAAAATATGTTTCTTGGTGTGAGGCCAGAGCTGCTCCTACGGAGGAGTTCCAGTTGGGTTGGGCCGTCTGCTTCACTTCCTTCAAACGGGAGTGAATTTGGGCCTAAAATTAGGGTCCATAAAGGTTCAAATTTCGGCCTTATCCATTTTCTTTCAAAGAGAATTGGCTTCTCTTCCTGAAGTACAGACTTTTGTGAAGGGCGTGCTGCATATTCAGCCTCCCTTTGTACCTCTGGTGGCGCCTTGTGACCTAAACGTGGTGTTACGTTTCCTCAAGTCACCTTGGTTTGAACCACTCAAAACAGTGGAGTTGAAATACCTCACTTGGAAAGTGGTCATGTTGTTGGCCTTAGCTTCTGCAAGGCGGGTTTCGGAATTGGCGGCTTTATCATATAAAAGCCCATACCTGATTTTTCACGTGGATAGGGCAGAGTTGAGTACTCGTCCTCAATTTCTGCCCAAGGTGGTCTCATCTTTTCATATGAACCAACCTATTGTCGTGCCTGTGGCTACACGGGACTTGGAGGATTCCGAGTCCCTGGATGTGGTCCGGGCTTTGAAGATTTATGTGACCAGAACAGCTAGGATCAGGAAGACCGAAGCTCTATTTGTTCGGTATGCGGCCAACAAGGTTGGCGCTCCTGCTTCAAAGCAGACTATTGCTCGCTGGATCTGTAACACGATTCAGCAGGCGCATTCTTCGGCAGGATTGCCATTGCCTAAATCGGTTAAGGCCCATTCCACTAGGAAGGTGGGCTCCTCTTGGGCGGCTGCCCGGGGGGTCTCTGCACTACAACTGTGCCGAGCGGCTGCTTGGTCGGGGTCAAACACCTTTGCAAAGTTCTATAAGTTTGATACCCTGGCTGAGGAGGACCTCCTGTTTGCTCAATCGGTGTTGCAGAGTCATCCGCACTCTCCCGCCCGTTTGGGAGCTTTGGTATAATCCCCATGGTCCTTACAGAGTCCCCAGCATCCTCTAGGACGTTCGAGAAAATAAGATTTTACTTACCGGTAAATCTATTTCTCGTAGTCCGTAGAGGATGCTGGGCGCCCGTCCCAAGTGCGGACTTCTTCTGCAAGACTTGTATATAGTTATTGCTTACATAAGGGTTATGTTATAGTTGATCGGGTTTGAACCGAGGCTATGTTATTGTTCATACTGTTAACTGGGTAGTTTATCACAAGTTCTACGGTATGATTGGTGTGGCTGGTATGAATCTTGCCCTTAGATTTACAAAAATCCTTTCCTCGTACTGTTCATCTCCTCTGGGCACAGTTTCTCTAACTGAGGTCTGGAGGAGGGACATAGAGGGAGGAGCCAGTGCACACCCAGAATACAAAGCTTTCTTAAAGTGCCCTGTCTCCTGCGGAGCCCGTCTATTCCCCATGGTCCTTACGGAGTCCCCAGCATCCTCTACGGACTACGAGAAATAGATTTACCGGTAAGTAAAATCTTATTTCTCTGACGTCCTAAGTGGATGCTGGGGACTCCGTCAGGACCATGGGGATTAGCGGCTCCGCAGGAGACAGGGCACAAAAGTAAAAGCTTTAGGATCAGGTGGTGTGCACTGGCTCCTCCCCCTATGACCCTCCTCCAAGCCTCAGTTAGATTTTTGTGCCCGGCCGAGAAGGGTGCAATCTAGGTGGCTCTCTTAAAGAGCTGCTTAGAGTAAAAGTTTTGTTAGGTTTTTTATTTTCAGTGAGTCCTGCTGGCAACAGGCTCACTGCTACGAGGGACTTAGGGGAGAAGAAGTGAACTCACCTGCGTGCAGGATGGATTGGCTTCTTAGGCTACTGGACACCATTAGCTCCAGAGGGATCGAACACAGGCCCAGCCATGGAGTCCGGTCCCAGAGCCGCGCCGCCGACCCCCTTGCAGATGCCGAAGAGTGAAGAGGTCCAGAAACCGGCGGCAGAAGACTTTTCAGTCTTCATGAGGTAGCGCACAGCACTGCAGCTGTGCGCCATTGTTGTCAGCACACTTCACACCAGCGGTCACTGAGGGTGCAGGGCGCTGGGGGGGGGCGCCTTGGGCAGCAATGAAATACCTATACTGGCTAAAAGATACATCACATATAGCCCCTGGGGCTATATGGATGTATTTAACCCCTGCCAGGTCTCAGAAAAACGGGAGAAGAAGCCCGCCGAAAAGGTGGCGGGGCCTATTCTCCTCAGCACACAGCGCCATTTTCCCTCACAGAAATACTGGTGGGAAGGCTCCCAGGCTCTCCCCTGCACTGCACTACAGAAACAGGGTTAAAACAGAGAGGGGGGACACTTATTTGACACCGGAATGGATGGCTTATTTAGGGAATTACGTGATAATGTCAACACGCTGCAAGGTCGGTTGACGACATGAGACGGCCGGCAAACCAATTAGTACCTGTCCAGGCGTCTCAAACACCGTCAGGGGCTTTAAAACGCCCATTTACCTCAGTCGGTCGACACAGACACGGACACTGACTCCAGTGTCGACGGTGAAGAAACAAACGTATTTTCCATTTGGGCCACACGTTACATGTTAAGGGCAATGAAGGAGGTGTTACATATTTCTGATACTACAAGTACCACAAAAGAGGGTATTATGTGGGGTGTGAAAAAACTACCTGTAGTTTTTCCTGAATCAGATAAATTAAATGAAGTGTGTGATGATGCGTGGGTTTCCCCCGATAAAAAATTATTGGCGTTATACCCTTTCCCGCCAGAAGTTAGGGCGCGTTGGGAAACACCCCTTAGGGTGGATAAGGCGCTCACACGCTTATCAAAACAAGTGGCGTTACCGTCTCCAGATACGGCCGCCCTCAAGGAGCCAGCTGATAGGAGGCTGGAAAATATCCTAAAAAGTATATACACACATACTGGTGTTATACTGCGACCAGCGATCGCCTCAGCCTGGATGTGCAGCGCTGGGGTGGCTTGGTCGGATTCCCTGACTGAAAATATTGATACCCTTGACAGGGACAGTATTTTATTGACTATAGAGCATTTAAAGGATGCATTTCTATATATGCGAGATGCACAGAGGGATATTTGCACTCTGGCATCAAGAGTAAGTGCGATGTCCATATCTGCCAGAAGATGTTTATGGACACGACAGTGGTCAGGTGATGCAGATTCCAAACGGCACATGGAAGTATTGCCGTATAAAGGGGAGGAGTTATTTGGGGTCGGTCCATCGGACCTGGTGGCCACGGCAACAGCTGGAAAATCCACCTTTTTTACCCCAAGTCACATCTCAGCAGAAAAAGACACCGTCTTTTCAGCCTCAGTCCTTTCGTTCCCATAAGGGCAAGCAGGCAAAAGGCCAGTCATATCTGCCCAGGGATAGAGGAAAGGGAAGAAGACTGCAGCAGGCAGCCCATTCCCAGGAACAGAAGCCCTCCACCGCTTTTGCCAGGTCCTCAGCATGACGCTGGGGCCGTACAAGCGGACTCAGGTGCGGTGGGGGGTCGTCTCAAGAGTTTCAGCGCGCAGTGGGCTCACTTGCAAGTGGACCCCTGGATCCTACAAGTAGTATCCCAGGGGTACAGATTGGAAATTCGAGACGTCTCCCCCTCGCAGGTTCCTGAAGTCTGCTTTACCAACGTCTCCCTCCGACAGGGAGGCAGTATTGGAAACAATTCACAAGCTGTATTCCCAGCAGGTGATAATCAAAGTACCCCTCCTACAACAAGGAAAGGGGTATTATTCCACACTATATTGTGGTACTGAAGCCAGACGGCTCGGTGAGACCTATTCTAAATGGGAAATATTTGAACACTTACATACAAAGGTTCAAATCAAGATGGAGTCACTCAGAGCAGTGATAGCGAACCAGGAAGAAGGGGACTATATGGTGTCCCTGGGCATCAAGGATGCTTACCTCCATGTCCCAATTTGCCCTTCTCACCAAGGGTACCTCAGGTTCGTGGTACAAAACTGTCACTATCAGTTTCAGACGCTGCCGTTTGGATTGTCCTCGGCACCCCGTGGATGATTCTTCTTCAAAGAAAAGGCGTCTTAATTATCCCTTACTTGGACGATCTCCTGATAAGGGCAAGGTCCAGAGAACAGTTGGAGGTCGGAGTAGCACTATCTCAAGTAGTTCTACGACAGCACGGGTGGATTCTAAATATTCCAAAATCGCAGCTGTCTCCGACGACACGTCTGCTGTTCCTAGGGATGATTCTGGACACAGTCCAGAAAAAGGTGTTTCTCCCGGAGGAGAAAGCCAGGGAGTTATCCGAGCTAGTCAGGAACCTCCTAAAACCAGGAAAAGTGTCAGTGCATCATTGCACAAGGGTCCTGGGAAAAATGGTGGCTTCTTACGAAGCGATTCCATTCGGCAGATTTCACGCAATAACTTTTCAGTGGGATCTGCTGGAAAAATGGTCCGGATCGCATCTTCAGATGCATCAGCGGATAACCCTGTCTCCATGGACAAGGGTGTCTCTTCTGTGGTGGCTGCAGAGTGCTCATCTACTAAAGGGCCTCAGATTCGGCATTCAGGACTGGGTCCTGGTGACCACGGATGCCAGCCTGAAAGGCTGGGGAGCAGTCACACAAGGAAAAAATTTCCAGGGAGTGTGATCAAGTCTGGAGACTTCTCTCCACATAAATATACTGGAGCTAAGAGCAATTTACAATGCTCTAAGCTTAGCAAGACCTCTGCTTCAAGGTCAGCCGGTATTGATCCAGTGGGACAACATCACGGCAGTCGCCCACGTAAACAGACAGGGCGGCACAAGAAGCAGGAGGGCAATGGCAGAAACTGCAAGGATTCTTCGCTGGGCGGAAAATCATGTGATAGCACTGTCAGCAGTGTTCATTCCGGGAGTGGACAACTGGGAAGCAGACTTCCTCAGCACGACCTCCACCCGGGAGAGTGGGGACTTCATCGGGAAGTCTTCCACATGATTGTGAACCGTTGGGAAAGACCAAAGGTGGACATGATGGCGTCCCGCCTGAACAAAAAACTGGACAGGTATTGCGCCAGGTCAAGAGACCCTCAGGCAATAGCTGTGGACGTTCTGGTAACACCGTGGGTGTACCAGTCGGTGTATGTGTTCCCTCCTCTGCTTCTCATACCTAAGGTACTGAGAATTATAAGACGTAGAGGAGTAAGAACTATACTCGTGGCTCCGGATTGACCAAGAAGGACTTGGTACCCGGAACTTCAAGAGATGCTCACAGAGGACTCATGGCCTCTGCCGCTAAGAAGGGACTTGCTTCAGCAAGTACCATGTCTGTTCCAAGACTTACCGCGGCTGCGTTTGACGGCATGGCGGTTGAACGCCGGATCCTAAGGGAAAAAGGCATTCCGGAAGAGGTCATTCCTGCCCTGGTCAAAGCCAGGAAGGAGGTGACCGCACAACATTATCACCACATGTGGCGAAAATATGTTGCGTGGTGTGAGGCCAGGAAGGCCCCACGAAGAAATTTCAACTCGGTCGATTCCTGCATTTCCTGCAAACAGGAGTGTCTATGGGCCTCAAATTGGGGTCCATTAAGGTTCAAATTTCGGCCCTGTCGATTTTCTTCCAGAAAGAATTGGCTTCAGTTCCTGAAGTCCAGAAGTTTGTCAAGGGAGTACTGCATATACAACCCCTTTTGTGCCTCCAGTGGCACTGTGGGATCTCAACGTAGTTCTGGGATTCCTCAAATCACATTGGTTTAAACCGCTCAAATCTGTGGATTTGAAATATCTCACATGGAAAGTAACCATGATGTTGGCCCTGGCCTCGGCCAGGCGAGTGTCAGAATTGGCGGCTTTGTCTCACGAAAGCCCATATCTGATTGTCCATTCGGACAGGGCAGAGCTGCGGACTCGTCCCCAGTTTCTCCCTAAGGTGGTGTCAGCGTTTCACCTGAACCAACTTATTGTGGTACCTGCGGCTACTAGGGACTTGGAGGACTCCAAGTTGCTAGATGTTGTCAGGGCCCTGAAAATATAGGTTTCCAGGACGGCTGGAGTCAGGAAAACTGACTTGCTGTTATCCTGTATGCACCCAAAAACTGGGTGCTCTTGCTTCTAAGCAGACGATTGCTAGTTGGATGTGTAGTACAATTCAGCTTGCACATTCTGTGGCAGGCCTGCCACAGCCAAAATATATAAATGCCCATTCCACAAGGAAGGTGGGCTCTTCTTGGGCGGCTGCCCGAGGGGTCTCTGCTTTACAACTTTGCCGAGCTGCTACTTGGTCAGGGGCACACCCTGGCTGAGGAGGACCTGGAGTTCTCTCACTCCGTGCTGCAGAGTCATCCGCACTCTCCCGCCCGTTTGGGAGCTTTGGTATAATCCCCATGGTCCTGACGGAGTCCCCAGCATCCACTTAGGACGTCCGAGAAAATAAGAATTTACTTACCGATAATTCTATTTCTCGTAGTCCGTAGTGGATGCTGGGCGCCCATCCCAAGTGCGGATTGTCTGCAATACTTGTACATAGTTATTGTTACAAAAATCGGGTTATTATTGTTGTGAGCCATCTTTTCAGAGGCTCCGCTGTTATCATGCTGTTAACCGGGTTCAGATCACAGGTTGTACAGTGTGATTGGTGTGGCTGGTATGAGTCTTACCCGGGATTCAAAATTCTTCCTTATTGTGTACGCTCGTCCGGGCACAGTATCCTAACGGAGGCTTGGAGGAGGGTCATAGGGGGAGGAGCCAGTGCACACCACCTGATCCTAAAGCTTTTACTTTTGTGCCCTGTCTCCTGCGGAGCCGCTAATCCCCACGGTCCTGACGGAGTCCCCAGCATCCACTACGGACTACGAGAAATAGAATTATCGGTAAGTAAATTCTTATTTTCTCTGACGTCCTAAGTGGATGCTGGGACTCCGTAAGGACCATGGGGAATAGCGGCTCCGCAGGAGACTGGGCACAACTAAAGAAAGCTTTAGGACTACCTGGTGTGCACTGGCTCCTCCGACTATAACCCTCCTCCAGACCTCAGTTGGAATCTTGTGCCCGGCTGAGCTGGATGCACACTAGGGGCTATCCTGAGCTCCTAGAAAGAAAGTATATTTAGGTTTTTTATTTTACAGTGAGATCTGCTGGCAACAGACTCACTGCAGCGAGGGACTAAGGGGAGAAGAAGCGAACCTACCTAACAGGTGGTAGTTTGGGCTTCTTAGGCTACTGGACACCATTAGCTCCAGAGGGATCGACCGCAGGACCCGACCTTGGTGTTCGTTCCCGGAGCCGCGACGCCGGCCCCCTTACAGAAGCAAGAAGTGTTCCGGAAAATCGGCGGCAGAAGACTTCTGTCTTCAACAAGGTAGCGCACAGCACTGCAGCTGTGCGCCATTGCTCCTCATGCACACCTCACACTCCGGTCACTGATGGGTGCAGGGCGCTGGGGGGGGGGGGCGCCCGGGCGCCCTGGCGCCCTGAGGGCTATATAAGACACCTTGGCTGGCAAATCATCACAATATATAGTCCCAGGGCTATATATGTGATAAATTACCCCTGCCAGAATCCATAAAAAAGCGGGAGAAAAGTCAGCCGAAAAAGGGGCGGGGCTATCTCCCTCAGCACACTGGCGCCATTTTTTCTTCACAGTGCAGCTGGAAGACAGCTCCCCAGGCTCTCCCCTGTAGTTTTCAGGCTCAAAGGGTTAAAAAGAGAGGGGGGGCACTAAATTTAGGCGCAATATATGTATACAAGCAGCTATTGGGGGAAAAAATCACTCGGTTATAGTGTTAATCCCTGCATTATATAGCGCTCTGGTGTGTGCTGGCATACTCTCTCTCTGTTTCCCCAAAGGACCTTGTGGGGTCCTGTCCTCAGTCACAGCATTCCCTGTGTGTGTGCGGTGTGTCGGTACGGCTGTGTCGACATGTTGGATGAGGAAGGTTACGTGGAGGCGGAGCAGAGGCCGATAAATGGGATGTCGCCCCCTGTGGGGCCGACACCAGAGTGGATGGATAGGTGGAAGGTATTAACCGACAATGTCAACTCCTTACATAAAAGGCTGGATGACGTAACAGCTGTGGGACAGCCGGGTTCTCAGCCCGCGCCTGCCCAGGCATCTCAAAGGCCATCAGGGGCTCAAAAAACGCCCATTACCTCAGATGGCAGACACAGATGTCGACACGGAGTCTGACTCCAGTGTCGACGAGGTTGAGATATATACACAATCCACTAGGAACATCCATTACATGATCTCGGCAATGAAAAATGTGTTGCGCATTTCTGACATGAACCCAAGTACCACATAAAAGGGGTTTTATTTTTGGGGAGAAAAAGCAGCCAGTGTTTTGTTCCCCCATCAGATGAGTGAATGAAGTGTGTAAAGAAGCGTGGGTTCCCCCGATAGGAAACTGGTAATTTCTAAAAAGTTACTGATGGCGTACCCTTTCCCGCCAGAGGATAGGTCACGTTGGGAGATATCCCCTAGGGTGGATAAGGCGCTCACACATTTGTCAAAAAAGGTGGCACTGCCGTCTTAGGATACGGCCACCTTGAAGGAGCCTGCTGATAAAAAGCAGGAGGCTATCCTGAAGTCTGTATATACACACTCAGGTTCTATACTGAGACCAGCAAATTGCCTCAGCATAAATAGTGCTGCTGCAGCGTGGTCTGATACCCTGTCAGATAATAATACCCTAGACAGGGATAATATTTTGCTAACATAGAGCATATTAAAGACGTCGTCTTATATATGAAGGATGCACAGAGGGATATTTGCCGGCTGTCATCCAGAATTAATGCAATGTCCATTCTGCCAGGAGGGTATTAGAAACCCGGCAGTGGACAGGTGATGCTGCCTTTAAAAGGCACATGGAGATTCTGCCTTATAAGGGTGAGGAATTGTTTGGGGATGGTCTCTGGGACCTCGTATCCACAGCAACAGCTGGGAAGAATTTTTTTTACCTCAGGTTTCCTCACAGCCTAAGAAAGCACCGTATTTTCAGGTACAGTCCTTTCGGCTTCAGAAAAGCAAGCGGGTCAAAGTCGCTTCCTTTCTGCACAGAGACAAGGGAAGAAGGAAAAAGCTGCACCAGTTCCCAGGATCAAAAATCTTCCCCCGCTTCCTCTGAGTCCACCGCATGACGCTGGGGCTCCACAGGTGGAGACAGGTGCGGTGGGGGCGCGTCTCGGGAACTTCAGGGACCAGTGGGCTTGCCCACAGGTGGATCCCTAGGTTCTGCAAGTAGTATCACAGGGATACAGGCTGGAGTTCGAGGCGACTCCCCCTCGCCGTTACCTCACATCAGCCTTGCCTGCTGCCCTCGGAGAAAGGTAGTACTGGCGGCAATTCACAAGCTGTACTTCCAGCAGGTGAAATCAAGGTACCCCTCCTTCAACAAGGCCGGGGTTACTATTCCAAAATGCGGTGGTACCGAAACCAGACGGTTCGGTGAGACCCATTCTAAAATTGAAATCCTTGAACACTTATATACGAAGGTTCAAGTTCAAAATGGAATCGCTCAGGGCGATTATGGCAAGCCTGGAGAATTTCATGGTATCACTGGACATCAAGGATGCTTACCTGCATGTCCCTATTTACCCTCTTCACCAGGAGTACCTCAAAATTGTGGTACAGGATTGTCATTACCAATTCCAGACGTTGCCGTTGGTCTGTCCCCGGCACCGAGGTATTTACCAAAGTAATGGCCGAAATAATTATCCCGTACTTGGTCGATCTCCTTGTAAAGGCAAGGTCCAGGGAGCAGTTGTTCGTCGGAGTAGCACTATCTCGGGAAGTGCTACAACAGCACGGCTGGATTCTGAATATTCCAAAGTCGCAGCTGGTTCCTACGACGCGTCTACTGTTCCTGGGTATGGTTCTGGACACAGAACAAGAAAAAAGGGTTTCTCCCGGAGGAGAAGTCCAAGGAGTTGTCGTCTCTAGACAGAGACCTCCTAATACAAATACAGGTGTCGGTGCATCAATGCACGCGAGCCCTGGGAGGAAAGATGGTAGCTTCTTACGAAGAAATTCCATTCGCCAGGTCCCATGCATGGATCTTCCAGTGGGATCTGTTGGACAAGTGGTCCGGGTCGCATCTTCAGATGCATCGGCGGATAACCCTGTCTCCAAGGGCCAGGGTGTCGCTGTTGTGGTGGCTGCAGAGTGCTCATCTTCTAGGGGGCCGCAGATTCGGCATACAGGACTGGGTCCTGGTGACCACGGATGCCAGCCTTCGAGGCTGGGGGGCAGTCACACAGGGAAGAAACTTCCAAGGCTATGGAAAAGTCAGGAGACTTCCCTACACATAAATATTCTGGAACTAAGGGCCATTTACAATGCCCTAAGTCAGGCTAGACCCTGCTTCAACACCGGCCGGTGCTGATCCAGTCAGACAACATCACGGCGGTCGCTCATGTAAACCGACAGGGCGGCACAAGAAGCGGGATGGCGATGGCAGAAGCCACAAGGATTCTCCGATGGGCGGAAAATCATGTGTTAGCACTGTCAGCAGTGTTCATTCCCGGAGTGGACAACTGAGAAGCAGACTTTCTCAGAAGACACGACCTCCACCCGGGAGAGTGGGGACTTCATCCAGAAGTCTTCCAAATGATTGTACACCGTTGGGAAAGGCCACAGGTGGACATGATGGCGTCCCGCCTCAACAAAAAGCTACAAAGATATTGCGCCAGGTCAAGGGACCCTCAGGCGATAGCTGTGGATGCTCTGGTAACACTGTGGGTGTACCAGTCGGTGTATGTGTTCCCTTCTCTGCCTCTATTACCCAGGGTAATGAGAATAATAAGAAGGAGAGGAGTAAGAACTATACTCATTGTTCCGGGTTGGCCAAGAAGAGCTTGGTACCCAGAACTCCAAGAAATTATCTCAGAGGACCCATGGCCTCTGCCGCTCAGACAGGACCTGCTGCAGCAGGGGGCCTGTCTGTTCCAAGACGTACCGCGGCTGCATTTGACGGCATGGCGGTTGAACGCCGGATCCTGAAGGAAAGGGGCATTCCGGAGGAAGTTATCCCTACGCTATTTAAAGCTAGAAAAGAAGTGAACGCAAACCATTATCACCGCATATGGCTGGAAATATGTTGCGTGCTGTGAGGCCAGGAAGGCCCCAAAAGGAGGAATTTCAGCTAGGTCGATTTCTGCACTTCCTACAGTCAGAGGTGACTATGGGCCTAAAATTGGGTTCCATTAAGGTCCAGATTTCGGCTCTATCTTTTTTCTTCCAAAATAGAACTGGCTTCACTGCCTGAAGTTCAGACTTTTGTTAAGGGAGTGCTGCATAGTCAGCCCCCGTTTGTGCCTCAAGTGGCACCGTGGGATCTCAACGTGGTGTTGGATTTCCTGAAGTCGCATTGGGTTGAGCCACTTAAATCCGTGGAGCTACAATACCTCACGTGGCGTCGGCCAGGCGTGTATCAGAATTGGCGGCTTTGTCATACAAAAGCCCTTATCTGTATTTTATATGGATAATGCGGAATTGAGGACTTGTTCCCAATTCCTTCCTAAGGTGGTATCAGTTTTTCATGTGAACCAACCTATTGTGGTGCCTGCGGCTACTTGGGACTTGGAGGATTCCAAGTTACTGGACGTAGTCAGGGCCCTGAAAAGTATATGTTTCCAGGACGGCTGGAGTCAGGAAAACTGACTCGCTATTTATCCTGTATGCACCCAACAAGCTGGGTGCTCCTGCTTCTAAGCAGACTATTGCTCGCTGAATCTGTAGCACGATTCAACTTGCACATTCTGCGGCTGGACTGCCGCACCCTAAATCTGTAAAAGCCCATTCCACGAGGAAAGTGGGCTCTTCTTGGGCGGCTGCCCGAGGGGTCTCGGCTTTACAACTTTGCCGAGCTGTTACTTGGTCGGGTTCAAACATTTTTGCAAGAGTCTACAAGTTTGATACCCTGGCTGAGGAGGACCTTGAGTTCTCTCATTCGGGGCTGCAGAGTCATCCGCACTCTCCCGCCCGTTTGGGAGCTTTGGTATAATCCCCATGGTCCTTACGGAGTCCCAGCATCCACTTAGGACGTCAGAGAAAATAAGATTTTACTCACCGGTAAATCTATTTCTCGTAGTCCGTAGTGGATGCTGGGCGCCCATCCCAAGTGCGGATTGTCTGCAATACTTGTTTATAGTTATTGCCTAACTAAAGGGTTATTGTTGAGAGGCTCAGTTATATTTCATACTGTTAACTGGGTATAGTATCACGTGTGATTGGTGTGGCTGGTATGAGTCTTACCCTGGATTCAAAATCTTCCTTATTGTGTCAGCTCTTCCGGGCATAGTATCCTAACTGAGGTCTGGAGGAGGGTCATAGTGGGAGGAGCCAGTGCACACCAGGTAGTCCTAAAGCTTTCTTTAGTTGTGCCCAGTCTCCTGCGGAGCCGCTATTCCCCATGGTCCTTACGGAGTCCCAGCATCCACTACGGACTACGAGAAATAGATTTACCGGTGAGTAAAATCTAATTTCTTTTTCATCCACTAGTGGTCACTGGAGTACTCTTGGGATATGGACGGCTTCCACCGGAAGAAGGCACTGAATCAATTAATTTTGAAACTACTCCTCCCCTCCACATCCTCGAGCACCTCAGTGTTTTTCCTGTGCTCGACACAGTTAGAAGGCTGGTGGAGTTTGTCCACAAGTATTGGAATTTTTTCTATGTTTTTTCTCTCAATGATTGCCACATCCATTCCCCCCTTCCGATAGGCGTGGGTCAGGGATAGTGGAAGCTGCTATAGAGCAGCTGTGGGTGTCGGACCTCTCTGTAAAGAGCTCCCTCACACCACGTGCAGGCTGCCTGCAAGAAGCTGGACGGAGCTTGAACAAGAAGCCCCGTCATAGCCCTCACTACTGTCCAGGTATGTTGGGTAGGGGCGGTCAGCTTACGCTGCCGCCCCGCTGTGTGTGAAACTGTATTGGGGAGAGCCTGAGTTTCACATTATCCAGAGACGCGTGCATAGGCCGCTTCACGGCTCTATACTATGCGCTGTCCGGCTCCCGCTAGCCGCCGCTCCAGCGCCGCATCTAAGACATTCCCCGCTGCCCGTAGCCGCGTGTGCATAGGCCGCTCCACGGCTCTATGCTGTGCGCTCTCTGCTCCCGCTGACCGCCGCTCCCAGCGCCGCAGCAGCTGATGAGTTCCCCGCTGTCCCTGGCTACACAGGTATAGGCCGCTCCACGGCTCTATGCTGTGCGCTTTCTGCTCCCGCTGACCGCCGCTCCCAACGCCGCAGCAGCTGATGAGTTCCCCGCTGTCCCTGGCTACACAGGCATAGGCCGCTCCACGGCTCTATGCTGTGTGTTCCACGGTGCCTCCGACCCCGGTGCTGTACACGGGGCTCGTGGGGGTGGGGGAGACACATTAGCAGTATTAAGCTTTGACAGAACATGATTGCAGTTAGTGAAGTTATTCTGCATTTTATGTTGTATTATACTGGAAACTTGGTATTTAACCATACTTCATGTTTCTCCTGTCTGTTCCAGGGTTCCTATATTACATCTCTACTTAAGACACAGGGGTGTTAGGGGAATTTGGGGATCAGATTTTTCTAATAGCTGGCGTGCACTGCACTTGCCTGATATATACAAAGAACCTTAGTGCTATTACTGAGTCGTACAAACTGTCTGTGTGTAGTTTGTATTGTCTGTCTGCATAATGAGTAAGACACCAGCAAAGTCTAAGAAGCAATTTTCTTGTCATGTCTGTAAAAGTGTGTTGCCTGATGGATCTACCACATGTACAGTATGTTTTGTAAATACAGCTACAAATACGATTTCCACTCCAGTTTTAAAGCCAGGTTCGTCTCCGGACCCTCCATGGGCTATGCTTGCAAATGTCTTGGTTGGTTTGCAATCAGAATTGGCCGCCTCTCGTGAAGAGCGGGAGGCGGCAAGATCTGAGTTTAAGATGAGACCGCTAGAGTTACCAGAGGAGTCTCAATCTGGTCAAAAGTCCAAGTCCACCTTGGGTGGAAAGGATAAGTTTCTTTTCTCTTATAATTTGCCAGTTTCTGCAATGCTAGACCTCACTGCAGATGAGTGTAAGGAGGGCGAAATAAACCAGCAGTCAGATAGTGACGATTTTGACAGCCCAGGCATTGATAATCTCATCAGAGCGGTGCGTCAGTCGCTGGAGTTTACGGAAACTGAGGAGCCTCTGACAAATGATGAAGTAGTCTTTACTAAACGACAGAGATCTCCGATGTGTTTTCCTGTTTCGGAATCTCTTAATAAAATGTTACTGGAAACACGGAAGAATCCAGATAAACTGTTTTCTATACCTCGCAGATTTAAGTCGAGTTACCCGTTTCCAGAGTACATGACAGCTACATGGGAGAATCCGCCATTGGTGGATTCGTCCGTATCTAAACTTACAAGGAAGTTAACCATACCAGTACCTACTGCTACTACGCTTAAAGACCCTGCAGACCGTAAAATAGAAACTATGCTAAAGTCTATGTATACAGCAGCAGGAGTGCTGCTGAGACCTGGGTTGGTTGGCATTTGGGTTACTAAAGCATTAATGGTATGGATAAAGGAGCTCAAGTCGGCTCTACAGGATGATCATCTTATACTTCTCGCGGATCAAATCTGGGAAGCTGCTGAATATCTATGTACAGCTTCTACTGACGTCTGTCAGCTTACTTCTCGCCTTTCTTCATCGCTAGTGACCGCACGACGAGCACTTTGGCTACGTTCTTGGCAAGCGGAGGCGGAGGTTAAAAAAGGTATAGAGGCATTACCTTACGGTGGCGAGAAGCTTTTCGGTCCTGAATTGGACAGATGGATTTCTGAGGCTACGGGAGGAAAGTCTGTGTTTCTACCATCGCCTACAACGGTACCTAAACGTAAATTTTCTGGTCTGGCGTTCAAATCCTTTAGAACTCAGTCCTTTCGTGGGCGGGGCACAGGAGCGGCCACGCTTGGTAGAAGAGGTCGGGGACGTGGTGCCCAACAATCCAACGCACGTCGTCAAGACGCTAAGATCACTAACAAGCCAGTGGCATGACGGGCTCCCAGCCCATCTCGGATCTCCAATTGTGGGAGCACGCCTTCAGAGCTTTCAGGGGGCGTGGCTTCAGACGTCCACAGATGGGTGGATCCGCAATTTAGTGTTAAAGGGTTACAAAATAGAGTTCGATTGTCTTCCGTCAAGGAGGTTTTTCAAGACAGGACTGCCTGTGTCGGATGACAAGAAGGCGGTTCTGCAGGTTGCCATTCAGTCTCTGCTGAATGCTGCAGTTGTGATTCCGGTCCCTGTGCAAGAACAGGGGCAGGGTTATTATTCCAGTCTGTTTGTGGTACCAAAGCCGGATGGCTCAGTCAGGCCAATATTGAACTTAAAGGGTCTCAATCAATACGTCACTTACTACAGATTCAAGATGGAATCTCTCCGGTCAGTAATTGCAGGTTTAGAGCCACAGGAATTCATGATTGCGCTGGATCTCAAAGATGCGTACTTACACATTCCGATTTGGCCACCTCATCAGAGGTTCTTGAGGTTTGCAATAAGGTGAGACCATTACCAGTTTCAGGCTCTGCCGTTTGGCCTCTCATCAGCGCCTCGAGTATTCACCAAGGTGATGATAGCTCATCTCAGATCCCTAGGAGTAATAATTGTTCCGTATTTTGACTATTTGCTCATCAAGGCTCCGTCTCAACAGATGCTCCTCCAACATGCGTTGCTAACGTACAATGTACTAGTTCAGCATGGTTGGATAGTCAATTTCAAGAAATCGCATCTAATTCCGTCTCAACGACTTCAATTCCTAGGGATGATTCTCGATACAGTAAATCAAAGAATTTACCTACCACAACAGAAAGTACAGGTCATTCGTCGTCTGGTGCAATTAGTGCTCAAGCCACGCACAGTCTCGGTACATTTGTGCATTCGCCTTTTAGGCACAATGGTGGCGGCTTTCGAAGCGCTTCAGTTCGGAAGATTTCACTCACGTCCTTTTCAACTGGAGGTGCTAGCACAGTGGTCGGGCTCGCATCTGCAGATTCACCACAGGGTGAGGTTGTCGCCACAGGTCAGGGTGTCTCTTCTCTGGTGGCTAAAGATACACAATCTATCTGCAGGGAGACGGTTCGGCGTCTGGAATTGGATAATTCTTTCGACAGACGCGAGTCTCAGAGGTTGGGGAGCTGTAGTTCAGAGTTATCGGCTCCAGGGCCTCTGGGCAGATCACGAAAGATTGCTATCTATAAATGTCCTGGAACTCCGGGCAATTTACAATGCGCTACGACAAGCAGTGCACATGTTTCGGTTTCAGACTGTTCAGGTGCAGTCAGACAATGCGACGGCGGTCGCATACATAAACAAACAAGGAGGAACGAGAAGCCGCATGGCAATGCGGGAAGTAGCTCGGATCCTCAGGTGGGCCGAATATCACCAGGTGATATTGTCGGCAGTGTTCATTTCGGGAGTGGACAACTGGGAGGCAGATTTTCTCAGTCGTCGGGATTTTCATCCAGGAGAGTGGGCATTAAATCCAGAAGTGTTTCATATGTTGGTCCAGAGGTGGGGTTACCCTCAGGTGGATCTGATGGCATCTCGCCACAATCACCAAGTGTCACAGTATGTGTCCAGAACGAGAGATCCAAAGGCAGTGGCGGTGGATGCTCTCACAGCCGCGTGGCCGTACAGCCTCGTGTATCTGTTTCCGCTGCTCCCGCTGTTGCTAAAACGGATCAAGAGAGGGTCCGTCACAGTCATACTAATATCGCCTCATTGGCCTCGGAGAACTTGGTTCTCGGATCTCCGCGGACTACTCGCAGACGATCCTTGGCCGCTCCCACTACGTCCGGACCTGTTACAACAGGGGCCGTTCCTTTACCCCGATTTAGCGCGGC
This sequence comes from Pseudophryne corroboree, assembly GCF_028390025.1. Taxonomy (NCBI): domain Eukaryota; kingdom Metazoa; phylum Chordata; class Amphibia; order Anura; family Myobatrachidae; genus Pseudophryne; species Pseudophryne corroboree. The sequence continues at coordinate 658,338,411 of NC_086447.1, forward strand.
TGCGTTTGACGGGGTGGCTGTTGAAAAGGCCATCTTAAGAAGAGAAGGCATTCCTGAATCGGCTATACCAACCATGGTACGAGCTAGGAAGCCGGTTACGGCAGCTCATTATTACAGAATCTGGCGTTCTTATATAGGTTGGTGTGAAGCTCGGAAGTTTCCGACATCATCTTTCAAGTTATCCCGTCTTTTGTTATTTCTACAGATGGGGTTAGATGGAGGACTACGTCTATCCACACTAAAGGTGCAGGTATCTGCATTGTCAATTTACTTTCAAAGGAAATTGGCTTTGTTGCCGTCGGTACATACGTTTCTGCAGGGTGTACTCAGAGTACAGCCTCCATTCATTCCACCTACAGCGCCATGGGACTTGAATCTGGTTTTAGATTTCTTACAGTCCTTTAACTTTGAACCCTTACAACAAGTGGATATTAAATTTCTCACTTGGAAAACGATTTTTCTTTTAGCCTTAGCTTCGGCAAGGCGTGTTTCAGATTTGGGTGCCTTGTCGTGCAAGTCACCGTATTTAGTTTTTCATGATGACAGAGCGGAACTTCGGACGAATCCCGCTTTCCTACCAAAGGTAGTGTCGTCTTTTCACATCAATCAACCAATAGTAGTTCCGGTATTAATAGGAAATTCTGGAACTTTGGATGTGGTACGCGCATTACACGTTTATGTATCCCGAACGTCTACAGTTCGTAAGACTGATACGTTGTTTGTTCTCTATGATGCGGCCAAGATGGGTTGGCCAGCCTCTAAGCAGACCTTATCCAGATGGATTAAACCGACCATACGTCAGGCTTACCTTCATGCTAGGTTACAGCCGCCTACGTCAGTAACGGCTCATTCCACACGGGCTGTGGGAACATCATGGGCAGCGAGTCGTGGAGCTTCTACAACACAGCTTTGCCGTGCGGCTACTTGGTCTTCAGTGCACACGTTTGTGCGCTTTTACAAGTTTGATACGTTTGCGGCACCAGCATCTAGCTTTGGCCGCCTGGTGTTACAGGTGCCAAACGGCTCTCCCGCCCACGGGGGAAACTTTGGTACATCCCAAGAGTACTCCAGTGACCCCTAGTGGATGAAAAAGAAAATAGGATTTTGGTACTTACCAGGTAAATCCTTTTCTTTGAATCCATAGGGGGCACTGGACGCCCACCCAGAGCAGTTTACCTGGTTTGGAGTAAGTTCAGTAGATCTTATGGTAACACACTCTCACCGACTGGTTCAAATTTAACAAGTGCTAATCGGTTATGGTGTCAACTGTTTAGTTGTCAGTTACGTTTTGTGTCAACTTTATTGTTGTCCGTTATGTTATACAGGTTGAGTATCCCATATCCAAATATTCCGAAATACGGAATATTCCGAATTACGGACTTTTTTGTGTGAGAGTGAGATAGTGAAACCTTTGTTTTTTGATGGCTCAATGTACACAAACTATGTTTAATACACACAATTATTAAAAGCATTGTATTAAATGACCTTCAGGCTGTGTGTATAAGGTGTATATGGAACATAAATGAATTGTGTGAATGTACACACACTTTGTTTAATGCACAAAGTTATAAAAAATACTAGCTACAATTACCTTCAGGCTGTGTGTATAAGGTGTATATGTAACATAAATGCATTCTGTGCTTAGATTTAGGACCCATCACCATGATATCTCATTATGGTATGCAATTATTCCAAAATACGGAAAAATCCCATATCCAAAATACCTCTGGTCCCAAGCATTTTGGATAAGGGATACTCAACCTGTATGTAATTCTCCTTTTGTCAATCTCTCTATCGATCCTGTTCGGCTCAGTAAAAAACACTGAGGTGCTCGAGGATATGGAGGGGAGGAGTAGTTTCAAAATTAATTTATTCAGTGCCTTCTTCCGGTGGAAGCCGTCCATATCACAAGAGTACTCCAGAGCCCCCTATGGATTCAAAGAAAAGGATTTACCTGGTAAGTACCAAAATCCTATTTTTTTGCCCTTCGCTCTCCCCCGAGCCTTTTTTTTATGAGAATCCGAATTCAGGATTACATGATGATAAATGTGGAATCCATAAAATTTCTATGATCTATGGTGTTTATGTGAGAGATTACACATACAGCCTATCTCATTGTTGCTCCCCTCATTTGTAATTTTGGATACCCTAAACTATGGGTCTTCAACCTGTGGCCCTCCAGCTGTTGTGCTACTACACATCCCAGCATGCCTTCAATTTTAGCATGCCTCTGCAGCTGGAGGGCCGCAGCAGAGATCACAAGGCCCTAACAATCAGGAAAGTTGAAGTAAGAGGAATGTGTTGCAAAGGTCCCCAGAAGGTGCGTGGAGATTAAACACCACTGCAACAAAGTTGGATTAACAGCCAGACATGTTAGGTGCAGCTTGCCGAAGGTGACGTGGTAACATCAGACACCGCTCCGAGTGATTTCAATCTATGATCTCAGCACTGCTGGCGTGCAAGTGACTCCGGAGACGCGCAGAGACTAGAACGGAGCTCGGAGTCACGTGACCGTAAATCCCGACAACCAGGAAGGAGATTCAGCACCAGGAGCCGGAGGACGCATGGTGAAGCTGAGTGGAGACGGACGCCGGGATACGATCACAGGAGACGCAGGTAACAGCTTTGTAAAGGGGGGAGTACACGGCGGACAGTCCCGTTTCAGGTCTCTAAGCCGGTGTCACTTTCCTCCTCAGAGACAGGACTGCGTCCCTTCGATCGGGCTGGTGGACGGCGTCTGTATTAACAGGTGCTTTTCACTATTCCAGACGGAGGTCAGACAGCGGCCAGTCCGGAGCTATTTATTACCGATCCCTCTGAGATTCCCCCCGTTTACCCACCGGGGGTACCCCTTTCACCTAAACGCTGCTGGAATAAAGAATCCCATAAAGGACACTTGCTTAGCATCATTGCTTGCAATACACTTATCTACAGTATAACAGAGGAACGTTAATTCGCTTTGGAGGACTTATTAAACCAGAACTGTGTGGAGGAATACAATTACAGACAATTTCTCAAACATTAAGTGCGTTAATAAGGAGGTGGGACGCCACGCTCCTTTTCCAGCACAACACTTGGACGATAGACATGATTTCACAGTATTTTGTGTATACACGCATATACAATTTTTTTCAAACCTTCTGGTTTTTTGTAACTTTTGTTAGCATTGTTTATCATCTTTGCTATATTTCCTTATTATTTTTCTTCATCTTTTTTCTTTTCTCATTTTTCCTTATTACTAGAAAACAGCACTTGTGTTTGCATTACTATTTATGTAGCTTACCCTGATTATTTAATAAAACAGGTATATTACCAAACATTGCCAATTCATATACTTTCCAGCCGCAGTTGCAAAACCTTTTTCTTGTCCTGTAAAGTTGTTTCTGCGGTTTCTTTTTACTGTACTCATCGCCTCGGTCACATTGACCCTGGGTACACGGCAGACAAGTCAACAGCAGATGCAGATATACCTGTAATACTAAGGGCATTGAGCTATTTGATGCACCTATTCTATCCTTCACTGTGCTTTGCATAAGGAGGAAAAGTAGCCGTTATGCACAATTATTCTAAGTCTATTCTGCACTTTGTTATACTTAATGCTGTTTTGTACTGTGAGCGACAATTTTCTTGTGTGGCTATATATGACGACTCAATAAGTGCTGCAAGCCTGTGTAATTGTCTGATTACTAACCTGCTCCATCTATAAAATTCACAGTTGTGTGGCTGGATACTCTCCTTTGTAACTGCAGATATCCATCACCCAAACAGTGAAGCTTTTCTCACTTGTACTATAGTAACAATTTACCTTGGAGAATATCTACAGAATTTACACTATATAGAACAACAAATGCAAACAAAATACAGATCCTATGTTGAGTGCGCACTTTTTGAGCAGCTTAGTACCGTATCAAGGTGACTCAGAGGTAACTCCCTAAAATACCTTCACCCCAATAAATTGGACAAAACGTGAAAAAAGACAATATGGCACCGATACATACAACCTAGCGCATCAGCTGAGGATCAGAGACCCACTGTAGTCAGTAGTCCTCCCATCGTCATTTCCGCTCAGAACAAACCCCTCTTGTCCTATGGCGGCGGTTGATCTTGCTGTGTAAATGATTGCCACTTAAAACAAACCTGCAAAACCTTACCAAATTTCTCACTTTCTGAAACTCTCACTCTTACGTTTGGCCCTGTGTCTGTCCTAGTATCAATAGCACTTAAAATTTATGAATTACTTTGTGTTGATATATTTGACACACAATTTGGTATTTAACCTGCAAAGGTTTTTTACATCCTTATAAACTGTGTGGGGGGGGGGGGGGGGGGGGGGTTTAAAGGTTTTTATCGAGATCACAGTAGTAACAGAGGGTGGGAAAAACCCACATAGGCATAACAGGATTTCAGCAATAATAAAGTACCAGGCATTATGAAATATATCATAAAAAGGAGCAAAACAAAGTTCATTGTCTGTCTATACCCAGTCAGAGTAAACAGTGCTCATAATAAAAAATAACGGTAAAAAAAAAGAAGATCCACAAAGAAAAATGTAAAAATACAAAAAGAAGGGAAGGAGAGGGAAACTAACCTGAGAAAATATTAATAGACCTAATATGACCATGAAGCGAGTTAATGTAATCCGCTACTATAACCTGAGTAGAAAAGCGTCTTTAAATAGGAGCCAAGGTCCACAGATAAATCTGAACTCTCTATAATTAGAAGATCCAGATAATGTAAGATTGTCCATGGCCATATATATAGTGTGAACCATTTGGCTATGGATGGGGGAGTTTGAGATCTCAAGGGGACCAGAATCATAGCCTTAGCCGCACTATTAGGATGCTTCAAAAGTGACTTTTTATAGGAAGACACAGGACAGTCAGTCAAGAATAGTGGTTCCGAACTAACGTTCTGACCCAAAATATCTTTAGCTAAAGAAATCATTAAGTTCCAGAAGGAGCGAAGTGCAGCACATTCCCACCAGATATGAAAGGAACCAGCAGCCGAGTCACATCTCCAGCCCCCTTATAAACTAAGTGGAAAATACCAATCTCTATTATAACTGGATGTTTGCAGGAATTATTTATGTTAATTTAGTTTAAGTGATACAAATAAGTTATATTTCTCTTACGTCCTAGAGGATGCTGGGGACTCCGTAAGGACCATGGGGATAGACGGGCTCCGCAGGAGACATGGGCACTTTAAGAAAGACTTTAGGATTTGGGTGTGCACTGGCTCCTCCCTCTATGCCCCTCCTCCAGACCGCAGTTGATTACTGTGCCCAGAGGAGACTGGGTGCTTTTCAGAGGCTCTGCTGAGCTTCTGACATAAAGTATTTTGTTAGGTTTTTTATTTTCAGGGAGCCTGCTGGCAACAGACACCCTGCATCGTGGGACTGAGGGGAGAGAAGCAGACCTACTTCTGTGAGTTGATAGGCTCTGCTTCTTAGGCTACTGGACACCATTAGCTCCAGAGGGATCGGTACGCAGGTCTCATCCTCGCCTTCCGTCCCGGAGCCGCGCCGCCGTCGTCCTCACAGAGCCTGAAGGTAGAAGCCACGTGAGTATGAGAAGTTAGAAGACACAGAGGCGGCAGAAGACTTCACTGTTCTTCACTGAGGTAACGCACAGCACTGCAGCTGTGCGCCATTGCTCCCATTCACCTCACATACTCTGTCACTGTAAGGGTGCAGGGGGGGTGGGGGGCGCCCTGGGCAGCAAATAAACCTCTCCTGGCAAAAGATGGGTATATACAGCCGGCCACTGTATATACCTACGAGCCCCCGTCAAAGTTTTTTATTTTAGAGCGGGATAGAAGCCCGCCGCCGTGGAGGCGGGGCTTCTCCCTCAGCACTCGCCAGCGCCATTTTTTCTCCACAGCACCGCTGAGAGGAAGCTCCCGGACTCTCCCTTGCTTAGATTACGGTGACAAGAGGGTTTTAAAGTAGAGGGGGGGGGGGGGGCACATAATTGGCGAATTGAGTATAAAAGCGCTATCTGGGTAAACATAAATATTGTGTTTTTGTCCTGGGTTATTATAGCGCTGGGTGTGTGCTGGCATACTCTCTCTGTCTCTCCTAAGGGCCTTGTGAGGGAACTGCCCTCAGATAAGAGGGTTCCCTGAGTGTGTGGTGTGTCGGTACGTGTGTCGACATGTCTGAGGTAGAAGGCTTTTCGAGGGAGGAGGAGGAGCAAATGAATGTGGTGTCGCAGTCGACGGCGCCGACACCTGACTGGATGGATATGTGGAATGTTTTAAGTGCCAATGTAAATATATTGCACAAAATATTGGATAAAGCTGAAGCTAGGGAACAGTCAGGGAGTCAACCCATGCCTGTACCTATGTCGCAGGGCGCCTATGTCCCAAAAGCGCCCACTATCCCAAATAGTTGACACGGATACCAACACGGATTCTGACTCCAGTGTCGAATATGATGATGCAAAATAACAGCCAAAGGTGGCTAAATGTATTCGATATATGATTATTGCAATCAAAGATGTTTTGCATATCACAGAGGAACCCCCTGTCCCTGACACGCGGGTACACATGTATAAGGGAAAGAAAACTGAGATAAATTCCCCCCCCTCAATGAGCTGAACGAGTTATGTGAAAAAGCTGGGAATCTCCAAACAAGAAACTGCAGGTTCCCAAAAGGATTCTTATGGCGTATCCTTTCCCGCCAACGGACAGGATACGGTGGGAATCATCCCCTAGGGTGGTCAAAGCTTAGACACGCTTATCCAAAAAGGTAGCCCTGCCTTCCCAAGATACGGCTACCCTCAGGGATCCTGCTGATCGCAAGCAGGAGGTTACCCTGAAGTCCATTTATACACATTCAGGTACCTTGCTCAGACCGGCTGTTGCGTCGGCATGGGTGTGTAGTGCTGTAGCAACATGGACAGATACCTTATCAGCGGAAATTGATACCCTGGATAAGGATACCATCCTGTTGACCCTAGGACATATAAAAGTTGCTGTCTTATATATGAGAGATGCACAAAGAGACATTGGTCTATTGGGTTCGAGAATCAACGCTATGTCGATCTCGGCTAGAAGAGTCCTTTGGACCCGACAATGGACAGGTGATGCCGACTCAAAAAGGCATATGGAGGTTTTACCTTACAAGGGTGAGGAATTGTTTGGGGAAGGTCTCTCGGACCTGGTCTCCACTGCTACGGCAGGCAAATCTAATTTTTTACCTTATATTCCCTCACAACCTAAAAAGCACCGCATTATCAAATGCAGATAGAAACAAAAAAGGCCGTGGATCTTCCTTTCTTGCCAGAGGTAAGGGCAGAGGGAAAAAGCTGCACAACACAGCTAGTTCCCAGGAACAGAAGTCCTCCCCGGCCTCTGCAAAATCCACCGCATGACGCTGGGGCTCCACTAAGGGAGTCCGCCCCAGTGGGGGCACGTCTTCGAATTTTCAGCCACATCTGGGCCCACTCACAGGTGGATCCCTGGGCGATAGAAATTGTTTCCCTAGGTTACAAACTGGAATTCGAAGAGGTGCCTCCTCGCCGGTTTTTCAAATCGGCTCTGCCAACGTCTCCTCAAGAACGGGAGATAGTGTTAAATGCAATCGACAAATTATATCTTCAACAGGTGGTGGTCAAGGTTCCCCCGCTTCAACAGGGCAGGGGATATTACTCAACCCTGTTTGTGGTCCCAAAACCGGACGGTTCGGTCAGACCCATTTTAAATTTAAAATCCCTGAACCTATACTTGAAAAGGTTCAAATTCAAGATGGAATCGCTCAGGGCGGTCATCGCCAGCCTGGAAGGGGGAGATTTTATGGTATCTCTGGACATAAAGGATGCATACCTCCATGTTCCCATATATCCACCTCATCAGGCGTACCTGAGATTTGCGGTACATGATTGTCATTACCAATTTCAGACGTTGCCGTTTTGGCTTTCCACGGCCCTGAGAATTTTCACCAAGGTAATGGCGGAAATGATGGTGCTCCAGCGCAAGCAAGGTGTCACAATTATCCCGTACTTGGACGATCTCCTCATAAAAGCGAGATCAAGAGAACAATTACTGAACAGCGTGTCACTTTCACTGAAGGTGTTACAGCAACACAGCTGGATTCTCAATATCCCGATGTCGCAGCTGGTTCCTACGACTCGTCTACCCTTCTTGGGCATGATTCTGGATACGGAACAGAAAAGGGTGTATCTGCCGATAGAAAAGGCTCAAGAACTCGTGACTTTGGTCAGGAACCTATTGAAACCAAAACAGGTGTCGGTGCATCTGCACGCGAGTCCTGGGAAAGATGGTGGCATCTTACGAGGCCATTCCATTCGGCAGGTTCCATGCACGGACCTTCCAATGGGACCTTCTGGACAAATGGTCCGGGTCGCATCTACAAATGCATCGGTTGATCACCCTGTCCCCCAGGGCCAGGGTGTCTCTCCTGTGGTGGCTGCAGAGTGCTCACTTTCTAGAGGGCCGCAGATTCGGCGTTCAGGACTGTGTCCTGGTGACCACGGACGCGAGCCTCCGAGGTTGGGGTGCAGTCACACAAGGAAGGAACTTCCAAGGTCTTTCGTCAAGTCAGGAGACTTGTCTTCACATCAACGTCCTGGAGCTAAGGGCCATATTCAATGCCCTTCGTCAAGCGGAGACTTTGCTTTGCGACTTACTAGTTCTGATCCAGTCAGACAACATCACCGCAGTAGCTCATGTAAACCGCCAGGTCGGCACAAAGAGCAGAGTGGCAATGGCGGAAGCCACAAAGATTCTACGCTGGGTGGAAAACCATGTAAGCGCCCTATCAGCAGTGTTCATTCCGGGAGTGGACAACTGGGAAGCAAACTTCCTCAGCAGGCACGACCTGCATCCGGGAGAGTGGGGACTTCATCAGGAAGTCTTCACACAGATTGCAAGCCAGTGGGGCCTGCCCCAGATAGACATGATGGCGTCCCGCCTAAACAAAAAAACTGCAAAGGTATTGCCCCAGGTCAAGAGGCCCTCAGGCGGTAGCGGTGGATGCATTAGTGACACCGTGGGTGTTCCACTCAGTATATGTTTTTCCTCCTCTACCTCTCATCCCAAAGGTGTTGAGAATAATAAGAAAAGGAGGAGTTAGGACAATTCTCATTGTTCCAGATTGGCCACGAAGGGCCTGGTACCCGGAATTGCAGGAGATGCTCACAGAAGATCCGTGGACTTTTCCTCTAAGACAGGACCTGTTGCAACAGGGGCCCTATCTGTTCCAAGACTTACCGCGGCTGCGTTTGACGGCATGGTGGTTGAACGCCGGATCCTAGCGGAAAAGGGCATTCCGGATAAGGTCATTCCAACTCTGATAAAGGCTAAGAAGGATGTGACAGCTCAACATTATCACCGTATATGGCGTAAATATGTTGCTTGGTGTGAGGCCAGGAATGCTCCTACGGAAGAATTCCATCTGGGCCGTTTCCTTCACTTTCTACAAACTGGAGTGATTTTGGGCCTAAAATTAGGCTCCATTAAGGTTCAGATTTCAGCATTATCCATTTTCTTTAAAAAAGAATTGGCTTCACTTCCAGAAATACAAACTTTTGTAAAGGGAGTGCTTCATATTCAGCCTCCTTTTGTACCTCCGGTGGCTCCTTGGGACCTTAACGTGGTTTTGAGTTTCTTTAAGTCGCACTGGTTTGAACCACTTCAGACAGTAGAGTTAAAATATCTCACTTAGAAGGTGGTCATGTTGTTGGCCTTCGCTTCGGCTAGGCGAGTGTCAGAATTGGCGGCTTTGCCTCACAAAAGCCCCTATCTAGTTTTCCATATGGATAGGGCGGAATTGCGGACCCGTCCTCAATTCTTGCCTAAGGTGGAGTCATCCTTTCATATGAACCAACCAATTGTGGTGCCGGTGGCTACACGAGACTTGGAGGATTCCGAGTATCTGGATGTAGTCAGGGCTTTGAAAATTTACGTGGCCAGGACGGCCAAAGTCAAAAAAACTGAAGCGCTGTTTATCCTGTATGCAGCCAACAAGGTTGGCACTCCTGCTTCAAAGCAGACTATTGCTCGCTGGATCTGTACCACGATTCAGCAGGCGTATACGGCGGCTAGATTGCCATTACCTAAATCAGTCAAGGCCCATTCCACTAGGAAAGTGGGCTCTTCTTGGGCGGCTGCCCGAGGGGTCTCGGCACTACAGCTGTGCCGAGCGGCTACTTGGTCAGGGACAAACACGTTTGCAAAATTCTACAAATTTGATACCCTGGCTGATGAGGACCTCCTGTTTGCTCAATCGGTACTGCAGAGTCATCCGCACTCTCCCGCCCGTTTGGGAGCTTTGGTATAATCCCCATGGGCCTTACGGAGTCCCCAGCATCCTCTACGACGTAAGAGAAAATAAGATTTTAAACCTACCGGTAAATCTTTTTCTCGTAGTCCGTAGAGGATGCTGGGCGCCCGTCCCAAGTGTGGACTACTTCTGCAAGACTTGTATATAGTTTTGCTTACATAAGGGTTATGTTATGGTTGCTTTCAGTTTCCGACTGAAGCTATGTTGAATTTCATACTGTTAACTGGTTAGTTTATCACAAGTTATACGGTGTGATTGCTGTGGGCTGGTATGAATCTTGCCCTTGGTTTAACAAAAATCCTTTCCTCGTACTGTCCGTCTCCTCTGGGCACAGTTTCTCTAACTGAGGTCTGGAGGAGGGGCATAGAGGGAGGAACCAGTGCACACCCAAATCCTAAAGTCTTTCTTAAAGTGCCCATGTCTCCTGCGGAGCCCGTCTATCCCCATGGTCCTTACAGAGTCCCCAGCATCCTCTACGGACTACGAGAAAAAGATTTACCGGTAGGTTTAAAATCTTATTTTTAATTGTATTAATCAAGAGTGCCCCACAAAAAGAGAGGCAAAAAGGCATTTGTGAATGCTGTTGTATAGATTCTCATGGTTTTTCTTTTTCTCATTTTAGAGCAGACTACTTTTACGTCGACTACAGAAGAAAGTTTCAAACCTAGAAGCTGAGGACTCTGAGTACTGAGGTGTCTTCCCGCAATAATATCTATTCTTGAAATTTGTAAAAAAAATAACAAAACCCTTTTCTCCCTCCTGTAGTGAATATAAAACCAAATAATCAGACGGGGACAAATATCTTGAGGCCTGTGGTGGTGGAATTATTTCAGGAGTAGAGGAGAGAATTGAACCACAGTTTCTATTGGCAATTGTTTGTTGTGTGTAACTGGTAAATGCCATATGTGAGATTGGGGCAGATGTATTAAGCCTGGAGAAGTGATAAAGTGACGGTGATAACGCACCAACCAATCAACTTCTTACTGCCATTTTTCAAACCCAACCTGTAACTTGACAGTTAAGAGCTGATTGGCTGGTGCAGTATCACCTTCCACTTTATCACTTCTCCAGGCTTAATATATCTGCCCCATTGTAACTGGGTATTATCTGATATCAATGCTTGCATTTTGTTTTTTTTAAATCTAAGTTTATACAATTTAAGACAAGTTCTCAGACACAAATTTTGTATGTTTTGTATTGCTTAACAATTTTATAATTCTATTGCTTCATTTTTTTATTATTATGGCGGCAGTTATTTTATTTATGGACCACTTTTGTACTAAATAAAATGTTTTTCAAATAAGATATCAATGGTATTTATTCATAAACAGTTCTCTAGTATGTTTGGGTTTGACAAATAAACGTCCCAATTATTTCTGGAACATCTGTATTTTGCATAAATTTAAAAAATTATGAAATTATGGTTTTAAAGATTAGAGTATCCCCCTAGGTAAATATACTAATGCCCATTAATTAATAATTGAGTATAAACACGTGCAAAGGTAAATTCAGTTTAACCCAATAATTTTAGCGATTATACTCCATGACAGTTCAGTTTCTTTGAAGTACTCAGTGGCAGCCAACACTCTGGATTATGCTCTAGATGTTTAGGATGTTTATTTTGGAAGTCTTAATTCTTCAAATGCCAATGAAATAGAAATCACTCCACTTGTATAAGCACATACCTTGAAGTCTAGACTGGTTGTTTATATCCCTCTTTATATTCTGCTTGGGTTCATCCCAGAGTAATATATACCATGGAGGAGTGAAGAAGTAAAAAGCAGATACTATATTTTGTTTCCTTGAAGTACTCCATGACTGCCTATAGCTTGCCCCCCCCCCCCCCTCCCCCCTCCTCCTCCCATTTTTATTTTCTATTGAGCGGCGCATGTAGGGAGAGACACTCAGAGAAGTGGGAAGTGGAGGAGCTAGGCTATATGTTTCAGGTGGGTGCCCTGGTCTTTGACGCCCCTGTCTCTATCCTGAGAATGGGTTACTAACAGCTGCTATGGAGGAGCAAAAAAGAATGAATCATCATTTTCATATCCGTAATTTTTACATAGATGTAGTTTCTCTTACGTCCTAGAGGATACTGGATCCCACATTAGTACCATGGGTATAGACTGGTCCACTAGGAGCCATGGGCACTTTAAGAAATTGATAGTGTGGGCTGGCTCCTCCCTCTGTCCCTCCTACCAGACTTTGTTTAGAAAATGTGTCCGGAGGAGACAGTCACGCTTGGGAAGCTCCTGAAGAGTTTTCTGCATTTATTATTTTCTCTAACGTCCTAGAGGATGCTGGGGACTCCGTAAGGACCATGGGGAGAGACTGGCTCCGCAGGAGACATGGGCACTTTAAGAAAGAATTTAGTTCCTGGTGTGCACTGGCTCCTCCCTCTCTGCCCCTCCTCCAGACCTCAGTTTGATTCTGTGCCCAGAGGAGCTGGGTGCTTTTCAGTGAGCTCTCCTGAGTTTGCTGATAGAAAGTTTTTTTGTTAGGTTTCTCTTACGTCCTAGAGGATGCTGGGGACTCCGTAAGGACCATGGGGTATAGACGGGCTCCGCAGGAGATAGGGCACCTAAAAAGAACTCTTACTTTGGGTGTGCACTGGCTCCTCCCTCTATGCCCCTCCTCCAGACCTCAGTTAGATCTTGTGCCCAGAGGAGAATGGGTGCACTGCAGAGAGCTCTCCAGAGTTTTCTGTTAAAAAATAATTTTGTTAGGTTTTTTATTTTCAGGGAGTCCTGTTGGCAACAGGCTTCCTGCATCGTGGGACTGAGGGGAGAGAAGCAGGGCTGGCTTAACGGTTGGGCTCTGTTTCTAAGGCTACTTGACACCATTAGCTCCAGAGGGAGTCGGAACACAGGTCTCACCTGGGGTTCGTCCCAGAGCCGCGCCGCCGTCCTCCTCACAGATGCCGAAGATAGAAGCCGGGTGAGAAGGCAGAAGACATCATAGGCGGCAGAAGACATCAAATCTTCATGAGGTAAGGCGCGCAGCGGTAAGCTGTGCGCCATTGCTCCCATTCACACACAGAGCAGCACTGAAGTGTGCAGGGCGCACGAGCGGGCGCCCTGGGCAGCAATAAACCTCACATTTTGGCACTGACAAGGTAGATTAGGCTGCTGGGCAGTAATTCTACGATCCCCCGCCATTTTCTATAAAAAAATCACTGGGACCTAAGCCCGCCGTGGGGTGGGCGGAGCTTGATCCCCAGCACTAACCAGCGCCATTTTCTCCACAGAAGCTGCATGAGGAAAATGCTGGCTCCCTGGTCTCTCCCCTGCTGAACATTCAGGCTGGAAAAAAGAGGAGGGGGGCATTTTTAGCGCAGTGAGTGGGAATCTGGTCATTTTATTTATATATATATATATATATATACGCTATCTGGTCATATCTTTCCAGTGTTGAGCGCTGGGTGTGTGCTGGCATACTCTGTCTCTCCAAAGGGCCTGGTTGGGGTTTTGTCCCCTTATTGGTTAATCCCGGTGTGTGTGGGGTGTCGGTACGTGGTGTCGACATGTCTGAAGCGGAAGGCTTTTCCAAGGAGGAGGTGGAGCAAATGAGTGGTGTGTCCCCGTCGGTTGTGCCGACTCAGGAATGGATGGACATGTGGCATATGTTGAATGCAAGTGTGGCATCCTTACATAGAGGCTTGATTTTGCTGAATTAGGGGGGACATCAGGGGGTCAATCCTCTGATTGGACCGACTCACAGGGCCTGTCTGGGTCTCAAAAGCGTCCCTTAACACAAGACACTACTACCGACACGGACTCTGATTCCAGTGTCGACTATTACGAAGTGAAATTGCACTCTAGGGTGACTAATACCATTCAGTGTATGATTGTGGCAAGAAGGGATGTGTTGCATATTGCGGATGAACCCTCGGTCCCCGACACAAGGGTGCACATGTTTAAGGGAAAGAAACAGATTATAAATTTTCCCACATCTCATGAACTAAATGATTTCTTTGAAAAAGCTTGGGAGACTCCGGAAAAGAGACCGCAGATCCCCAAAAGAATTTATATGGCATACCCCTTCCCTAAACAGGACAGGGAGCGTTGGGAATCACCTCTCACTGTGGACAAGGCCCTGACGCGCTTGTCCAAGAAAGTGGCGCTACCGCCTCCTGACACAGCTGCCCTTAGGGACCCTGCAGATCGCAGGCAAGAGACTACCTTAAAGTGTATTTATTCTCATACTGGAGCAGTCCTTAGACCGACAATTGCGTCGGCATGGGTGTGTAGCGCGATTTCAGCTTGGACAGATGAGCTGACAGCTGATTTTGATAAGATGGATAAGGATACTACACTGCTCAAAAAAATAAAGGGAACACTAAAATAACACATCCTAGATCTGAATGAAGGAAATATTCTTATTAAATACTTTGTTCTTTACATAGTTGAATGTGCGGACAACAAAATCACACAAAAATGATCAATGGAAATCAAATTTGTTAACCCATGGAGGTCTGGATTTGGAGTCACCCTCAAAATTAAAGTGGAAAAAGACACTACAGGCTGATCCAACTTTGATGTAATGTCCTTAAAACAAGTCAAAATGAGGCTCAGTAGTGTGTGTGGCCTCCACGTGCCTGTATGACCTCCCTACAACCCACACAAGTGGCTCAGGTAGTGCAGCTCATCCAGGATGGCACATCAATGCGAGCTGTGGCAAGAAGGTTTGCTGTGTCTGTCAGCGTAGTGTCCATAGCATGGGGGCGCTACCAGGAGACAGGCCAGTACATCAGGAGACGTGGAGGAGGCCGTAGGAGGGCAACAAACCAGCAGCAGGACCGCTACCTCCGCCTTTGTGCAAGGAGGAACAGGAGGAGCACTGCCAGAGCCCTGCAAAATGACCTCCAGCAAGCCACAAATGTGCATGTGTCTACTCAAACGATCAGAAACAGACTCCATGAGGGTGGTATGAGGGCCCGACGTCCACAGGTGGGGGTTGTGCTTACAGCCCAACACCGTGCAGGACGTTTGGCATTTGCCAGAGAACACCAAGATTGGCAAATTCGCCACTGGCGCCCTGTGCTCTTCACAAATGAAAGCAGGTTCTCACTGAGCACATGTGACAGACGTGGCAGAGTCTGGACACGCCAAGGAGAACGTTCTGCTGCCTGCAACATCCTCCAGCATGCCGGTTTGGCAGTGGGTCAGTAATGGTGTGGGGTGGCATTTCTTTCGGGGGCCGCACAGCCCTCCATGTGCTCGCCAGAGGTAGCCTGACTGCCATTAGGTACCGAGATGAGATCCTCAGACCCCTTGTGAGACCATATGCTGGTGCGGTTGGCCCTGGGTTCCTCCTAATGCAAGACAATGCTAGACCTCATGTGGCTGGAGTGTGTCAGCAGTTCCTGCAAGACGAAGGCATTGATGCTATGGACTGGCCCGCTCGTTCCCCAGACCTGAATCCAATTGAGCACATCTGGGACATCATGTCTCGCTCCAGCCACCAACCACAGACTGTCCAGGAGATGGCGGATGCTTTAGTCCAGGTCTGGGAGGAGATCCCTCAGGAGACCATCCGCCACCTCATCAGGAGCATGCCCAGACATTGTAGGGAGGTCATACAGGCATGTGGAGGCCACACACACTACTGAGCCTCATTTTGACTTGTTTTAAGGACATTACATCAAAGTTGGATCAGCCTGTAGTGTGTTTTTCCACTTTAATTTTGAGTGTGACTCCAAATCCAGACCTCCATGGGTTAATAAATTTGATTTCCATTGATCATTTTTGTGTGATTTTGTTGTCAACACGTTCAACTATGTAAAGAACAAAGTATTTAATAAGAATATTTCATTCATTCAGATCTAGGATGTGTTATTTTAGTGTTCCCTTTATTTTTTTGAGCAGTGTATATTCTTAACTCTAGCCCATATTAAAGACGCAGTCTTATTTATGAGGGATGCTCAAAGGGACATTGGTTTGCTGGCTTCTAGGGCCAATGCCATGTCTGTTGCTGCGAGAAGATCCTTATGGACTCGCCAATGGACGGGTGATGCAGATTCCAAAAAACTTATGGAAGTTCTACCCTATAAGGGAGATGTATTGTTTGGGGATGGGCTGACGGACCTGGTTTCCACAGCTACAGCAGGTAAATCAAACTTTTTACCATTTATTCCCCAACAGCAAAAGAAAGTACCACCCTATCAGATGCAGTCCTTTCGGTCGCACAAGTCCAGTAGAGGTCGGGGATCCTCCTTCCTCGCCAGAGGCAAAAGAGCACCTGCTTCGACAGGTGCCCAGGAACAAAAGTCCTCCCCGGCTACTCCAAAGCCCACAGCATGACGCTGGGGCTCCCCTGAGGGAGTCCGCACCGGTGGGGGGCACGTCTTCGACTTTTCAGCCAGGCTTGGGTCAGCTCAGGCCTGAATCCTTGGGTGTTGTAAATAGTTTCCCAGGGTTATAAACTAGAATTCGAGGAGGTGCCCCCGCGCCGATTTTTCAAATCGGCCCTACCAACTTCCACATCGGAACGGGATGTAGTCTTAGCTGCAATTCAAACGCTGTGTCTACAGCAAGTAATAATCAGGGTTCCCCTGAACCAGCAGGGAAGAGGTTGCTACTTAACCCTATTTGTGGTCCCGAAACCGGACGGTTCGGTCAGACCTATTTTGAATCTGAATTCCCTAAACCTGTACATAAAAAGATTCAAATTCAAAATGGAATCACTCAGAGCGATAATAGCCAATATGGAGGAGGGGGAGTTTATGATGTCTCTGGACATAAAGGATGCGTACCTTCATGTCCCCATATATTCCCCCCATCAGGAATACCTGAGATTTGCTGTACAGGATTGTCATTACCAATTTCAGACATTGCCGTTTGGGCTTTCCACGGCCCGAGGATTTTCACCATGATAATGGCGGAAATGATGGTGGTCCTGCGCAAGCATGGAGTCACAATTATCCCATACTTGGACAATCTCCTAATAAAAGCGAGATCCAGAGTGAAATTGCTGAGCAGCTTGGCGCTCTCTCTGAGAGTGCTCCAGCAACACGGTTGGATTGTAAATCTACCGAAGTCAGTTGATTCCGACAACTCGGCTAACGTTCCTAGGTATACGGAACAAATGAAGGTCTTTCTCCCACTGGAGAAAGCCCAGGACATCCAGAACATGGTCAGAGATCTGCTAAAAACGAAAAGGGTGTCAGTTCACCAATGCACTCGAGTTCTGGGAAAAATGGTGGCGGCCTACGAGGCCATTCCCTTCTTAAGGTTCCATGCAAGGACTTTTCAATGGGACCTTCTGGACAAGTGGTCCGGGTCCCATCTGCACTTACATCGGAAAATAACTCTGTCCCCAGGGGCCAGGGTGTCTCTCCTGTGGTGGTTGCAAAGTACTCACCTGCTGGAGGGTCACAGGTTCGGAATTCAGGATTGGATCCTGGTTACCACGGACGCGAGCCTCCGAGGATGGGGAGCAGTCACAAGGAAGAAATTTTCAGGAACTGGGGTCAGACCAGGAGTCCTGTCTACACATCAATGTGTTAGAACTCAGGGCCATTTACAATGGCCTTCGACAAGCGGAGAGTCTTCTTCGAAACCTACCGGTTCTGATTCAATCAATGTCACAGCAGTGGCTCATGTGAACCGCCAAGGCGGGACAGGAAGCAGAGTCGCGATGGCGGAATCCACCAGGATTCTTCGCTGGGCGGAAAATCACGTAAGCGCTCTGTCGGCTGTCTTCATCCTGGGAGTGGACAACTGGGAAGCAGACTTCCTCAGCAGACACTATCTCCATCCAGGAGAGTGGGGACTTCATCAAGAAGTCTTTGCAGACGTAACGCGTCTTTGGGGAACTCCTCAAATAGACATGATGGCGTCACGCCTCAACAAAAAGCTTCGGAGGGATTGTGCCAAGTCTCGGGACCCTCAGGCAGTAGCAGTAGATGCTCTGGTAACAACACCGTGGGTGTTCAAATCGGTCTACGTGTTTCCTCTTCTTCCTCATCACAAAAGTGTTGAGGATCATAAGACGAAGAAGAGTACAGACGATACTCGTTGTCCCAGACTGGCCACGGAGGGCCTGGTACTCGGATCTACAAGAGATGCTCATAGGAGATCCCTGGCCTCTTCCTCTGAGGGAAGACCTGTTGCAACAGGGGCCCTGTGTATTTCAAGACTTACCGCGGTTACGTTTGACGGCATGGTGGTTGAACGCTGAATCCTATCGAAAAAGGGGATTCCGGAAGAGGTCATCCCTACTTTAATAAAGGCTAGGAAGGAGGTGACGGTAAATCATTATCACTTATCTGGCGAAAGTATGTGTCTTGGTGTGAGTCCAAGAATGCACCTACGGAAGATTTTCATCTGGGTCGTTTTCTCCACTTCCTACAGACAGGAGTGGATATGGGTCTGAAATTAGGCTCTGTTAAGGTACAGATTTCGGCCCTCTCGATTTTCTTTCAGAAGGAATTGGCTTCTCTTCCAGAAGTCCAGACGTTTGTAAAGGGAGTGCTGCACATCCAGCCCCCTTTGGTGCTTCCAGTGGCACCATGGGACCTGAAGGTGGTGTTGCAGTTCCTAAAATCACACTGGTTTGAACCGCTTAACAAGGTTGAGTTGAAATTTCTTTTTTAATTCAATACTTTTTTTATTAGTTTTCTGATTAACATTAAACACATTACAAAACAAAACAAAAAAACAAACAAAAAAACAGCACAACCCACAGTAGATCCCCAGCCCAGGGAATACGCAGATTCTCCTGTCCACTAGGGACCAATTATCATAGTTATCATAGAACACCGGTGCAGGCCTAAATTCCGAAACATAGGTTGTAATTTAGAATCAGTATTGCATGCTAACAAGGCGCATATACATCAATGAAAGCTGTATATGGATATCTATGGCAGCACATCATAAATTTGAGCTGATTTCAGAGCTAAAGCAATGGCAGGGGAACGGGAATGGCTGACCGCGGGCGCAGGGGATAACAGAGAAAAGAGGCAGTGTACCCAGTGCAGATCAAAAGTCACACACCCACTCTAATCCCTTGCAGCATATCTAAACACCTCGGGTTCCAGAAAGCGGGGACTCAAGCCATCGACCCCACAGGTCCTGATATTTTTTCTCCGCTTTTCTAGCTAGGTATACATATTTCTCGTGAGAGGCCGTGTCATTTACAAGGGAGACCCATGATCGCAGTGTGGGTGCATCTCTGGCTAGCCAAAGCCTAGCGATACACACCTTGGCCAGGCCGCACAGATTAATTACATATCGTTTGGCAGGGGGGTCCAGGGCATCCTCCTCCACAGCAGATAACACACATGTCGTCGGGGAGCACACAGACGAGGGAATACCCGTTGACACCAGGGCGTCCGTAACACCCGTCCAGAATACGGCTATCTTGGGACACTGCCAGAGAATGTGCCAAAAGTCTGCATCCAAACTACTGCACTTAGGACATCCAGAGGAGTGGGTACCCCCTACATGTCGCAAGCGCACCGGCGTCATATATACTCTGTGTATTATAAACAGTTGAATTTGCTGATATCTAGTGGTGGTAGTGGATAATCGTGGGGAACATAGAGCACCCTCCCAGATCTCATCAGAGATGGCACCCAAGTCAGATTCCCACTTGTTCCTGAGAATGGACAACGGGTCAGAGTAGTGAGAGCGAAGCATGCTTGCATAAATGTTGGACACCAGATGTCCGCTTCCCAGGGACTGCAGGAGAGACTTGACCGGGGAGTCGGCAATCATTGGAGGAGTTTCGGGAAATTGTGCGTTAAGCGCATGTCTCAGCTGCAAGTAGCGGTAGAAATGAGAAGGGGGTACACTGTACTGTTGAAGCTGCAGGAAGGACCTCCGTATACCATCATTATATAAGTGGCCCAGGGACGTCACACCCCACCTCCCCCACACCGCCCCAGTCCGCAGCGAAGCCAATTCTGGGAAGCCGAGGGCATTGTCCAGAGGAGTATCTGGGTCAATACCCTGGCCTAGTAGGATAACATGTACCTTTTTCCATATGAGGACGGCCTGTCTTATTATAGGGATCTTGGACAAGCTAGGGTTCCCACAAAGAAGCATCTGTAATGGAGAGCCGGCAGGGTATATCTGGAGAAGCAATTGGGAGTGCAAAGTGAGAGCATTCGTGGCGTTCACCCACTCCCATATATGTGCCAACTGCGCGGCATAGTAGTAAAATCGAAATAAAGGGAGAGCTAAGCCTCCCAACACTTTCGGCCTGGACAGAACGTCTAGTCTTAGCCTTGCTCTCCTGCTGGCCCATATTAAAGAAGAAAGCAAACTGTCAATCTGTCGAAATGTCTTCAGGTTAATATATATAGGGGATTGCTGGAGAACATAAAGGAGTTTGGGCAAGTATACCATCTTTACCAAACTGACCCTGCCAGTAACAGTCAGGGGCAGAGACCCCCAAACCCTAACCTTCGAGCGGAGATACCCTATCAGCGGCATGACATTAAGGGAAACATAGGTACAAGGGTTATTCGATACCCATATCCCCAGGTATTTGAAGGAGTCTACCCATTTAAGGGGGGTTGGAATCACCGGGGCCTCCGAAACCGGGCCTCTAAGTGGAGTAATGGTGGATTTATCCCAGTTAATTTTGAGCCCGGAGAAACGTCCATAGTCAGTTATCAAGTCAAGAAGTTTAGGTAAGGAGGAAACAGAATCGTCCACAAAGAGCAACAGGTCATCAGCGTATAACGCTATCCTGTCTTCCCTTGCGCCAACCCTAATACCCTCAATATCTTGAGTTGCCCTAATCAAACACGCCAGTGGCTCAATAGCGATAGCAAACAGAGTCGGGGACAGAGGGCAGCCCTGCCTCGTTCCCCTGGATAGGGGGAATGAGTCCGAGACAAACCCGTTCACCGAGACTCTGGCCATGGGCTGAAAATATAACAATTTAACATACTTGATAAAGTTGGGGCCCACACCAAACCTACTCATAGCCTCCCAGAGGAAGGCCCACTCCACTGAATCAAAGGCCTTTGCAGCATCTAAGGAGGCTATAACGGCAGAGCAGTCCTCCTCCCGAGAAGCCTGAAAATGAGTAAACAGGCGCCTCAAGTTCACAGCAGTGGACTTGCCAGGCATGAAGCCCGTTTGGTCAGGGTGGATAATTTGGGAGACGACCCGGCCAAGTCTGTAAGCCAGAACCTTGGCCAGGATTTTAATATCCGTGGGCAACAGGGAAATAGGACGGTAGGATTCAACCCTCCTGGGGTCTTTATCCGGCTTGGGAATCACTATAATCAATGCCTCCGCCATAGACGGGGGAAGCGCACTTTGGGCAAGAATTTCACTGAACAACTCAAGCAACCGAGGGGCAAAGAATTTTATATATTTCTTATACAGTTCTGACGGGATGCCATCAAGGCCAGGGGCCTTACCATCGGGGGAGGCAGAGATTGCAGTCTCAATCTCCTCCACTGACAAAGGAGCATCTAGAAGGGCCCTGGCCTCACTGGAGATGGAGGGCAAGTGGACCCTATCCAAGTATTCACATAGCTCTAGTGGGGAACAGGTCAACTGAGAACTATATAATGCCTGATAATATGAGACAAATTCCGCCACGATCTGGGGGGTGCGGTCCAGCACCGACCCAGCTGAGTCCAAAATCTCCACTACAGTATGAGAGGAACGGTCACCCCTTGCAAGATTGGCCAAATAAGAACCTGGTCTATCGCCCGTAGCATACTGGACATGCGAGGAGAAGAGAAGTCTGTGCTGGGTTTTCCCCCACAGATAATCATTCCATTCACCCTGCGCATGAAGCCACACCAGCTTAGAAGCATCCGTGCCATCACGCACGTACGTCACTTCTGAAGCGGCCACCCGAGCCTCCAATTCAGACTCGTGTTTTCTAAAGGAGGATTTAAGACTCCCCACCCGTTTGATCAATGTACCTCTCAAGAAAGTCTTGAAAGTGTCCCATAGCAGAGACACATCCGAGGTGTCATCATGCATAACAAAGAATTCTAGCCAGCTAGCCTCCAAATCAGATCCCTCGCCCATATGCGTCAGCCAAAAGGGATTAAATTTCCACACTGCTTGGCCTCGCTGACAGTTTAAGTCAATATGTAACGATATAGGGGAGTGATCCGAGATACCCCTAGTCTCATATCTTACATTCTGAACTTTGGGCAAAAGCTCCCGGGACAGAAGAGCCAAATCTATCCTAGAGAAGGAAGAGTGAGAGCGTGAAAAACATGAGTATTGCCTCAAATCAGGATTCTTCAATCTCCAGGGGTCTATCAGACCCAACTCTGACACAGTGTCTGCAAACGGGGAGTTCCCGGGCCGCGGGTTGGAGGACACCCTGGACAACCTATCCAACTCATGATTTAAAACGTTGTTAAAGTCCCCCATACAGATAACGGGCATGTCAGGGGAAGCAGCCATAAAGACAGATGCCTTTTTAAGGACATCGTGCGAATATGGAGGGGGTACATACACAGCCAGCAATAACAAGGGGACGGAGTTAATTCTGCACTTGAGAAATACATATCTACCCCATTGATCCGTTTGCACAGAGTCAAGCACAAAGGGAACAGATTTCCTAATTAGAATCGACACTCCCCGGGACGCAGCTGTATGCATAGAATGGTAAGCCCATCCCACCCATGGTTTTTTAAGGGACATAATCTTAGTACCCAGTAGGTGGGTTTCCATCAAGCAAACAATATCCGACGCATAAGATTTAATCTGTCTAAGGATCAAGGAGCGCTTAACCTTGTCATTGATCCCCCGCACATTCCACGACAGAAACCTAACCGACGCCATAACAGGGCATTGTTGTGATTTTGCAAAGCACCCGCGGCCAGCCATCGCCAGTGAATATCGAAGAGGATACGCCTGCAGTCAGCTGCAACATAAACATAGCGGAAATAAGCACATTGCACAGCGAAAAATAAAAACACCTGAATGTTAACAATCTAAAATAACCCCCATCCCCACCCCGTATACCACCTAAAACTAGCGGCATACCTGATTCCCTAACAACAAAACACCCTAAGGGCTAACAATCCCAACTATGGCAGAGAGCCCGATAACATACTCCACCAGTACCAACTAAGGTCAAATTCCTATATCCACTAAGGGGGCCAAGAATTTAATGACCATAAGACAGGAAAATCCCCCAGCTAAACTCAAAACAAAACCAATCCCCCCCCTAGACCTTTACCCCCACCCCAACCGAGTACCCGCTAACCCCTTAAGGACTATATGGCAGAACAAACACCGAGATCATAAGGCCCAAAATCAGCATAAAGGCAACATCTACCAATCACCCGTCCACAAAGCCACCCCCTCCCAGCAAAGGCCCGTAAGGGCCGCAAATAGCCCCTCCGTAAATCACATAGCAGCACATCACAAACAGTGGCGAATTGACTTAGCTGAGAAATCCGAGACAGGACCGCAATCAGCAGCCATCGCTCCCCCATTTGAAAAGTGTCCCTCCAGCCAAACTGACATCTTGCAGGGAATCATACGGAACATAACCACAAACAACTATACATCCCTCCCAAGACAATATAACAATAACATATGAAGCATAAACGAAGCAGTATACTTGCAAGTAGGGAAATCAAACACATAAGTTCAATCAGCAGCAAGCGCTCGCCGTGCCGGAAAGCGTCCGTCCAGCCACATTGATGCTTCACGAGGGGTCGTGAAGAATTTTGTTTCCCAATCCGAGACCACCCGCAGTTTAGACGGAAAGAGCATGGCATAGGGGATATTCAATTCTCGCAGCCTGCGTTTCACAGGGACAAACTGAGCTCTATCCTTCTGGACATCGACAGCAAAATCCGTAAAGACTGACACTGGGGAACCTTTCCACTTAAGGGGACCCTTGGTGCGGGCCAGTCTCAGAATCACATCTCTATCCCGGTAATGGAGGAGCTTGGCAATAAACGTACGGGGAGGTGCCCCTGGAGGTAATGGGCGCATCGGGACCCTATGGGCGCGTTCCACTGCGAAATGTGAAGTGAACTCCTCCGCTCCAAATACATCCAACAGCCAGCGTTCAAGAAATTTTTCAGGGGAAGCACCCTCTTCTTTCTCCGGGAGTCCGACGAAACGGACATTATTTCGCCGCAATCTCCCCTCCATATCCGTCATCTTTCTATGTACATCCATCATCTGAGACTCCAGAGCAGAAGTGCGTCTACCGAGAGGCGTAACAGTGTCTTCCAGCGTGGAGGTACGCGTCTCAACCTCACCGACCCTCTCTCGCACCCGCTGAAGGTCCTGGTGTATAATGGATAAATCCGACTGGACCTGACCGATCCTGTCGGCCAAGCGGGCTTCACTGGCCGTGACCGCATCCAGCACCGTCTGCAGAGCAGCATCGGCGGCATCCGCAGATGAGGAGCCAGCCGACGGAGAAGGCGGCGCCGAGGTCGACTGCACCTCCCCACCCTGTTGGGACCGCGTCGGCGGATTTCTGACATACTTCTCCAACTTCGCCGCGGCCGCGGCAGACTGATGCGGTTTGACCATTATGGCCGAGCGGGCGGCAGGAGGCAAGAAATATATGAAATAGTATATCAAGAACTGTCCAGGGACGGCCAATGAATAACTGAATGTAGTATATCAGAATTATCCAGTCGCTGCTTGCGGGTAAGTATAGTATACCAGAACTGTTCAGTGACCGTGTATAATACCGGGAGCCTCAGTTAGCACAGAATAAATAATTGCGGCAGGATATATAGAAATCTTTCCTTCCCTCCCAGCATATGAGGCACAATAAACTGAAGGGAAGTGTGTGCTGGGAGGCTGAGGTTGACCAGCGTGTTACAGGATCTGCAGGGGTTAATAGCACTGCTCCCTATCCTGATGGAGCAGAGCTCAACAAGGCAGCAGTAGTATGGGGAGGGCACAGGCACTTATAGAATTCAGCCGTGCCGTGCACCTCCTCCCCAGCGGCAGAGCACAGTGCAGGGGCCGCCGGAGCGAGCAGGGAGAGAGAGAGGCGGCGGGTCACGTGGTGGTGCAGCGGCCGGGGGAGCGCTCGCCGGCCGGAGCACAACAGGAGAGGCGCCGCAGAGGGGAAGCCGCGGACCCGGCGAGGACGGGAGCCGGGTGCAGGTCTCGGTGCGGGATGACGGGAGCCGGATGCAGGTCTCTGTACTGGCAGCAGGAAGCCGCGGACCCGGTGATCAGCGCTCAGGACGGGAGCCCGATGCAGGTGACAGCAGGTCTCAGTAAGGGATGACGGGAGCCGGATGCAGGTCTCTGTGCGGGCAGCAGGATGGCGGCGTCCCACGTGTAGTAGCAGGCCCGGGGCCCCCCGCACACCGCAGTCACTCTAATTCAGAGGGTAGCTTGCTGGCAAGTCTCCGAGCGGGCCAGGGGTACCCCTACACTATAATGCTGGTATTTTGGTGGATTGCAGGCCCAGGGGGGGACACAGGATATTGGTGCAGGAGTTAATAGCTGGAGAGACACACAGTCTGTGTGCTACTCCATGTCCGTCGAAGCCACGCCCCCGAGTTGAAATTTCTTACCTGGATGGTGGTCATGTTGTTGGCCTTAGCATCAGCAAGGCGAGTGTCAGAATTGGCGGCTTTGTCACACAAGAGCTCCTACTTGATTTTTCATGTGGATCGAGCTGAATTGAGGACACGTCCATAATTTTTGCCTAAAGTGGTTTCTTCATTCCATATGAATCAACCTATTGTGGTGCCTGTGGCTACAAGTGACCTGGAGGATTCCAGATCCCTGGACGTAGTCAGGGCCTTAAAGATTTATGTAGCCAGGGCGGCTAGAATTAGGAAAACAAAGGCTCTGTTTGTCCTGTATGCGGCTAATAAGATTGGCGCACCTGTTTCGAAGCAGACTATTGCTCGCTGGATCTGTAATACGATTCAGCAGGCTCATTCTTGCCGGTACCAAATTCGGTTAACTCCCATTCCACTAGGAAGGTGGGCTCTTCTTGGGCGGCTACCCGAGGCGTCTCGGCATTACAGCTTTGCCAAGCGGCGACTTGGTCAGGGTGAAACACTTTTGCTAAATTCTAAAAGTTTGATACCCTGGCTGATGAGGACCTAGCGTTTGCTCATTCGGTGCTGCAGAGTCATCCGCACTCTCCCGCCCGATTGGATGCTTTGGTATAAACCCCATGGTCCTTACTGAATCCCCAGCATCCTCTAGGACGTAAGAGAAAATAAGATTTTAAACCTACCGGTAAATCTATTTCTCCTAGTCCGTAGAGGATGCTGGGCGCCCGTTCCAGTGCGGAAACTCTGCAAGACTTGTATATAGTTGTTGTTTACATAAGGGTTCTGTTACAGTTGGAATTGGTCTTGGACTGTTACTGTTATTGTTCATACGGTTAACTGGTTATGTATGATCCAGGTTACATGGTATGATTGGTGTGGGCCCTTGGAATGAATCTTGCCCTTGGATTTCTAAATCCTGCCTTGTACTGTCCATCTCCTCTGGCCACAGTTCTCTAACTGAGGTCTGGAGGAGGGGCATAGAGGGAGGAGCCAGTGCACACCCATAGTAAAAGTTCATTTTAGGTGCCCTATCTCCTGCGGAGCCAGTCTATACCCCATGGTCCTTACGGAGTCCCCAGCATCCTCTACGGACTAGGAGAAATAGATTTACCGGTAGGTTTAAAATCTTATTTTTTTATTTTCAGGGAGCTTTGCTGGCAACAGACTTCCTGCATCGTGGGACTGAGGGGAGAGAAGCAGCCCTACTCTCTGAAGCTAGGTCCTGCTTCTTAGGCTACTGGACACCATTAGCTCCAGAGGGATCGGTACGCAGGATCTCACCCTCGCCGTCCGTCCCGGAGCCGCGCCACCGTCCCCCTCGCAGAGCCGGAAGACTGAGTATGAGAAGCAAGAAGACTTCACAGGCCGCAGAAGACTTCGTGATCTTCACTGGAGGTATCGCACAGCACTGCAGCTGTGCGCCATTGCTCCACACACCTACACATACTCTGGTCACTGTTAGGGTGCAGGGGGGGGGGGGGCGCCCTGTGCAGCATTTGGGACCTCATTCTGGCAAATGGACATATATATACAGCTGGGCACTGTATATATGTAGGAGCCCCCGCCAAAGAAATAAAATTTAAGCGGGACAGAAGCCCGCCACCGAGGGGGCGGGGGCTTCTCCCTCAGCACTCACCAGCGCCATTTTTTCTCCACAGCACGCTGAGAGGAAGCTCCCCAGGCTCTCCCCTGCTGATACACGGTAAAAGAGGGTTGAAAAGAGAGGGGGGGGCACATAATTTGGCGCAAAAAAAGTATATAAACAGCAGCTACTGGGTTAACATTAAGATACTGTGTTATTCCTGGGTTATATAGCGCTGGGGTGTGTGCTGGCATACTCTCTCTCTGTCTCTCCAAAGGGCCTCGTGGGGAACTGTCTTCAGAAAGGACATTCCCTGTGTGTGTGGTGTGTCAGTACGCTTGTGTCGACATGTCTGATGTGGAAGGCTATGTGGGAGAGGAGCTGGAGCAAATGAATGTGGTGTCTCCGCCGACGGCGCCGACACCTGATTGGATATGTGGAAGGTTTTAAGGATCCTATGTCACAGGGACCGTCTGGGTCTCATAAGCGCCCACTATCTCAAATTGTTGACACAGATACCGACATGGATTCTGACTCCAGTGTCGATTACGATGATGCAAAGTTACAGCCAAAGTTGGCTAAATCACTCCGATATGTGATTATAGCAATTAAGGAAGTTTTGCACATCACAGAGGAAACCCCTGTCCCTGACACAAGGGTTTATATGTATAAGGGAAAGAAACCTGAGGTAACTTTCCCCCCTCACACGAACTGAATGAGTTATGTGAAAAGGCTTGGGAATCTCCAGATAAAAAACTGCAGATTTCCAAACGGATTCTTATGGCGTATCCTTTCCCGCCAACGGACAGGTTACGATGGGAATCCTCCCTTAGGGTGGACAAAGCTTTAACACGCTTATCCAAAAAGGTAGCTCTGCCGTCCTAGGATACGGCTACCCTCAAGGATGCTGCTGATCGCAAACAGGAGGGTACCCTGAAGTCCATTTATACACATTCAGGTACCTTGCTCAGACCGGCAATCGCGTCGGCCTTGGTCTGTAGTGCAGTAGCGGCATGGACTGATAACTTATCAGAGGAGTTTGATACCCTAGATAGGGATACTGTTTTATTGACCCTGGGGCATATTAAAGACGCTGTCCTTTATATGAGAGATGCTCAAAGAGACATTAGTCTGCTGGGTTCTAGAATAAACGCTATGTCGATTTCTGCCAGAAGGGTCCTGTGGACTCGGCAATGGACAGGTGATGCTGACTCTAAACGACATATGGAGGTTTTACCTTACAGGGGTGAGGAATTGTTCGGTGAAGGTCTCTCGGACCTGGTCTCCACAGCTACGGCTGGAAAGTCAAATTTTTTTGCCTTATGTTCCCTCTCAGCCTAAGAGAGCACCGCATTATCAAATGCAGTCCTTTCATTCACAAAGAAACAAGAAAGTCCGAGGTGCGTCCTTTCTTGCCAGAGGGAGGGGCAGAGGAAAGAAGCTGCACAATACAGCTAGTTCCCAGGAACAGAAGTCCTCCCCGGCCTCTGCAGAATCCAACTCATGACGCTGGGGCTCCACTGGCGGAGTCGGGGCCAGTGGGGGCGCGTCTTCGGAATTTCAGCCACATGTGGGTTCACTCCCAGGTGGATCCCTGGGCAATAGAAATTGTGTCTCAGGGTTACAAGCTGGAATTCGAAGAGGTGCCTCCTCGCCGGTTTTTCAAATCGGCCCACCGTCTTCCCCCCTAGAGAGGGAGATAGTGTTAAATGCAATACAAAAATTGTATCTTCAGCAGGTGGTGGTCGAGGTTCCCCTCCTTCAACAGGGAAGGGGTTATTATTCGACCATGTTTGTGGTTCCGAAACCGGACGGTTCGGTCAGACCCATATTGAATTTAAAATCTCTGAACCTATACTTGAAGAGGTTCAAGATGGAATCGCTAAGAGCGGTCATCGCCAGCCTGGAAGGGGGGGATTTTATGGTGTCACTCGACATAAAGGATGCGTACCTTCATGTCCCCATTTATCCACCTCATCAGGCGTACCTAAGATTTGCGGTACAGGACTGTCATTACCAATTTCAGACGTTGCCGTTTGGTCTGTCAACGGCTCTGAGGATTTTCACCAAGGTAATGGCGGAAATGATGGTGCTCCTGCGCAAGCAGGGTGTCACAATTATCCCGTACTTGGACGATCTCCTCATAAAAGCGTGATCAAGAGAGCAGTTGCTGAACAGCGTATCTCTTTCACTGAAAGTGTTACAACAACACGGCTGGATTCTCAATATCCCAAAGTCGCATTTGGTTCCTACGACTCGTCTGCCTTTCTTGGGCATGATTCTGGACACGACCCAGAAAAGGGTTTATCTTCCGATAGAAAAAGCCCAGGAACTTATGACTCTGGTCAGGAACCTTTTGAAATCAAGACAGGTGTCCGTGCATCATTGCACTCGAGTCCTGGGAAAGATAGTGGCCTCATACGAGGCCATTCCCTTTGGCAGGTTCCATGCGAGGACTTTCCAATGGGATCTGTTGGACAAGTGGTCCGGATCACATCTACAGATGCATCGGTTGATCACCCTGTCCCCCAGGGCCAGGGTGTCGCTCCTGTGGTGGCTGCAGAGTGCTCACCTTCTCGAGGGCCGCAGATTCGGCATTCAGGATTGGATCCTGGTGACCACGTACGCAAGCCTCCGAGGTTGGGGAGCAGTCACACGGAAGAAATTTCCAGGGTCTTTGGTCAAGTCAAGAGACTTGTCTGCACATCAACATCCTGGAACTAAGGGCCATATACAACGCCCTACGTCAAGCGGAGGCCTTACTTCGCGACCAACCAGTTCTGATCCAGTCAGACAACATCACCGCAGTGGCTCATGTAAACCGCCAAGGCGGCACAAGGAGCAGAGCGGCAATGGCGGAAGCTACCGGGATTCTTCGCTGGGCGGAGAATCATGTAAGCGCATTGTCAGCAGTGTTCATTCCGGGAGTGGACAACTTGGAAGCAGACTTCCTCAGCAGACACGACCTACACCCGGGTGAGTGGGGACTTCATCCAGAAGTCTTCGCACAGATTGTGAGTCGGTGGGAACTGCCACAGATAGACATGATGGCGTCCCGCCTCAGCAAAAAGCTACAGAGGTTTTGCGCCAGGTCCACAGACCCTCAGGCAGTAGCGGTAGACGCTCTCGTGACACCGTGGGTGTTCCGGTCCGTCTATGTATTTCCTCCTCTTCCTCTCATACCCAAGGTGTTGAGAATAGTAAGAAGAAAAGGAGTGAGAACAATCCTTGTTGTTCCAGATTGGCCACGACGGACCTGGTATCCAGATCTGCAGGAAATGCTCACGGAAGATCCGTGGCCTCTTCCTCTAAGGCAGGACCTGTTGCAACAGGGACCCTGTCTGTTCTAAGACTTACCGCGGCTGCGTTTGACGGCATGGCGGTTGAACGCCGGATCCTAGCGGAAAAAGGTATTCCGGTTGAGGTTATCCCTACGCTGATAAAGGCTAGGAAGGATGTAACAGCAAAACATTATCACCGTATATGGCGAAGTTATGTTTTTTGGTGTGAGGCCAGGGATGCTCCTACGGAAGAATTCCATCTGGGCCGTTTCCTTCACTTCCTACAAACTGGAGTGGATTTGGGCCTTAAATTAGGCTCCATTAAGGTCCAGATTTCGGCCCTATCCATTTTCTTTCAAAAAGAATTGGCTTCTCTCCCAGAAGTTTAGACTGTTGTTAAGGGAGTACTGCATATTCAGCCTCCGTTTGTGCTTCCGTTGGCGCCTTGGGACCTTAATGTGGTCTTGGAATTCCTAAAGTCACACTGGTTTGAACCACTGAAAACGGTGTAGTTGAAATATCTCACTTGGAATGTGGTCATGTTATTAGCCCTAGCTTCGGCTAGGCGAGTGTCGGAATTAGCGGCTTTATCACATAAAAGCCCCTATCTGGTTTTCCATATGGATAGAGGGGAATTGCGGACACGTCCTCAGTTCCTGCCAAAAGTGGTTTCATCCTTTCATATGAACTAACCTATTGTGGTTCCTGTGGCTACACGGGACTTAGAGGATTCCGAGTCCCTTGATGTGGTCAGGGCTTTGAAGATTTATGTAGCCAGGACGGCTAGTGTCCAAAACACAGAAGCGCTGTTTGTTCTGTATGCAGCCAACAAGCTTGGCGGCCCTGCTTCAAAGCAGACTCTTGCTCGCTGGATCTGTAACACGATTCAGCAAGCGCATTCTACGGCTGGTTTGCTGTTACCAAAATCGGTCAAGGCCCATTCCACTAGGAAAGTGGGCTCTTTTTGGGCGGCTGCCCGAGGGGTCTCGGCACTACAGCTGTGTCGAGCTGCTACTTGGTCGGGTACAAACACCTTTGCAAAATTCTATAAGTTTGATACCCTGGCTGAGGAGGACCTCATGTTTGCTCAATCGGTGCTGCAGAGTCATCCGCGCACTCCCGCCCGTTTGGGAGCTTTGGTATAATCCCCATGGTCCTTACGGAGTCCCCAGCATCCTCTAGGACGTTAGAGAAAATAAGATTTTAAACCTACCGGTAAATCTATTTCTCGTAGTCCGTAGAGGATGCTGGGCGCCCGTCCCAAGTGCGGACTTCTTCTGCAAGACTTGTATATAGTTATTGCTTCAATAAGGGTTACGTTATTGTTGCATCGGGTGTGAACTGATGCTATGTTGTTGTCATACGGTTTACTGGATTGTTATCACAAGTTATACTGTGTGATTGGTGTGGCTGGTATGAATCTTGCCCTTGGATTAACAAAAATCCTTTCCTAGTACTGTCCATCTCCTCTGGGCACAGTTCTCTAACTGAGATCTGGAGGAGGGGCAGAGAGGGAGGAGCCAGTGCACACCAGGAACTAAATTCTTTCTTAAAGTGCCCATGTCTCCTGCGGAGCCCGTCTCTCCCCATGGTCCTAACAGAGTCCCCAGCATCCTCTACGGACTACGAGAAATAGATTTACCGGTAAGTAAAATCTTATTTCTCTGACGTCCTAGTGGATGCTGGGAACTCCGTAAGGACCATGGGGAATAGCGGCTCCGCAGGAGACTGGGCACAAAAAGTAAAAGCTTTAGACTAGCTGGTGTGCACTGGCTCCTCCCCCTATGACCCTCCTCCAAGCCTCAGTTAGATTTTTGTGCCCGAACGAGAAGGGTGCAAGCTAGGTGGCTCTCCTGAGCTGCTTAGAAGTAAAAGTTTAAATAGGTTTTTTATTTTCAGTGACAACAGGCTCACTGCATCGTGGGACTAAGGGGAGAAGAAGCGAACTCACCTGACTGCAGAGTGGATTGGGCTTCTTGGCTACTGGACATTAGCTCCAGAGGGACGATCACAGGTTCAGCCTGGATGGGTCCCGGAGCCGCGCCGCCGGCCCCCTTACAGAGCCAGAAGAGCGAAGAGGTCCGGAGAAAGCGGCGGCAGAAGACGTTCCTGTCTTCAAATAAGGTAGCGCACAGCACTGCAGCTGTGCGCCATTGCTCTCAGCACACTTCACACTCCGGTCACTGAGGGTGCAGGGCGCTGGGGGGGAGCGCCCTGAGACGCAATAAAAACGATATAAAAACCTTATATGGCTAAAAAAAATGCATCACATATAGCTCCTGGGCTATATGGATGCATTTATCCCCTGCCAGTTTCCTGAAAAAAGCGGGAGAAAAGGCCGCCGTGAAGGGGGCGGAGCCTTTCTCCTCAGCACACAAGCGCCATTTTCTTTCACAGCTCCGCTGGAAGGACGGCTCCCTGACTCTCCCCTGCAGTCCTGCACTACAGAAACAGGGTAAAACAGAGAGGGGGGCACTATTGGCAGCTAATATATAAATACAGCAGCTATAACAGGGAGTAACACTTATATAAGGTTATCCCTGTATATATATAGCGCTCTGGTGTGTGCTGGCAAACTCTCCCTCTGTCTCCCCAAAGGGCTAGTTGGGTCCTGTCCTCTATCAGAGCATTCCCTGTGTGTGTGCTGGGTGTCGGTACGATTGTGTCGACATGTATGAGGAGGAAAATGATGTGGAAGCAGAGCAATTGCCTGTGTTAGTGATGTCACCCCCTAGGGAGTCGACACCTGACTGGATGGTAGTAATTAAAGAATTACGTGACAATGTCAGCACTTTGCAAAAAACTGTTGACGACATGAGACAGCCGACAAATCAATTAGTGCCTGTTCAGGCGTCTCAGACACCGTCAGGGGCGCTAAAACGCCCGTTACCTCAGATGGTCGACACGGATACTGAATCCAGTGTCGACGGTGACGAGACAAACGTAATGTCCAGTAGGGCCACACGTTACATGATCACGGCAATGAAGGAGGCATTGAACATTTCTGACACTACAAGTACCACAAAAAAGGGTATTATGTGGGGTGTGAAAAAACTACCAGTGGTTTTTCCTGAGTCAGATGAATTAAATGAGGTGTGTGATAAAGCGTGGGTTTCCCCCGATAAAAAACTGCTGATTTCTAATAAATTATTGGCACTATACCCTATCCCGCCAGAGGTTAGGGCACGTTGGGAAACACCCCCTAGGGTAGATAAGGCGCTCACACGCTTATCAAAACAAGTGGCGTTACCGTCTCCTGATACGGCCGCTCTCAAGGAACCAGCTGATAGAAGGCTGGAAAATATCTTAAAAGGTATATACACACATACCGGTGTTATACTGCGACCAGCGATCGCCTCAGCCTGGATGTGCAGCGCTGGAGTGGCTTGGTCGGATTCCCTGACTGAAAATATTGATACCCTGGATAGGGACAGTATATTATTAACTATAGAGCATTTAAAGGATGCATTACTATATATGCGAGATGCACAGAGGGATATTTGCACCCTGGCATCTAGAGTAAGTGCGATGTCCATTTCTGCCAGAAGAACGTTATGGACGCGACAGTGGTCAGGTGATGCGGATTCCAAACGACATATGGAAGTATTGCCGTATAAAGGGGAGGAGTTATTTGGGGTCGGTCTATCGGACCTGGTGGCCACGGCAACGGCTGGAAAATCCACCTTTTTACCCCAGGTCACCTCGCAGCAGAAAAAGACACCGTCTTTTCAAACCCAGTCCTTTCGTCCCTATAAGGGCAAGAGGGAAAAAGGCCGCTCGTTCCTGCCCCGGGGCAGAGGAAGGGGAAAAAGACTGCACCATGCAGCCTCTTCCCAAGAGCAGAAGCCCTCCCCCGCTTCTGCCAAGTCCTCAGCATGACGCTGGGGCTCTGCAAGCAGACTCGGGCACGGTGGGGGGCCGTCTCAAGAATTTCAGCGCGCAGTGGGCTCACTCGCAAGTGGACCCCTGGATCCTGCAGGTAGTATCACAGGGGTACAAATTGGAATTCGAGACGTCTCCCCCTCGCCGGTTCCTGAAGTCTGCTCTACCAACGTCTCCCTCCGACAGGGAGGCAGTATTGGAAGCTATTCACAAGCTGTATTCCCAGCACGTGATAATCAAGGTACCCCTCCTACAACAGGGAAAGGGGTATTATTCCACGCTGTTTGTGGTACCGAAGCCGGACGGCTCGGTGAGACCAATTTTAAATCTAAAATCTTTGAACACTTACATAAAAAGGTTCAAATTCAAGATGGAGTCACTCAGAGCAGTGATAGCGAACCTGGAAGAAGGGGACTATATGGTATCTCTAGACATCAAGGATGCTTATCTCCATGTCCCAATCTACCCTTCTCACCAAGGGTACCTCAGGTTTGTGATACAAAACTGTCATTATCAGTTTCAGACGCTGCCGTTTGGATTGTCCACGGCACCACGGGTCTTTACCAAGGTAATGGCCGAAATGATGATTCTTCTTCGAAGAAAAGGCGTATTAATTATCCCTTACTTGGACGATCTCCTGATAAGGGCAAGGTCCAGGGAACAGTTAGAGGTCGGAGTAGCACTATCTCAGGTAGTGCTACGTCAGCACGGGTGGATTCTAGTGGCACCTTGGGATCTCAATGTAGTTTTAGGGTTCCTAAAATCACATTGGTTTGAACCACTTGCCACAGTGGATTTGAAATACCTCACATGGAAAGTGGTAATGCTGTTGGCCCTGGCTTCAGCCAGGCGCGTATCAATATTGGTGGCTTTATCCTATAAAAGCCCTTACCTGATATTTCATTCGGATAGGGCGGAATTGAGGACTCGTCCTCAATTTCTCCCTAAGGTGGTTTCAGCGTTTCACATGAATCAACCTATTGTGGTACCTGTGGCTACTAGGGACTTGGAGGACTCCAAGTTGCTGGACGTAGTCAGGGCCCTGAAAATATATGTTTCCAGGACGGCTGGAGTCAGAAAATCTGACTCGCTGTTTATACTGTATGCACCCAACAAGCTGGGTGCTCCTGCTTCTAAGCAGACGATTGCTCGTTGGATTTGTAGTACAATTCAACTTGCACATTCTGTGGCAGGCCTGCCACAGCCAAAATCTGTAAAAGCCCATTCCACAAGGAAGGTGGGCTCATCTTGGGCGGCTGCCCGAGGGGTCTCGGCTTTACAACTTTGCCGAGCAGCTACTTGGTCAGGGGCAAACACGTTTGCTAAATTCTACAAATTTGATACCCTGGCTGAGGAGGACCTGGAGTTCTCTCATTCGGTGCTGCAGAGTCATCCGCACTCTCCCGCCCGTTTGGGAGCTTTGGTATAATCCCCATGGTCCTTACGGAGTTCCCAGCATCCACTAGGACGTCAGAGAAAATAAGAATTTACTTACCGATAATTCTATTTCTCATAGTCCGTAGTGGATGCTGTACGCCCATCCCAAGTGCGGATTGTCTGCAATACTTGTATATAGTTATTGTTACAAACAAATCGGGTTGTTTATTGTTGGAAGCCATCTTTTCAGAGGCTCCTACGGTTATCATACTGTTAACTGGGTTCAGATCACGAGTTGTACGGTGTGATTGGTGTGGCTGGTATGAGTCTTACCCGGGATTCAAGATCCTTCCTTATTATGTACGCTCGTCCGGGCACAGTATCTTAACTGAGGCTTGGAGGAGGGTCATAGGGGGAGGAGCCAGTGCACACCAGCTAGTCTAAAGCTTTTACTTTTTGTGCCCAGTCTCCTGCGGAGCCGCTATTCCCCATGGTCCTTACGGAGTTCCCAGCATCCACTACAGACTATGAGAAATAGAATTATCGGTAAGTAAATTCTTATTTTTCTCTTACGTCCTAGAGGATGCTGGGGACTCCTAAAGGACCATGGGGGTATAGACTGGATTCGCAGGAGCTTGAGCACACTAATAAGACTTTGGGTGTGAACTGGCTCCTCCCTCTATGCCCCTCCCCCAGACCTCAGTTAGACTTTGTGCCCAGGAGTGACTGGACACACACTAGGGGAGCTCTACTGAATTTCTCTGGAAAAAGACTTTTGTTAGGTTTTTTATTTTCAGGGAGACCTGCTGGCTACAGATATTTTGGTGCTGCTAACATATATTATTGTGGTGTAATATATGGGCGCTGGGGTGTGAGCTGGCATACTTCCTCTGTGTTTCTCTCTCTTGTCTTCCCTGTAGGCTGTCCCCTTTATTGGCCAGTGTGTGTTGGGTGTCGGTACTTCGTGTCGGCATGTCTGAGGCTGAGTGTTCCTCCCCGGAGGAAGTTACTGGGGGCGCAGAAAAGGAGCTGTAAATGGCTGTCAACACAGTCGACTACTGATTGGGTTGCTATGATGAGTACACTTAATGCTAATGTTGCTTTGTTGTCTTAAGAGGTTGGATAAATCTGATTCTCAGACACAGACATGGAGAAAATCCATGGAGGATGCTTTGGCTCAGGTGCAGACCCCCTCAGGGTCACAAAAACGTTCATTTACCCAGATGGTAGAGACGGATGCTGACATGGACTCAGATTCCGATGTCGATTTTAATGAGGCTACTTTACACCCAAGGGTAGTTAAGAGTATTCAGTACATGATTGTGGCTATTAAAGATGTTTTACATATTTCTGACGAACCTGCGGTTCAGGAAACAAGGATTTGTCTATTTAAAGGGAAAAAACCTGAGGTAAAGTTTCCCCCCTCTCATGAAATGAATGCTCTTTGTGAAAAAGCTTGGGAGTTGCCGGACAAGAGGTGGCAGATTCCTAAGAGAATTTTTATGGCGTATCCTTTCCCCTCTGATGACAGGGAAAAATGGGAGTCGTCTCCGAATGTCGACAAGGCTCTATCCCGTTTGTCCAAGAAGGTGGCGCTTCGGTCCCCCGACACGGCTGCTCTCAAGGATCCGGCGGATCGCAAGCTCGAAACGCCATTTTCGTTAATACGGGTGCATTACTCAGACCTGCTGTGGCTTCGGTATGGGTGAGTAGTGCTATTGCTAAATGGGCTGATAATTTAGCTTCTAATATGGATACCCTTGATAAAGATAATAATCTTTTGACTCTTGGTTATATCAAGGACGCTGCAGATTACTTAAAGGATGTGACGAGGGATGTTGGCCTCTTGGGATCAAGAGCCAATTCCATGGCGTTCTCGGCCAGGAGGGCGCTGTGGATCCATCAATGGAATGCTGATGCCGACTCCAAGAAAAATATTGAAGCTCTCCCCTTCAAAGGCAGTGTCTTGTTTGGTGACGGCCTGGCTGACCTGGTATCTACCGCTACTGCGTGTAAGTCATCTTTTCTTCCTTATGTTCCCACACAACAGAAAAAAGGCACCCCATCAACAGATGCAGTCCTTTCGCCCTTATAAATACAAACGAGGTAAAGACTCGTCCTTCCTCGCTTCAAAGGGTTAGAGAAAGGGGAAAGAAGTCGCCTGCAGGATGAGGCACCCAGGACCAAAAGTCCTCCCCCGCCTCTACCAAGTCCAGCGCATGACGCTGGGGCTCCCCTGCGGGAGTCCGGGCCGGTGGGGGGCCGTCTCAGGATCTTCAGTCAGGTCTGGGTTCAATCAGCCCTGGATCCTTGGGTCTTAGACTTAGTGTCTCAGGGGTACAAGCTGGAGTTTCATGAGATGCCCCCTCGCCACTTTTTCATTTCGGCCTTGCCGGTGTCTCTTCCGGAAAGAGAAGTGGTAAATGCTGCGATACAAAAGTTGTGTCAACAGAGGGTCATTGTTCCCGTTCCCCCGTCCCAACGGGGGGGGGGGAAGGGTTTTATTCGAGCCTCTTTGTCGTTCCGAAGCCGGACGGTTCGGTCAGACCGATTCTGAACCTAAAATCCCTTAATCCATACTTGAAAACTTTCAAGTTCAAGATGGGATCTCTTCGAGCTGTGATCTCCAGCCTAGAAGGGGGGGATTTTGTGGCGTCAGTCGACATAAAGGATGCCTACTTACACGTACCGATATATCCTCCGCATCAGGCCTTCCTGAGATTTGCGGTGCAGGATTGTCTTTACCAATTTCAGACGTTGCCGTTTGGGCTTTCCGCGGGCCCGAGGGTTTTCATCAAGGTCATGGCAAAAATGATGGTTCTCCTTCGCAAGCAAGGGGTTACAATTATCCCGTACTTGGACGATCTCCTGATAAAGGCGAGTTCCAAGGAGCAGTTGTTAAGAAATGTGGATCTATCCCTGTCGGTTCTGCGACAACACGGTTGGGTTCTAAATTTGCCAAAATCTCAGTTGATCCTGGCCACTCGGCTGCCCTTTCTGGGCATGATTCTAGACATGGAGCTACAGAGTGTTTCTTCCGGAAGACAAAGCTCTGAAAATCCAAACAATGGTCAGGGAGCTTCTGAGGCCGACAAGTGTGTCGATTCATCAATGCACTCGGGTTCTAGGGAAGATGGTTGCGGCTTACGAAGCCATTCCGTTTGGCAGGTTTCATGCCCGGGTGTTTCAGTGGGATCTGCTGAACAAATGGTCCGGGTCTCACCTGCATATGCACCGGAAAATAAGTCTATCTTCCAGGGCCAGGATTTCTCTCCTGTGGTGGCTGTAAAGCTCTCACCTTCTAGAGGGACGCCGATTCGGAATCCAGGACTGGGTCCTGCTGACCACAGATGCAAGTCTCCGAGGCTGGGGTGCAGTCACGCAAGGAAGAAATTTCCAGGGAAAATGGTCAAGCCAGAAATCTTGTCTCCACATAAATGTTCTTGAGTTAATAGCCATTTACAACGGCCTGCTGCAAGCGAAGAACCTTCTTCAGGGTCTTCCTGTCCTGATCAAGTCGGACAACATAACAGTGGTGCCGTACGTAAACCGCCTAGGCGGAACAAGGAGCAGGGTGGCTATGGTGGAGGCCACAAGAATCCTTCGCTGGGCGGAACAGCACGTAAGCGCTCTGTCAGCAGTCTTCCTCCCAGGCGTGGACAACTGGAAAGCAGACTTCCTCAGCAGACACGATCTCTATCCGGGAGAGTGGGTTCTTCATCAAGAGGTATTTGCAGAAGTGACAAGGCGTTGGGGAATTCCTCTGATAGACATGATAGCGTCTCGCCTCAACATGAAGCTTCCGAGGTATTGTTCCAGGTCACGGGACCCCCAAGCCAGTGCAGTGGACGCTCTGGTAACTCCGTGGGTGTTTCAGTCGGTGTATGTGTTCCCTCCGCTTCCTCTCATTCCAAAGGTGCTGAGGATCATACGTCGAACAAGAATTCAGGCGATTCTCGTCGTTCCAGATTGGCCACGCAGGGCCTGGTATCCGGATCTTCGGGAATTGCTTATAGAAGATCCTTGGCCGCTTCCTCTGAGAGGACCTGTTACTGCAGGGGCCCTGCGTGTTTCCGGACTTACCGTGGCTGCGTTTGACGGCGTGGAAGTTGAGCGCCAAATCTTAGCTCGGAAATGTATTCCCGGGGAGGTCATCCCCACTCTCCTTAAGGCTAGGAAGGAGGTTACGGCGAAACATTATCACCGTATTTGGAGAAAGTATGTTTCGTGGTGTGAAACCAAAGCAGCTCCTGCGGAGGAGTTTCACTTGGGTTGGTTTCTCCATTTTTTGCAGGCAGGCGTCGATGCAGGCCTGAAATTGGGTTCCATCAAAGTGCAGATTTCGGCTTTATCTATTTTCTTTCAAAAAGAATTGGCCGTCCTTCCAGAGGTTCAGACTTTCGTGAAGGGAGTGCTGCATATCCATCCTCCATTTGTGGCGCCGTGGGATCTTGAAGTGGTGTTGCAGTTTCTTTTGTCTCACTGGTTTGAACCTTTGCGTAAGGTTGAGT
This sequence comes from Pseudophryne corroboree, assembly GCF_028390025.1. Lineage (NCBI taxonomy): Eukaryota > Metazoa > Chordata > Amphibia > Anura > Myobatrachidae > Pseudophryne > Pseudophryne corroboree. The sequence goes on from NC_086447.1 coordinate 658,378,837, forward strand.
TTAAGTTTCTCACTTGGCAAGTGGTCATGCTTTTGGCTCTGGCGTCTGCCAGGCGAGTGTCCGAGTTGGCGGCCTTGTCTTACAAGAGCCCATATTTGATCTTCCATTCGGATAGAGCGGAATTGAGGACTCGTCAACAATTTCTGCCGAAGGTGGTTTCTTCCTTTCACATTAACCAACCTACTCTGGTGCCCGTGGCTACGAATGCTGTGGCGGTCCCAAAGTCTCTTGATGTTGTAAGAGCTTTGAAAATTTATGTCGCCAGAACGGCTCTTACCAGGAAAACAGAGGCTCTGTTTGTCCTGTATGCTTCCAACAAGATTGGAAATCCTGCTTCTAAGCAAACTATTGCACGCTGGATTTGTAATACGATTCAGCAAGCTCATTCTTCGGCTGGGCTACCGTTGCCGAAGTCGGTGAAGGCCCATTCTACCAGAAAAGTGGGCTCATCTTGGGCGGCTGCCCGAGGGGTCTCGGCACTTCAACTTTGCCGAGCAGCTACGTGGTCGGGTTCAAACACTTTTGTTAAGTTCTGCAAGTTTTATACCCTGGCTGATGAGGACCTCATGTTTGCTCAATCGATGCTGCAGAGTCGTCCGCACTCTCCCGCCCGTTCTGGAGCTTTGGTATAGACTCCATGGTCCTTTTGGAGTCCCCAGCATCCTCTAGGACGTAAGAGAAAATAGGATTTTAATACCTACCGGTAAATCCTTTTCTCCTAGTCCGTAGAGGATGCTGGGCGCCCATCCCAGTGCGGACTGTTCCTTGCAGTTGTATTATTACTGGTTATGTTTGATTACACGTGGGTTGTGTATTAGTTATATTCAGCTTGTTGCTGTTGTTAGTTCATACTGTTATCTGGTTTCCTGCTACTCCGGTTGTACGGTATGTTTGTGGTGTGGGCTGGTATGTTTCTCGCCCTTAGTTTAACAAAAATCCTTTCCTCAAAATGTCCGTCTCTCCTGGGCACAGTTCCTATAACTGAGGTCTGAGGGAGGGGCATAGAGGGAGGAGCCAGTTCACACCCAGTCAAAGTCTTTTTAGTGTGCCCAAGCTCCTGCGGATCCCGTCTATACCCCCATGGTCCTTTTGGAGTAACCAGCATCCTCTACGGACTAGGAGAATAGGATTTACCGGTAGGTATTAAAATCCTATTTTCAGGCAGGTCTGGTTGGCACCAGACTGCCTGCTTCATGGGACTTAGGTGGGGTAACGGCCCAACCTCCCTAGGGTTAATGGTCTTGTTCCCCGCTGACAGGATACTGAGCTCCTGAGGGTCCTATTTGCAAGCCTTACCACAGCGAGCGTATAGCCCCGCAGCACGCCGCCTCCCCTAACAGAGCCAGAAGTCAGAAGAGTGGTGAGTAGGTGGCTGTAATGGCGACACAAGGGTAGGAGTGCAGCGCTGACAGGGAGGCTGTGCTCCAGGCTTCAGAGACACTGTAGTGACCGCTGTGAGGGGCGAGCTGAAGCCACAACTGGTATACCCACACTGGCAGCATATCTACAAGGGTTTTAACCCACTGTAGTGAAAAAACGTTACCTCAGCCAGTATTAAAACCGGGAAGACCGCGCGCCATCAAGAGGGCGAGCCTTCACTATAAGCAGATCCAACAGCTCGCCAGCGCCATTTTCCCCCTGCAGGTAGACACAGGCAGATTGACAGGGAAGCGCAGCTCCTCCACAAGGACTCTAGGACACCTCAGCGGTACCAGGGGGTTCTAGCATGGGGGTAGGGGTAGCAATATTTGGTGTTTTCTTTTTTTTTTTTTACCTACTTCGTGTGTGTGTGTGTGTGTGTGTGTGTGTGTGTGTGTGTGTGTGTGTGTGTGTGTGTTTCACATTTACTATGTCAAAGAAGTGTGTATCATGCACAGCAGATTGTTTTTCTCAATCTGGGGGATCACTACCGTGTACTCGGGATAGTACACATTCTCAGGCTAGTGGATCTGAACCAGTATGGTTAGATTCATTAAAAGGGATTATTTCAAATAATTTGAATAAATTATCCCAAAATGAGGAGGAGACGCAATACTTAAGGCAATCTGTTAATGACCTGATGAATAGAGATTCAGTGGTCATTCCAGCATCTCAGACCCCTTCCATTTGTCCACAAAAGCGTACTCTGGCCCAAATCATGCAGACTGATACAGATGATGTATCGGACCCAGAGGAGGGTGAGGTGGACTCGGGAGGGAGGGATGCAGCTTTGTCACAGGGAATACTGGTCCTGATAGAAGCTATTAGCGATGTCCTGCACGTCCCTGATAAGGCATCAGAGGACGAGGAGTAATCTTATTTTAATGTGAAAAAGAAATCCTCAGCTACTTTCCCTGCATCTAAGGAATTAAATTCCCTGTTTTGAAGCAACTTGGGTAAATCCTGACAAGAAGCTTCAGGTCCCAAATCGGTTGCTCACATCCTTCCCTTTTCCTCAGGATGATAGGAAAAAATGGCAAAACCCACCGATAGTTAACACACCGGTTTCTAGGCTGTCACGTAAGGTAGTTTTACCTGTTCCTGGGGTAGCTTCCTTGAAGGATTCTGCAGACCGCAAGATTGAGACTACTTTCAAATCTCTGTACACAGATGCGGGGGTGGCCCAGGGACCCACTATAGCTTGTGCATGGATCTCTAGGGCTATTGCAAAATGGTCATGTAATCTAATTGACAGGTTAGATTCCTTATCCAGGGGGGAAATAGCTTTACTCCTACAACATATACAGGATTCTGCTAACTTTATGGTGGAGGCCATAAAGGAAATTGGTTTACTCAATGCACGCACCACTGCCATGGCAGTGTCAGCACGCAGGGGCTTGTGGCTACGCCAGTGGACTGCAGACGCGGATTCCAGGAAAGGCGTGGAAAGCCTATTTCCCACAGGTGAAGCCCTTTTTGGAGATTAACTGGATACGTGGATATCCTTCTGCAGCTCCCCTGGCTAGAAAATTCTACACTGCTCCAACTCTGCAGTCCTTTTGGACAGCGAAGCTTAAAAACAAAACCAAATGTTATAATAACACAAATGTAAGCAACTGTGCGCACCCTCTTGATGTATAATCAGGGAATAATTAGTGTGTAAATATATACAGTTTATACGTCACACAGTTCTGAAAACACTAGTTCCTTTTAACTGAGAACTATAGTGTTATTGTCCAAATTCAATCCCGTCTCACAAAATGGGCTCAATGTCCGTTCTTTGGCTCACTTATTCAGATTCTCTCCTTCCTCCTGGTGGGAGAGCCTCTCCACATAGACCCAAAAATTAGGAAGAGAAAAAGAGAATATATAGTGTAGTACAGTTTATTAAATAATTCCGTAAAAAATATCAAATTTCACACAATGAATCCACCAATGACTAGGCAGAAAGGCGTACCGGATAGATAGGGGTGTCATACAATGCCCACCCAAACAAGCATGGTGGTACCTCACGATTTTTACAGGTGCCGTGTCCTTCTCTGGATCTGCAGTATCCAAAAGATATAGATGCCGGTCTGCTACAGTCTCCCCAATCAGCTCACCAACCAAAGGTTCTTCTACGGCCTTTAAAGGCAATAGAGGTAAACCCAGAAAACCAGCAACTGGAGGTTCACAGGAACAGAACCCCGGTTCTGCTTCCTCTAAGCCTTCCGCATGACTGTGGACCGCACTGCCTAGAAGACAGGCAGGTGGGAGCACAATTGAGATTCTTCAGTCACATATGGGCAACATCATGCCAGGGTCCGTGGGTCAGATCCTATAGCACAGGGCTACAGACTGGAGTTTCAGGAACTCCCACTTTCACAGATTCTTCAAATCAGGCTTACCAGCTTCTCAAGAACCAAGTATGACTTTACAGGAAGCAATTCAAAAACTGGTACAGACTCGGGTCATTGTTCCAGTTCCACTTCAGCTGCAAACTCAAGGTTATTATTCCAACCTGTTTGTAGTTCCGAAACCGGTCTGTTCGGTAAGGCTCATTTTAAATCTCATGTCGTTGAACCCGTACTTACGGGTGTTCAAGTTCAGGATGGAGTCTGAGAGCGGTGATGTCAGGTGCTGGAGGAGCGGGAATTCTTGGTGTCTCTGGATATCAAGGATGCGTACCTTCATATTCCGATTTGGCCGCCTCTTCAGGCTATATCTAAGGTTTGCCTTACAGGACTGTCACTACCCGTTCCAGGCCCTGCCATTTGGCCTCTCTATGGCACTGAGGGTGTTCACCAAGGTAATGGCAGAAATTATGTTTCTCCTCCGCAAACAGGGAGTGAACATAATACCGTACCTGGACGATCTGCTGATAACCGCACCATCCATGGAGAGGTTGTTAGACAACATTGCCCTCTCAACCCGACTACTCCAGGATCATGGGTGGATTCTGAACCTACCAAAATCTCATCTGGAACCAACACAGAGGCTTCCGTTCCTGGGGTTGATACTGGATACAGAAGCACAGAAGGTATTCCTTCCGTTGGAAAATGCATTGGTTATCCAGTCGATGGTGCGGGATACTGTAAAACTAACCTGGATATCTGTGCATCTATACATTTGCCTTCTGGGAAAGATGGTAGCCGCTTACAAGGCGCTGCAGTACGGAAGGTTTCACGCAAGGCCCTTCCAGCTGGATCTGTTGGACAAATGGTCCGGATCACATCTTCACATGCACCAGTGGATTTGTCTGTCACCAAAAGCCAGGATTTCTCTTCTGTGGTGGCTTCAGACTTCTCACCTGACCAAGGGCCTAAGTTTCGAGATTCAAAATTGGATTCTGCTAACCACAGACGCAAGCCTCAGAGGTTGAGTAGCAGTCACCCAGGGAGAACAATTCCAAGGAAGATAGTCAAGTCAGGAAGCCATTCTTCCGATCAACATTCTGGAACTAAGGGCCATATACAACGCCCTTCTACAGGTATCGCATCTTCAAGATCAAGCCATTCAGGTTCAGTCGGACAATGTGACGTACATACACCGACAAGGCGGAATGAAGAGCAGAGCAGCAATGTCAGAGGTAACAAGGATTCTCCTCTGGGCAGGAAGACACGCTGTGTCGTTGTCTGCGATCTTCATTCCGGGAGTAGACAACTGGGAAGCAGACTTCCTCAGCAGACGCTATCTACACCCAGGAGAGTGGAGCCTTCAGCCGGAGGTGTTCAGGTGCTTGACATTTCGGTGGGGAATTCCACAAATCGACATGATGGCCTCTCATCTCAACAAGAAGCTCAAGCGGTATTGTTCCAGGTCGAGGGACCCACAAGCAGTGGCGGTGGACGCTCTGGTGACTCCATGAGTCTACCAGATGGTGTATGTGTTTGCACCACTCCCATTGATCTCAAAGATTCTCAAAAGAATAAAAAGGGGAAAGGTTCAAACAATTCTCATTGCTCCGGACTGGCCAAGAAGGGCCTGGTGTGCGGATCTACTGGAAATGCTTCTAGAGGACCCGTGGCCTCTACCTTTTTGCGAGGACTTTCTCCAACAGGGGCTGTTCGTCTATCAAGACTTACCACGGCTACGTTTGACGGCATGGAGGTGGAGCGTCAAATTCTAGCCCGGAAAGGGATCCCGGATAGAGTTATTCCACCCTGATCCAAGCCAGAAAGGGGGTAACATCTAAACATTACCACGGTATTTGGAAAAAATAAGTCTCTTGGTGTGAACACAGAATATTCCCTGCGGTGGAATTTCAACTGGGACTTTTTCTCCTTTTTCTACAGTCAGGTGTGGATGTGGGCCTACTACGTTTGGGCTCCATATAAGTCCAGATTTCGGCCTTATCCATTTTCTTCCAGAAACAATTAGCTTCTCTCCCTGAGGTTCAGACATGTTTGAAGGGGGTTCTGCACATCCAACCGACCTTTGTGCCCCCTACGGCACCTGGGGATCTCAACGTGGTATTGCAATTCCTACAATCGGAATGGTTTGAGACGTTGACATCAAGTTTCTTACGTGGAAGGCTGTCACGCTGTTGGCCTTAACTTCGGTGAGGCGTGTGTCTGAACTGGGGACGTTGTCTCACAAAAGCCCCTTTTTGATTTTTCATGAAGATAGGGCTGAACTCAGGACTCATCAGCACTTTCTTCCAAAGGTGGTGTCTGCGTTTCATATTGTGGTTACCGACACCTCTGCTACTTCAAAGCCCTCACCACATCCAAGGACTTTGAAGGTCTAGGTCAGGCATTCCCAACCACTGTCCTCAAGGCACACCAACAGTGCAGATTTAGTGATATCCAGGCTCTAGCACAGATGGTTAAATCAAAATAACTGAGCTACTATTTAAGTCACATGTGCTGCAGCCTGGATATCACTAAAACCTGCACTTAGTGTGCCTTGAGGACCGTGGTTGGGAATGCCTGGTCTAGGTGAATTGGACAGCTCGTCACAGGAAATCGGATTCTGTTTGTTCTCTATGATCCCCAAATTGGGTGTCCTGCTTCAAACCAGACAATTGCACGCTGGATCAGGCTTACTATCCAGCGTGCTTATTCCACAGCAGGTTTACCATGTCCAAAATCTGTACAAGCCCACTCTACTAGGTCGGTGGGTTCTTCCTGGGCGGCTACTGGGGTGTCTTGGCTTTACAGCTCTGCCGAGCAGCTACTTTGTTGGGTTCGAACATGTTTGCGAAGTTCTACAAGTTAGTTCGATACGTTGGCCTCTGAGGACCTTCAGTTCTGCAGGAACCTCAGCACTCTCCCACCCGGTTTTGGAGCTTTGGTACATCCCCATGGTACTAATGTGGGACCCAGTACCGGTAAATCCTTTTCTCGTAGTCTGTAGAGGATACTGGGCGCCTGCCCCGTGCTTTGTTTCTTCCTGCACTGTTATTTGGTTAAGTAATGTTGGTTCTGCAGTTGCTGTTCCTGGTTTAAAGTTTGGTTAGCTTGGCTTTCCTCTAGTTGTGTGTGCTGGTTCGGAATCTCACCACTGTCCTTTTTATATCCTTCTCACAAAGTATGTCTGTCTCCTCGGGCACAGTTTCTAGACTGAATCTGGTAGGAGGGGCATAGAGGGAGGAGCCACCCCACACTATCAATTTCTTAAAGTACCATGCCTCCTAGTGGACCAGTCTATACCCATGGTACTAATGTGGGACCCAGTATCCTCTTCGGAGTACAAGAAAAGGATTTACCGGTAGGTAATTAAAATCCTATTTATTTTTTGTATTCTGATTAACATGGTCAATATAACAATAGCACAGATTGTACAATATGTATTGCCAAATCTTGTTACTGACTAGCACATGTTGCTCCTATGTTGTGTGAGAAGCAGGGTCACCTCCATTTTGTCCCCAGATTCTTTATCACTATTCAGTATATTATGTCATTACTTTCTAGCTACAATTTTCCACAACTCTATACCATGTACAGAATGGTTGTTAATCTTAAAGCGATATTTTCAGAACCCACACATTTAGAAGCATATCTGTAGTACAACAATAACAACTTACATTTCTGTGCCCACCTTCCAGCAACCATCTTAAATATACCCAAAGGGGAATTTCTCTGCCAACAATTGAACTGCTTTGACCATTAGAGCTATGTAGGAAAAGGTGGTGAACTCTCCACCAAACTACTAAATGGGGGTTAAAGCAAAAAAAACAAAAAAAAAAAACCTCATTAATAGTGCCATACATCAGGTCTCCAAAATTAACAGAGAAATATTGATTTTTGACAATAAGAAAAAAGATCAGGCTGCCAATGTGATCAGATTCATTGGTAACTACTACAAAGATTGGAAACATCAGCAAAACAGTGGCATGTTCTACAGATGTAGACTTGAGCCCTATTCAGGTGGAGGAGGGCCCCTAAATTTGAGATAAGCTGGTAAAAAGCCATTTTAAAGAAAAAAACGCAAGCTTCACCTAAAATACATGGAGCTTTCCCATGTATTACGTGCAAAGCATGTGTACATATATTAAAGATAAAACAGGTCGCAGACAGATATGGTAACACTTCAAATTCATCAACTGTGACGTAGTAGGCATGACATACTATCTGGAATGTAGTTGCACACCTGTAAACAAAGGATTTTAGAACATGCCGGCAGTATATGTAATGTAGCAACGGATTCCCTAAAGATGACACAACTTAGCTCAGTGGCCAGGCACTTTCTAAAAAAAAAAAACCTGGAGGAAGCATTAAAGATCTTAAAGCTTTTGGCCTGGAACACCTGGAAATGGGTATACATGAGGTGATTTGACAAAAGAACTGTTGCATCAAGAAAGCCAAGGGAACTACAGTAACAATGGCGCTTGCTGTGTATATGATTGATGTGAGCATTTGATGAAAAATGATGGGACTTGTTGAAATGGAATTGAACTACATCTTATGTTAAAAGGGAGATGATGCGGCTGTATTTTATGATCATATAGCCAAAAGTTGAATATTACTCGTTTGTTACTTTGCATAATAATGTGTTTGTTAATTTATAATCGGTCAGTTTTTACCCTCTGCCAAACTACAGTATTTCCTTTGGAAACAAAAAGCAACACAACAACCAATTACAATGCCAGTTCTTATTTCGATCAAGTCCACTGCAGTTCCTTTCCCTTTCTGCACACACCGTATTACCAGAAACACATAAGTCATAAACACAATATATTATTATTAGTAGTATTATCCTTTATATGCTGCCAAAGTTAGAGTAAATTAAATAAGCAAGACAAGAAAACGGTGACTTACAATTCAAGTCATCAAAGATGGACTTCGTACTGGTGAAGTACCTGAAAAAGATTTTCCCTCCACTCCCATATCATGTGTAGACACTGGATTAATATTTCCTTATTTATTTCCTTTTTATAAGGGTGTTTTCACACTTATGGACCAACCTGTATATTAAACACACAGACCTCCAAATACCTACTGCAGTCAATTTATCTCCTATTTGTAGACATTAAGTTTATTCATATAGCAGAATCCCAATTTAAAACCATAGTAATAATGCCATAAACTCAAGTATGCTTCACCTCCTACACCACAAAGATCTTATGTGTGTATATAACAGCTTACATAAACACAAACTGCCAAGTGTGACAAATGGAATGTAGTTGTGTGTCTGGCGGTCACAATACCGGCACCTACATCCCACCCCCTCACTATCCCGATGGTCGTCATAAAGACCAAAAGGGACTATTCCCATGACAATCATAGAGTGGGAATAGAACCTGTGGCAAGTGCAGCTCTCCACTGAGCCCACAAGGGGCTTCGTTGCACCCTCATTGGACACCTAAATGTCGGGATCCTGCCGACTGTATTGTGATCGGCGGTCTCCTTACCGCCAGTCACACATACCCAACCTGTGACAAACCTGCAGTGTTGACACTACTACAGACATTTCTCTGACGTCCTAGTGGATGCTGGGAACTCCGTAAGGACCATGGGGAATAGCGGCTCCGCAGGAGACTGGGCACAACTAAAGAAAGCTTTAGGTCACCTGGTGTGCACTGGCCCCTCCCACTATGACCCTCCTCCAAGCCTCAGTTAAATTTTGTGCCCGGCCGAGGTTGGATGCACACTAGGGGCTCTCCTGAGCTTCTAGAAAGAAAGTATAGAATTAGGTTTTTTATTTTCAGTGAGACCTGCTGGCAACAGGCTCACTGCAGCGAGGGACTAAGGGGAGAAGAAGCGAACCTGCCTGCTTGCAGCCAGCTTGGGCTTCTTAGGCTACTGGACACCATTAGCTCCAGAGGGATCGACCGCAGGCCCAGCCTTGGTGTTCGGTCCCGGAGCCGCGCCGCCGTCCCCCTTACAGAGCCAGAAGCAAGAAGAGGTCCGGAAAATCGGCGGCAGAAGACATCAGTCTTCACCAAGGTAGCGCACAGCACTGCAGCTGTGCGCCATTGCTCCTCAGGCACACTTCACACTCCGGTCACTGAGGGTGCAGGGCGCTGGGGGGGGGGGCGCCCTGAGCAGCAATAAAAACACCTTGGCTGGCGAAAATACCTCACATATAGCCCCCAGGGCTATATGGATGTATTTTAACCCCTGCCAGAATACAGCAAAAAGCGGGAGAAAAGTCCGCCGAGAAGGGGGCGGAGCCTATCTCCTCAGCACACAGGCGCCATTTTCCCTCACAGCTCCGCTCCGCTCCACAGCTCCTCCTCAGGCACACTTCACACTCCGGTCACTGAGGGTGCAGGGCGCTTGGGGGGGGGCGCCCTGAGCAGCAATAAAAACACCTTGGCTGGCAAAAAATACCACAATATATAGCCCCAGAGGCTATATATGTGGTAAATACCCCTGCCAGAATCCAGAAAAAAGCGGGAGAAAAGTCCGCGAAAAAGGGGCGGAGCTATCTCCCTCAGACACACTGGCGCCATTTTCTCTTCACAGTGCAGCTGGAAGAAAGCTCCCCAGGCTCTCCCCTGTAGTTTTCAGGCTCAAAGGGTGAAAAAGAGAGGGGGGGCACTACATTTAGGCGCAATATTATATATACAAGCAGCTATTGGGGAAATTTCACTCAGTTATAGTGTTAATCCCCACATTATATAGCGCTCTGGTGTGTGCTGGCATACTCTCTCTCTGTCTCCCCAAAGGGCTTTGTGGGGTCCTGTCCTCAGTCAGAGCATTCCCTGTGTGTGTGCGGTGTGTCGGTACGGCTGTGTCGACATGTTTAATGAGGAGGCTTATATGGTGACGGAGCAGATGCCGATAAATGTGATGTCGCCCCCTGTGGGGCCGACACCAGAGTGGATGGTTAGGTGAAAGGTATTAAGCGACAGTGTCAACTCCTTACATAAAAGGGTGGATGACGTAACAGCTGTGGGACAGCCGGCTTCTCAGTCCGCGCCTGCCCAGGCGTCTCAAAGGCCATCAGGGGCTCAAAAACGCCCGCTCACTCAGATGGCAGACACAGATGTCGACACGGAGTCTGACTCCAGTGTCGACAAGGTTGAGACATATATACAATCCACTAGGAACATCCGTGACTTGATCCCGGCAATAAAAGAAATGTGTTACACATTTCTGACATTAACCCTCTAAAAATGGGTTTTTATGTTGGGGAGAAAAAGCAGGCAGTGTTTTGTTCCCCCATCAGATGAATGAATGAAGTGTGTGAAAAGCGTGGGTTCCCCCCGATAAGAAACTGGTAATTTCTAAAAAGTTACTGATGGCGTACCCTTTCCCGCCAGAGGATAAGTTACGCTGGGAGATATCCCCTAGGGTGGATAAGGCGCTCACACGGTTGTCAAAAAAGGTGGCACTGCCGTTTTAGGAACGGCCACTTTGAAGGTACCTGTTGATAAAAAGCAGGAGGCTATTCTGAAGTCTGTATTTACACACTCAGGTACTAGACTGAGACCTGCAGATCGTGCTGCTGCAGCGTGGTCGGTGACCTTGTCAAACATAAGAACATATTAAAGACGTCGTCTTATATATGAGGGATGCACAGAGGGATATTTTGCCGGCTGGCATCCAAAATGAATGTAATGTCCATTCTGTCAGGAGGGTATTAGAGACCTGTCACTGGACAGGTGATGCTGACTTTAAAACGCGCATAGAGATTCTGCCTTATAAGGGTGAGGAATTATTTGGGGATGGTCTCTGGGACCTCGTATCCACAGCAACAGCTGGGAAGAAATATTTTTACCTCAGGTTTCCTCACAGACTAAGAAAGCACTGTATTATCAGGTACAGTCCTTTAGGCTTCAGAAAAGCAAGCGGGTCAAAGGCGCTTCCTTTCTGTACAGAGACATGGGAAGAGGGAAAAAGCTGCACCAGTCAGCCTGTTCCCAGAATCAAAATTCTTCTCTCGCTTCCTCTGAGTCCACAGCATGACGCGGGGGCTCCACAGGTGTAGCCAGGTACGGTGGGGGGCCGTCTCAAAAATTTCAGCGATCAGTGGGCTCGCTCACAGGTGGATCCCTGTTTCATTCAAGTAGTATTTCAGGGGTACAAGCTGGAATTCGAGATGTCTCCCCCCCGCCGTTTCCTCAAATATGCCTTGCCGACAACTCCCTCAGGCAGGGAGGCTGCGCTAGAGGCAATTAATAAGCTGTATTCCCAGCAGGTAATACTCAAGGTGCCCCTACTTCAACAAGGACGGGGTTACTATTCCACACGGTTTGGGGTACCGAAACCGCATGGTTCGGTGTGACCCATTTTATATTTCTCTAACGTCCTAGTGGATGCTGGGAACTCCGAAAGGACCATGGGGATTAGCGGGCTCCGAAGGAGGCTGGGCACTCTAGAAAGATTTATGACTACCTGGTGTGCACTGGCTCCTCCCACTATGACCCTCCTCCAAGCCTCAGTTAGATCTTGTGCCCGGCCGAGGTTGGATGCACACTAGGGGCTCTCCTGAGCCTCTAAAAAGAAAGTATAGAATTAGGTTTTTTATTTTCAGTGAGACCTGCTGGCAACAGGCTCACTGCAGCGAGGGACTAAGGGGAGAAGAAGCGAACTCGCCTGCTTGCAGCCGGATTGGGCTTCTTAGGCTACTGGACACCATTAGCTCCAGAGGGATCGACCGCAGGCCCAGTCCTTGGTGTTCGGTCCCGGAGCCGCGCCGCCGTCCCCCTTACAGAGCCAGAAGCAAGAAGAGGTCCGGAAAATCGGCGGCAGAAGACATCAGTCTTCACCAAGGTAGCGCACAGCACTGCAGCTGTGCGCCATTGCTCCTCATACACACCTCACACTGCAGTCACTGAGGGTGCAGGGCGCTGGGGGGGGGCGCCCTGAGCAGCAATAAAAACACCTTGGCTGGCAAATATACATCACATATAACCCCCAGGGCTATATGGATGTATTTTAACCCCTGCCAGAATCCATAAAAATGCGGGAGAATAGGCCGCGGAAAAGGGACGGAGCTATCTCCCTCAGTCACACTGGCGCCATTTTCTCTTCACAGTGCAACTGGAAGAAAGCTCCCCAGGCTCTCCCCTGTAGTTTTCAGGCTCAAAGGGTTAAAAAGAGAGGGGGGGCACTAAATTTAGGCGCAAAATTTAGGCGCAAGCAGCTATGGGGGAAAATTCACTCAGTTATAGTGTTAATCCCCACATTATATAGCGCTCTGGTGTGTGCTGGCATACTCTCTCTCTGTCTCCCCAAAGGGCTTTGTGGGTCCTGTCCTCAGTCAGAGCATTCCCTGTGTGTGTGCGGTGTGTCGGTACAGCTGTGTCGACATGTTTGAGGAGGAGGCTTATATAGTGACGGAGCAGATGCCGATAAATGTGATGTCGCCCCCTGTGGGGCCGACACCAGAGTGGATGGTTAGGTAAAAGGTATTAACCGACAGTGTCAACTCCTTACATAAAAGGCTGGATGACGTAACAGCTATGGGACAGCCGGCTTCTCAGCCCGTGCCTGCCAGGCGTCTCAAAGGCCATCAGGGGCTCAAAAACGCCCGCTCATTCAGATGGCAGACACAGATGTCGACACGGAGTCTGACTCCAGTGTCGACAAGGTTGAGACACAATCCACTAGAAACATCCGTGACTTGATCCCGGCAATAAAAAATGTGTTGCACATTTCTGACATTAACCTCTAAAAATGGGTTTTTATGTTTGGGGAGAAAAAGCAGGCAGTGTTTTGTTCCCCCATCAGATGAATGAATGAAGTGTGTGAAAAGCGTGGGTTCCCCCTGATAAGAAACTGGTAATTTCTAAAAAGTTACTGATGGCGTACCTTTTCCCGCCAGAGGATAAGTTACGCTGGGAGATATCCCCTAGGGTGGATAAGGCGCTCACACGGTTGTCAAAATAGGTTTGGCACTGCCGTTTTAGGAACGGCCACTTTGAAGGTACCTGTTGATAAAAAGCAGGAGGCTATCCTGAAGTCTGTATTTACACACTCAGGTACTAGACTGATACCTGCAGAGCGTGCTGCTGCAGCGTGGTCGGTGACCCTGTCAAACATACTAGTTTGCTAACATGAGAACATATTAAAGACGTCGTCTTATATATGAGGGATGCACAGAGGGATATTTTGCCGGCTGGCATCCAAAATGAATGTAATGTCCATTCTGTCAGGAGGGTATTAGAGACCTGTCACTGGACAGGTGATGCTGCCCTTAAAAGGCGCATAGAGACTCTGCCTTATAAGGGTGAGGAATTATTTGGGGATGGTCTCTGGGACCTCGTATCCGCAGCAACAGCTGGGAAGAAATATTTTTACCTCAATTTTCCTCACAGACTAAGAAAGCACTGTATTATCAGGTACAGTCATTTCGGCTTCAGAAAAGCATGCGGGTCAAAGGCGCTTCCTTTCTGTACAGAGACGAGGGAAGAGGGAAAAAGCTGCACCAGTCAGCCTGTTCCCAAAATCATAATTCTTCTCTCGCTTCCTCTGAGTCCCCAGCATGACGCGGGGGCTCCACAGGTGTAGCCAGGTACGGTGGGGGGCCGTCTCAAAAATTTCAGCGATCAGTGGGCTCGCTCACAGGTGGATCCCTGTTTCATTCAAGTAGTATTTCAGGGGTACAAGCTGGAATTTGATATGTCTTCCCCCCGCCGTTTTCCTCAAATATGCCTTGCCGACAACTCCCTCAGGCAGGGAGGCTGTGCTAGAGGCAATTAATAAGCTGTATTCCCAGCAGGTAATACTTAAGGTGCCCCTACTCCAACAAGGACGGGGTTACTATTCCACACGGTTTTGGGGTACCGAAACCGCATGGTTCGGTGTGACCCTTTTTTATATTTAAAATCCTTGAACACATACATAAAAAAATTCAAGTTCAAGATGGAATCGCTCAGGGCGGTTATTGCAAGCCTGGACGAGGGGGATTACATGGGATCCCGGGACATCAAGGATGCTTACCTGCATGTCCCCATTTACCATCCTCGCCAGGAGTACCTCAGATTTGTGGTACAGGATTACCATTACCAAGTCCAGACACTGCCGTTTGGACTGTACATGGCACCGAGGGTGTTTACCAAGGTAATGGCCGAAATAATGATACTCCTTCGAAAAAAGGGAGTTTTAATTATCCCGTACTTGGACAATCTCCTTATAAGGGCAAGGTCCAAGGAGCAGTTGCTAGTCGGGGTAGCACTATTTTGGAAATTGCTACAACAGCACGGTTGGATTCTAAACAGTCCAAAGTCACAGCTGGTTCCTACGACACGTCTACTGTTCCTGGGGATGGTTCTGGACACAGAACAGAAATAAGTGTTTCTCCCGGAGGAGAAAGCCAAGGAGCTGTCATCTCTAGTCAGAGACCTCCTGAAGCCAAAACAGGTATCGGTGCATCATTGCACGCGAGTCCTGGGAAAAATGGTAGCTTCCTACGAAGCAATCCCATTCGGTAGGTTCCATGCAAGAACTTTTCAGTGGGACCTGTTGGACAAGTGGTCCGGATCACATCTTCAGATGCATCGTCTGATAACCCTGTCTTCAAGGACCAGGGTATCTCTACTGTGGTGGCTGCAGAGTGCCCATCTTCAAGAGGGCCGCAGGTTCGGCATACAGGACTAGGTCCTATTGACCATGGATGCCAGCCTTTGAGGCTGGGGGGCAGTCACACAGGGAAGAACCTTCCAGGGACTTTGGTCAAGTCAGGTGACTTCCCTACACATAAATATTCTGGAACTGAGGGCCATTTACAATGCCCTGAGTCAGGCAAGGCCTCTGCTTCAAAACCAGCCGGTACTGATCCAATCAGACAACATCACGGCAGTCGCCCATGTAAACCAACGGGGCGGCACAAGAAGCAGGATGGCGATGGCAGAAGCCACAAGGATTCTCCGATGGGCGGAAAATCATGTGTTAACACTGTCAGCAGTGTTCATTCCCGGAGTGGACGACTGGGAAGAAGATCTTCTCAGCAGACACGACCTCCACCCGGGAGAGTGGGGATTTCATCCAGAAGTCTTCCAAAGGATTGTACACCATTGGGAAAGGCCACAGGTGGACATGATGGCGTCCCGCCTCAACAAAAAGCTATAAAAGATATTGCGCCAGGTCAAGGGACCCTCAGGCGATAGCTGTGGACGCTCTGGTAACACCGTGGGTGTACCAGTCGGTTTATGTGTTCCCCCCTCTGCCTCTCATACAAAAGGTACTGAGAATAATAGGAAGGCGAGGAGTAAGAACGATACTCGTGGTTCCGGATTGGCCAAGAAGAGCTTGGTACCCAGAACTTCAAGAAATTATATCAGAGGACCCATGGCCTCTGCCGCTCAGACAGGACCTGCGACAGCAGGGGCCCTGTCTGTTCCAAGACTTACCGCGGCTACGTTTTGACGGCATGGCGGTTGAACGCCGGATCCTAAAGGAAAAGGGCATTCCGGAGGAAGTCATTCCTACGCTGATTCAAGCCAGGAAAGATGTAACTGCAAAACATTATCACCGCATATGGCGAAAATATGTTGCTTGGTGTGAGGCCAAAAAAGGCCCCAACAGAGGAATTTCAACTAGGTCGATTTCTGCATTTCCTACAAGCAGGAGTGTCTATGGGCCTAAAATTAGGCTCCATTAAGGTACAGATCTCGGCTCTGTCGATTTTCTTCCAGAAAGAACTAGCTTTAGTACCTGAAGTTCAGACATTGTAAAAGGAATGCTGCATATTTAGCCCCCGGTTGAGCCTCCAGTGGCACCTTGGGTTCTCAACGTGGTGTTGAGTTTCTTAAAATCACATTGGTGTGAGCCACTAAAAACCGTGGATCTAAAATATCTCACGCGGAAAGTGGTCATGTTGTTGGCCTTGGCTTCGGCCAGGCGTGTATCAGAATTGGCGGCTTTGTCATATAAAAGTCCTTATCTGATTTTCCATATGGATAGGGCAGAATTGAGGACTCGTCCCCAGTTTCTCCCTAAGGTGGTATCAGCTTTTCACTTGAACCAACCTATTGTAGTGCCTGCGGCTACTAGGGACTTGGAGGATTCCAGGTTACTGGACGTAGTCAGGGCCTTGAAAAATTATGTTTCCAGGACGGCTAGAGTCAGGAGAACTGACTCGCTGTTTATCCTGTATGCACCCAGCAAACTGGGTGCTCCTGCACTAAGCAGACTATTGCTCGCTGGATTTGTAGCACAATTCAGCTGGCGCATTCTGCGGCTGGACTACCGCAGCCAAAATCTGTAAAAGCCCATTCCACAAGGAAGGTGGGCTCATCTTGGGCAGCTGCCCGAGGGGTCTCGGCTTTCCAACTTTGCCGAGCTGCAACTTGGTCAGGGGCAAACACGTTTGCTAAATTTTACAAAATTGATACCCTGGCTGAGGAGGACCTGGAGTTCTCTCATTCGGTGCTGCAGAGTCATCCGCACTTTCCCGCCCGTTTGGGAGCTTTGGTATAATCCCCATGGTCCTTACGGAGTTCCCAGCATCCACTAGGACGTCAGAGAAAATAAGATTTTACTCACCGGTAAATCTATTTCTCGTAGTCCGTAGTGGATGCTGGGCGCCCATCCCAAGTGCGGATTGTCTGCAATACTTGTATATAGTTATTGCCTAACTAAAGGGTTATTGTTGAGCCATCTGTTGAGAGGCTCAGTTATATTCATACTGTTAACTGGGTATAGTATCACGAGTTATACGGTGTGATTGGTGTGGCTGGTATGAGTCTTACCCGGGATTCAAAATCCTTCCTTATTATGTCAGCTCGTCCGGGCACAGTGTCCTAACTGAGGCTTGGAGGAGGGTCATAGTGGGAGGGGCCAGTGCACACCAGGTGACCTAAAGCTTTCTTTAGTTGTGCCCAGTCTCCTGCGGAGCCGCTATTCCCCATGGTCCTTACGGAGTTCCCAGCATCCACTACGGACTACGAGAAATAGATTTACCGGTGAGTAAAATCTTATTTTTGCTTCCTCTTTTTGTTTTTTAACTCTGTGGGTGGGTCAAATGTGCGGTTTTGTTTTGTGTTTTTTTTCTCCTGCAGGGTCCATAGGTTATCCACAGGATAAACATTAGGATATGAGGCAGCGGATTGGCGTCAATCAAAGCTTTCGTCCTCCCAGAATGCAACGGGCCAGTCCCCTATGTCCCCGCCTGCTGACTCAGGCAATTCAGTGTTTTTGTTGGTGCGGCGGGAGCCGGACCTTGTTCTTTGGGCTGTTGATTTTGGCAGCCATAAGCTTGTTATTTAATTTATTTTTATTTAAGGCAGGCACAGGTTCAAGTTGGGTTACTTTTGCACAGACATCCAGTATAGCTGAGCGCATAACGCCGGCTCTTATACCAGGGATAGGTTACCCTATTAACCCTTACATGCAACCTTCCCCCTGGGGTTTATCATGTCCAGTCCAGGAATCTGCAGCCCTTCAACAAAAACAGGCTGAAAGGCCGGTGGAAAGTAAATCACATAGACATGAAACAACATCTTCACAGTCTACACGTTTCAGATGGGGACTCGTCGGAGGATGAGGACTCCTCACACTCCAGGTCTGCATACAGAGACGAGGATGCAGGTCTTAGCTCAGTGGACATACTTGAGCTAATTAGTGCTATGAAAGCCATTCTATCCTTAGAGGAAGCTGCAGAGCCTTTGATAAAATCTAAGGCACCTGTGTTTAAATGTCCCAAAACAGTCAGGACTAAATTTCCTGGGTCAGAACTGCTGACTGAAATTATGCAAGAGGCTTGGGTAACACCCAGTCAGAAGTTTAGAATTCCACAGAAATGTAATTCCCATTTCTCTGACGTCCTAAGTGGATGCTGGGACTCCGTAAGGACCATGGGGAATAGCGGCTCCGCAGGAGACTGGGCACAACTAAAAGAAAGCTTTTGGTCTACCTGGTGTGCACTGGCTCCTCCCTCTATGACCCTCCTCCAGACCTCAGTTAGAATCTTGTGCCCGGCTGAGCTGGATGCACACTAGGGGCTCTCCTGAGCTCCTAGAAAAAAAAGTATATTTTAGGTTTTTTTATTTTCAGTGAGATCTGCTGGCAACAGACTCACTGCTACGAGGGACTAAGGGGAGAAGAAGCGAACCTACCTGCTTGCAGCTAGCTTGGGCTTCTTAGGCTACTGGACACCATTAGCTCCAGAGGGATCGAACACAGGGCCCGACCTCGATCGTCCGGTCCCGGAGCCGCGCCGCCGTCTCCCTTACAGAGCCAGAAGCAAGAAGATGGTCCTGAAAATCGGCGGCAGAAGACTTCGGTCTTCAACAAGGTAGCGCACAGCACTGCAGCTGTGCGCCATTGCTCCTCATGCACACCTCACACTCCGGTCACTGATGGGTGCAGGGCGCTGGGGGGGGGGGGGCGCCCTGAGCAGCAATATTAACACCTTGGCTGGCAAAATAATCACAATATATAGTCCTAGAGGCTGTATATGTGAAAAATACCCCTGCCAGGATCCATAAAAAAGCGTGAGAAGCCCGCCGAAAAATGGGCGGGGCTATCTCCCTCAGCACACTGGCGCCATTTTTCCCTCACAGCTTCGCTGGAAGGATTGCTCCCAGGCTCTCCCCTGCAGTTTTAAGACTGCAAAGGGTAAAAAAGAGAGGGGGGGCACTAAATTTAGGCGCAGCAGTATATATATAAGCGGCTATAAGGGAAAATCACTCCGTTATAGTGTTCATCCCTGTGTTATATAGCGCTCTGGTGTGTGCTGGCATACTCTCTCTCTCCCCAAAGGGCTTTGTGGGGTCCTGTCCTCTGTCAGAGCATTCCCTGTGTGTGTGCGGTGTGTCGGTACGGCTGTGTCGACATGTTTGATGAGGAGGCTTATGTGGAGGCGGAGCAGATGCCGATAAATGTGATGTCACCTCCTGCGGGGTCGACACCTGAGTGGATGGTTATGTGGAAGGAATTACGCAATAGTGTCGACTCCTTACATAAAAGTTTTGACGACATACCAAATATGGGACAGCCGGCTTCTCAGCCTGTGCCTGCCCAGGCGTCTCAAAAGCCATCAGGGGCTCTAAAACGCCCGATACCTCAGATGGCAGACACAGATGTCGACACGGATACTGACTCCAGTGACGACGATGAGACTAATGTAAATACCAATAGGGCCACACGTTACATGATTGAGGCAATGAAAAATGTGTTGCACATTTCTGATGTTACCCCAGGAACCACAAAAAAGGGTATTATGTTTGGAGAGAAAAAACTACCAGTAGTTTTTCCTCCATCTGAGGAATTAAATGAAGTGTGTGAAGAAGCGTGGGCTTCCCCCGATAAGAAACTGGTAATTTCTAAAAGGTTACTAATGACGTACCCTTTCCCGCCAGAGTATAGGTCACGTTGGGAAACATCCCCTAGGGTGGATAAAGCGCTCACACGCTTGTCAAAGAAGGTGGCACTACCGTCTCCGGATACGGCCGCCCTAAAGGAGCCTGCTGATAGGAAGCAGGAGGCTATCCTGAAGTCTGTATATACACACACACAGGTATTATACTGAGACCAGCTATTGCTTCAGCATGGATGTGCAGTGCTGCAGCTGCGTGGTCAGATTCCTTGTCGGAAAATATTGATACCCTAGACAGGGACACTATATTGCTAACCGTAGAGCATATTAAAGACGCAGTCTTATACATGAGAGCTGCACAGAGGGATATTTGCCGGCTGGCATCTAAAATAAGTGCAATGTCCATTTCTGCCAGGAGAGGGTTATGGACTCGGCAGTGGACAGGTGATGCAGATTCTAAAAGGCACATGGAAGTTTTGCCTTATAAGGGTGAGGAGTTGTTCGGGGATGGTCTCTTGGACCTCGTTTCCACAGCAACAGCTGGGAAATCAGCATTTTTACCCCATGTTCCCTCACAGCCAAAGAAAGCACCGTATTATCAGGTACAGTCCTTTCGGCCCCATAAGGGCAAGCGGGTTAAAGGCGCGTCCTTTCTGCCCAGAGGCAGAGGTAGAGGGAAAAAGCTGCAACATACAGCCAGTTCCCAGGAGCAAAAGTCCTCCCCCGCTTCCTCCAAGTCCACCGCATGACGCTGGGGCTCCACAGGCGGAGCCAGGTACGGTGGGGGCCCGTCTCAAAAATTTCAGCAATAAGTGGGCTCGCTCACGGGTGGATCCCTGGATCCTTCAAGTAGTATCTCAGGGGTACAAGCTGGAATTCGAGACGTCTCCCCCCCGCCGTTTCCTCAAATCTGCCTTGCCAACAACTCCCTCAGGCAGGGAGGCAGTGCTAGAGGCAATTCACAAGCTGTATTCCCAGCAGGTGATAGTCAAGGTGCCCCTCCTTCAACAAGGACGGGGTTACTATTCCACAATGTTTGTGGTACCGAAACCGGACGGTTCGGTGAGACCCATTTTAAATTTGAAATCCTTGAACACATATATAAAAAAATTCAAGTTCAAGATGGAATCGCTCAGGGCGGTTATTGCAAGCCTGGACGAGGGGGATCTCATGGTATCACTGGACATCAAGGATGCTTACCTGCATGTCCCCATTTACCATCCTCACCAGGAGTACCTCAGATTTGTGGTACAGGATTGTCATTACCAATTCCAGACGTTGCCGTTTGGTCTATCCACGGCACCAAGGGTATTTACCAAGGTAATGGCCGAAATGATGATACTCCTTCGAAAAAAGGGAGTTTTAATTATCCCGTACTTGGACGATCTCCTGATAAAGGCGAGGTCCAGGGAGCAGTTGTTGGTCGGGGTAGCACTATCTCGGGAGGTGCTACAACAGCACGGTTGGATTCTAAATATTCCAAAGTCACAGCTGGTCCCTACGACACGTCTACTGTTCCTGGGGATGGTTCTGGACACAGAACAGAAAAAAGTGTTTCTCCCGGAGGAGAAGGCCAAGGAGCTGTCATCTCTAGTCAGAGGCCTCCTAAAACCAAAACAGGTGTCGGTGCATCACTGCACGCGAGTCCTGGGAAAAATGGTAGCTTCCTACGAAGCAATTCCATTCGGCAGGTTCCATGCAAGAACTTTTCAGTGGGACCTATTGGTCAAGTGGTCCGGATCGCATCTTCAGATGCATCGGCTGATAACCCTGTCTCTAAGGACCAGGGTGTCTCTGCTGTGGTGGCTGCAAAGTGCTCATCTTCAAGAGGGCCGCAGATTCGGCATACAGGACTGGGTCCTGGTGACCACGGATGCCAGCCTTCGAGGCTGGATGGCAGTCACACAGGGAAGAAACTTCCAAGGACTATGGTCAAGTCAGGAGACTTCCCTACACATAAATATTCTGGAACTGAGGGCCATTTTCAATGCCCTAAGTCAGGCAAAACCCCTGCTTCAAAACCAGCCGGTACTGATCCAGTCAGACAACATCACGGCAGTCGCCCATGTAAACAGACAGGGCGGCACAAGAAGCAGGACGGCGATGGCAGAAGCCACAAGGATTCTCCGATGGGCGGAAAATCATGTGTTAGCACTGTCAGCAGTGTTCATTCCGGGAGTGGACAACTGGGAAGCAGACTTCCTCAGCAGGCACGACCTCCACCCGGGAGAGTGGGGACTTCATCCAGAAGTCTTCCAACTGATTGTAAACCGTTGTGAAAGGCCACAGGTGGACATGATGGCGTCCCGCCTAAACAAAAAGCTAGAAAGGTATTGCGCCAGGTCAAGAGACCCTCAGGCGATAGCTGTGGACGCTCTAGTGACACCGTGGGTGTACCGGTCGGTTTATGTGTTCCCTCCTCTTCCTCTCATACCCAAGGTACTGAGGATAATAAGGAGAAGAGGAGTAAGAACTATACTCATTGTTCCGAATTGGCCAAGAAGAGCTTGGTACCCGGAACTTCAAGAAATGATCTCAGAGGACCCATGGCCTCTGCCGCTCAGACAGGACCTGCTGCAGCAAGGGCCCTGTCTGTTCCAAGACGTACCGCGGCTGCGTTTGACGGCATGGCGGTTGAACACCGGATCCTGAAGGAAAAGGGCATTCCGGAGGAAGTCATTCCTACGCTGATTAAAGCTAGGAAAGAAGTGACCGCAAACCATTATCACCGCATTTGGTGAAAATATGTTGCATGGTGTGAGGCCAAGAAGGCCCCAACGGAGGAATTTCAGCTGGGCCGTTTTCTGCACTTTCTACAGTCAGGGGTGACTATGGGCCTAAAATTGGGTTCCATTAAGGTCCAGATTTCGGCTCTATCGATTTTCTTCCAGAGAGAACTGGCTTCACTACCTGAAGTTCAGATTTTTGTTAAGGGAGTGCTGCATATTCAGCCCCCTTTTGTGCCTCCAGTGGCACCTTGGGATCTCAACGTGGTGTTGGATTTCCTAAAGTCACATTGGTTTGAGCCACTTAAAACTGTGGAATTAAAATATCTCACGTGGAAAGTGGTCATGCTGTTGGCCTTGGCTTCGGCCAGGCGTGTGTCAGAATTGGCGGCTTTGTCATGTAAAAGCCCTTATCTGATTTTCCATATGGATAGGGCAGAATTGAGGACTCGTCCCCAGTTTCTCCCTAAGGTGGTATCATCCTTTCATTTGAACCAACCTATCGTGGTGCCTGCGGCTACTAAAGACTTGGAGGCTTCCAAGTTGTTGGACGTAGTCAGGGCCCTGAAAATTTATGTTTCCAGGACAGCTAGTGTCAGGAAAACTGACTCGTTGTTTATCCTGTATGCACCCAACAAGCTGGGTACTCCTGCTTCAAAGCAGACTATTGCTCGCTGGATCTGTAGTACGATTCAGCTTGCACATTCTGCGGCTGGACTGCCGCATCCTAAATCAGTGAAAGCCCATTCCACAAGGAAGGTGGGCTCTTCTTGGGCGGCTGCCCGAGGGGTCTCGGCTCTACAACTTTGCCGAGCAGCTACTTGGTCGGGGTCAAACACATTTGCTAAATTCTACAAGTTTGACACCCTGGCTGAGGAGGACCTAGAGTTTGCCCATTCGGTGCTGCAGAGTCATCCGCACTCTCCCGCCCGTTTGGGAGCTTTGGTATAATCCCCATGGTCCTTACGGACTCCCAGCATCCACTTAGGACGTCAGAGAAAATAAGATTTTACTCACCGGTAAATCTATTTCTCGTAGTCCGTAGTGGATGCTGGGCGCCCATCCCAAGTGCGGATTGTCTGCAATACTTGTATATAGTTATTGTTTAACTAAAGGGTTATTGTTGAGCCATCTGTTGAGAGGCTCAGTTATTGTTCATACTGTTAACTGGGTATAGTATCACGAGTTATACGGTGTGATTGGTGTGGCTGGTATGAGTCTTACCCGGGATTCAAAATCCTTCCTTATTATGTCAGCTCTTCCGGGCACAGTATCCTAACTGAGGTCTGGAGGAGGGTCATAGAGGGAGGAGCCAATGCACACCAGTTAGACCAAAAGCTTTCTTTTAGTTGTGCCCAGTCTCCTGCGGAGCCGCTATTCCCCATGGTCCTTACGGAGTCCCAGCATCCACTACGGACTACGAGAAATAGATTTACCGGTGAGTAAAATCTTATTTATCCTCTTCCAGCTGGGGACTGTTTAAAAAGGGAGGTGGCTCCCAAAGCATGTCATTCAATAGGTGTGAAAATCTACATTACCTCTGCCTTCAGCATCATTAAATGATGTCATAGATAGGAAAATATTTTTTTAAAAACCATTTTCTCCTTGTCTGGGACAATCGTAAGACCTGCAATGGCTTCAGCCTGGATGGTAATAGCAGTGGCAGCCTGGGCTGATGCATTGGAGGATGATCTTTCATTGGCATCTAGAGAGCAAACATCCCATATTCCACATATTAAACAAGCAGCTGGATCGACTGTCTTTGACGGTGTGGCTCTTGAGACTTCCATTCTGAAAGCAAGAGGATTCTCACAACAAGAATTTTAAACAATGCTCAGAGCCAAGAAACCATCCTCAGCTTGCATTTATCACCGAATATTCAATGGTGCAGTGTCCGGAACTTTGACCCTAGGTCTTTCAGAGTTTCCAAAGTCCTAGCATTCCTTCAGGCCGTAATGGACAAAGGTCTACGGGTGGCTTCCTTGATAGTTCAAGTGTCAGCATTGACTGTATGGTTCCAAAAGAAAATTGCTAACCTATAGGATGTTTGCACTTTTTTCCAGGGAATGCTTAACATCCAACCTCATTTTTGTTCCTCCTACAGCGCCTTGGGATTTAAGTTTAGTCCTAAAGGTGCTTCAAGTTGCTCCTTTTGAACCACTAAAGCAAGTGGATCTTAATTGGTTGACAGCTAAAGTTCTCTTTGTACTGACTATAGCTTCAGCTAGAAGAGTTTCAAATTTAGGGGCATTATGTCGCCCTCCTTTTCTGATAGAGCGGTTCTCAGAACCAAATTTGGTTATCTTCCTAAGGTGGTGTCTAAATTCCACCTTAATGAAGAAATTGTAGTGGAGATGCATCATTGGACGTATTCCGTGCTTTTGTTAGGAAGCACCTGTATTTTGGAAGCAGACACCAGGTGGTTGGCGCGACCCAGAATAGGGGCGCGGAGTCTTAACACACTGGGAGGTGTTCACCAGGGAACCCCGTAAGGGGATTTGGGCTTCGCTGCCCCTGATGTGCATGTTGCAGCCCCCTGCCTGGGTCACCTGGTATCTGCACAGGAGTCCACAAGGTATTAACAGGATAATTTATCTGGAGAAATGCAGCTGGTAAGGCAGGGGTTAATTGCAGCGTGACTGACACAGCAGGGCTAATGGCAGAGGTTTGAGAACTGAGCTGAGTCACAGAGGGAAACTTAAACTTGCAGGCTGTAAGTTCTGGATAGCAGAGCTGGAATTTGGCAGGATTCACAAGAGTTTGTTTGGAGTCTGGATACAGAATTGCAGGTACTGAATGGAGATGAACTTGCAGAAAGGTCTGTGTAATTAGACTGCTGTTTACAAAACTGAACAGGTACAGGAATATGCCGCTTTCAGATAGCAAATGCCGTATCCCACCCGGTAAGAGAAACGTGTCCTTACCGAGTGGGATCCTGCATTTGCTCATCTCTGCTGGCTTTCCTTGCCATAGGGGAAGGGGGGGGGGGGCATCAGGGGCGGGGGTGGAGGCGGCGCTGGGAGATAAGCTCATCTCCTGCGCCGCCTCACCCTATGCTGTGAATGGGAGCCGTGTCGCATCGAAACGGCTCCCATTCACACTGCACCTGACCCGGTATTCAACCTGGTAATAACCCTTTTTTTTTTTTTAGGCGACCCGCTAATTAGGCCAAAGTGCTTTCATATCGCACACTGACCCGTTTCGACACGGCAATATGTCGTGTCGATACCGGGTTATTTGTGCGATGTGAAAGGGGTATATATGAGGCAAGATGCAAGACTGGCTGGAATGGTGCACTGATATCTTGAAGCAGGGATTCCAAGGCAGAAGGACACACTGGATATATAATTGTAGTAGATACAGGTCCAAGATGAACTGGGTGCAGGAATAATGGGACCAGTTACCAGGACACCGGAGATTGTGAACTTGCACAGCGTGCAATGGCCACGTGCTGAACTCACAGAAACAGGCTCTAAGGAGTCCAGACTAGATACTGACTCTCACTGATACCTAAACTCTATCACTGGCACGGTGGTATGTGGATACTCCCAAGTTAAAGGGATACAGACCAATCACATGATAGGCTGAAGTTGCAAGTAATGAGGTCCAGGTGATCAGTTGCTAGGAAACTAGAACAGAAGGGAGCAGCCGGATCCAGGTGCTAATCAATGCAGAAAGCAGGACTGACAGATTTGCAGCTGCGGCACGCATAACAGCCTTAAGGATCTACGTGGATCGTACCCGTGCCATCAGAAAGACGCACTCTTCTTTCTCTACGGATTTCACAAGAGAGGATGGCCTGCTGACAAACAGACACTGGCGAGGTGGCTTCAAATTACTATTTCAGAAGCATATTCTCAAGCTGATCTCGCTATTCCGGCTAATGTCTGCTCACTCTACTCGTAAGGTAGGTATGTCATGGGCAGCACAACAGATATATAATGCATCCACATGGTCTTCTATTAACACATTCATCAGACATTATGCCTTTGATAACTTTGCCTCTCTGGACGCTGAATTTGGGTGAAGGATTCTGCTGTCCAATTAGGAGCGTCCCCACCACTAAATTTGCTTTGGGACTTCCCAATGTTTATCCTGTGGACCCTGCAGGAGAAATACTTGGTTATAGTAGACTTAGTCAATAACACACTTTCTCCTAAGTCCACAGAATCCACAGGGATGCCACCCTGACGCAATTGATTTGAGGCTCCTTTCACCTACTAATCTCTTCCTTCTTGTACGGAAGGGTGTGCATGTGTGTTCTTCTCGACTGATTATGGCTCTCTATGATGCTCCTGCCTTGAGCTTTGGAAAATAACTGAATTGCCTGAGCCAGGAGGCGGGGATATAGGGGCCTGGCCTGTTGCATTCTGGGAGGCCAAAAGCTTTGATCGTTGATGCCAATCCGCTGACGCTACCTCATATCCCAATGTTTATCCTGTGGATACTTAGGAGAAATAGAGTTATCAACGGTAAGTCTACCATAACTACGTATTTTTGAGTGACCATACTTGCATATAGTCCATCACTTTAGATGGGGAGGAATGCTAAATATTTTTTTCCAGAGTCAGCCGCCCATTTAAAAAAATAACATTTCTCTAGCATCCATAAGGGACATTGGGGAGACTTAGTACGACGGGGTCCAAAGGAGCCGGTGCACTTTAAATTTCTTCGCTGGGTGTGCTTGCTCCTCCCCTCTATGCCCCCTCCCATAGGCAATTTAGGAAAAAAGTGTCCTCAGGGGAGGATGCACATCTCTGCAGCTCCAGAGAGTTTTCCTCAATTTCTTTTAAAGTTTTATTATTTTCGGTATGCTGTTTGGGCAACAGCATACCTGCACCGTGGGAGTTAGGGGGAAGACGGTCACCGGCCTTGTGAGGTGTCCGAGCCGCTTCCCCACTGCAGGACCACCGTCCCGAGAGGTGGTTTGTTCAGCGGGGCACTGCGCCTTAGCTGTCGCAATCGCAGCACACCGCACACCCCAAACATATGCCTGAGGGCGACGTCTGTTGTGAGAACAAACCGGGGCCCCCGCGTTCAGCCGGTTTATAGTGCAGCTGAACGCGGACGTGACATACGGGACCCTTCTGGGGGGGACCCGCTAGAGCCTCCCATGTAAACCAGCTTGGAATAGCTTAAACTAGCACTTGTGTGATCTTTTTAAGCAGAATAGGAGACTTTGCCAGTATAAAAATCACTATAGCCCTGGCGCCATTGGCTGGGGGCAGAGCTACCTCAGAGCGGGACCAGAGGCATTTTGGCACCTTCCTCTGCTTAATGCAGCAGCAGCAAGCACACACAGCTGTTCCTGACTCACAAGACACGCTGGAAAACAGATACAGGGTGTAGCAAAGGGGGAGAGCCGCTATTATACACAATCTATGTCCTATACAGGACAGAAATCATTAGTGTTTCACTGTGTTATAGTTAGCTGACAGCCTCACTGTGGCTGTACAGCAGGGGTGTGCTGGTGTCTCTGTGTGTGTCTCTTCTCACATACAGTAAGTGCATCTTGATCAGTATTACTGTCTGTGTGTATGTAATTGTGATTACTGTAAACATAAGCCATGCAGTGTCTGCCGCACCAGATTCTCTCCCTTATCTAATTGGGTTTCATGTGAACAATGCAGCCAATCTTGCACAACTTAGTGAGGGGGCTGGGGGAGAGGGTCCAGAGCCCCCCTGGTTAGGGGCTCTTCAGACTATTGATGTCTGATATGTCATCACAACTCACTGCTAATGTTCAGAAAACTCAGCTACTACAACAGGCTGTTGCAGATTTATCTGCTAGGGCAGATGTTACACAGCCCCCCCTCTCTAGCTCAGGACCACGAAAAGCGTGGTTTACCTGCTCTACTCTGATTCAGATGAGGAAATACAGGAGGATGGGGATGACTTGGATTCCTTTAGTGGGGATTCCACTTCTGCTCAGGGTATTGAACCCTTCATTATACGGGACGTGTTAAAGCTCCCTCTAGAGGACGCTGCATCACAGCAGTCGTTTTTCTTTACACAAAACAAGCCTAATGTCACTTTCTGCAGAGTTTATGACCTATTTAAATTAGCCTGGAAAAATCCAGACAAAAAATACCAAGTGTCAAAAAGTTTTTTGCACACCTTCCCATTTGCTCCTGAGGATAGAAAATTCTGAGAAGAACCCCTGGGGGTTGACGTATCAGTCTCTCAGCTATTTAAAAAGGCGGTGCTGCCTGCCTCGGGCTCCTTTACCATAAAGGACCCTGGGGACAGAAAAACACTGAATTCTATCTACACAGCAGCTGGTGTATCGCAGAGGCCGGTCATAGCGTAATTGCTGGATGACCCATGCCATTCACACGTGGGCTTCTCAAATTCAGGAGGGCCTCTAAGAGGATATGCCTCTGGTCACTACAGTGACTCTTGTGAAGCACATTAAGGACACTGCACGCGTCCTGTGTGACTCGCTCAAGGAGATGGGAAATATTAATGCTAGGACTTCTGCCATGGCAGTGTTGGCGCGCAGGGCTTTGTGGTTGCATCAGTGGAAAACGGAAGCAGAATCCAAGCGCAGTCTGGAAACCCTCCCCTTTTCTGGGGAATGGCTCTTTGGGGTTGAGTTGGATACGTGGATTTCCAAAGTCACTGCTGGGAAATCCACGTTTCTCCCCTCTGGGGCCTTGCTGGCTAGGTGTTCCTACCTGGGGCCGTCTGTTCAGTCCTTTTTGGTCTAACAGATTTCGATCTAGGGCCAGAGGTGCCTCCAATGCGACTAGAGGCACCAGAGGTAAGTCAAAAAGATCTGCAACCACCGGTTCTCAGGAACAGAGCACCAGTTCTGCTTCCACTAAGTCCTCAGCATGACTGTGCCCACCCACCCCGAGGAGATCTCGAGGTGGGAGCTCGACTGCGTCACTTCAGCCGCATCTGGGAACGCTCCTGCCAGGATACTTGGGCAAGGGACCTCATTTCTCAGGGCTACAAGCTGGAGTTAGACGGTGCTCCTCCCCAACGATTTTTCAAATCAAGCTTACCAGCTTTGAAGGATATACAAGTTACGTTGCAACAGGATATCCGAAAGTTGGTCCAGTCCCATGTCATTGTTCCAGTACCAATACCAGAATGAGGCAGGGGTTATAACTCCAACCTGTTTGTGGTACCGAAGTCGGACGGCTCGGTAAGGCCCATTTTGAATCTAAAGTCCTTGAATCCTTACCTAAAGGTTTTCAAGTTCAAAATGGAATTCCTGAGGGCAGCGATTGCGGGCCTGGAAGAACAGGAATTACCTTCATATTCCAATTTGGCCACCTCATCAGGCTTATCTGAGGTTTGCCCTACTGGACAGTCACTACCAGTTCAAGGCACTACCCTTTGGCCTGTCCACGGCTCCGAGGGTGTTCACAAAGGTGATGGCGGAGATGATGTTTCAACTCCGGGTCCAGGGGGTTAATGTTGTCTCTTATCTGGATGATCTTCTGATAAAAGCAAGATCCAGGAAGCTTTTTATTGCTCCATATCGACCACACTATCCAACCTCTGTCACGCCATGGGTGGATTCTCAAGCTACTGAAGTCCCACCTGGAGCCAACTCAGCGGCTCCTGTTCCTGGGGATGTTACTGGATACGGTTACCCAGAAAGTGTTCCTCCCAGAGGACAAAGCAAGAACACTTCAGGAGATGGTCCACATGGTGCTCCGACCTGCTCGAGTGTCCATCAATCTTTGCATCAGATGGTCCGGTGTCACATCTACAGATGCACCGGATGGTACGGCTGTCCCCTCAGGCCAGGATTTCCCTCCTGTGGAGGCTGCAGTCCTCCAATCTCCTGGAAAGCTGGAATTTCAGGATTCAGGATTGGACCCCACTTACGACGGATGAGTCTGCGAAGATGGGGAGCTGTCACCCAAGGGGCGCAGTTCCAGGGCGGGTGGTCAGCCCACGAAGCCCTCCTTCCGATCATCATTCTGGAACTTCAGGCGATCTACAATGCTCTGCTTCTGGCCTCTCCTCTGCTCATGGATTACGCGATCCAAGTTCAGTCGGACAACGCCACAGCAGTGGAGTACATCAATTGGCAAGGAGGGACAAAAAGCAGAGCCTTCATGCAAGAGGTGTTCTGGGCGGAAAGAAATACAAGAGCAATGTTGGCAATCTTCATTCCGGGTGTGGACAACTGGGAAGCAGACTTCCTGAGTCGTCACGTTTTCCACCCAGGGGAGTGTGGACTCCACCATTAGGTGTTCCAGCTGATCATCCACCGGTAGCGCTGTCCACAAATAGACATGATGGTTCTCGACTCAACAAGAAGCTTCACTGGTATTGCACACTAACCAGGGACCCTTAGGAGTGGGCATTGGATGCACTGACGTCGCCTTGGCCTTACCGGATGGTCTACCTGTTTCCTCTGATTCCGTTGCTCCCTAGGGTGCTTAAGCGATCAAAAATCAAGGAGTTCAGGTAATTCTGATTGCCCCAGATTGACCTTAGAGGGCGTGGTATGCGGATCTTTTGGACATGTCCGTCGAAGACCCTTGGCCTCTACCACTAAGACTCAATCTTCTTTAACAGGGACCGTTCGTCTACCCGGACTTACGGTGACTTTGTTTGACGGCATGGAGGTTGAGCGGAACATCCTAGCTCATAAGGGCCTTTCCAAAAAGGTTATTGCTACCACGGTTCAGGCCAGGAAACCTGTGACGTCAAAACACTATCATCATATCTGGAGGAGATATGTCTCTTGGTGCGAGGAATGCACATATCCACCTGCAGAGGTTCACTTGGGACGTTTCTTACGTTACCTACAGACTGGTTTGGATAAGGGCTTATATCTGGGTTCCATTAAGGTCCAGATTTCAGCTCTCCATTTTCTTTCAGAAGAAATTGGCAGTATTGCCAGAAGTTCAGACCTTCTTGCAAGGGGTACCCTGGGATTTGAATGTGGTGTTGGAATTTCTACAGTTCTCCAGGTTCGAACCTCTGACGATGGTAGAAGACAAGTACCTCACGTGGAAGACAGTGATGTTACTGGCCCTGGCTTCTGCTAGACGTGTCTCACAATTGGGGGCCCTATCGTGTAAAAGTCCATGTAAAAGTATTTTATGAGGACAGAGCGGAGCTCTGGACTAGACAGCAGTTCATGCCGGAGATAGTCTCTGCGTTCCGCTTGAATCAACCTATTGTGGTTCCATCAAGTTCTGCCACTTCTGCTCCTCCAGAGACATTGGATGCGGTGCGATCCTTGAAGGTCTATGTCAGGCAAACTGCTCGGCTCAGGAAGACGGATTCCTTGTTCATGCTCTATGATGTGGAGAAAAAAGGGTGTCCTGCTTAGAAGCAGTCCATTGCTCGTTGGCTCAGGCTGACTATCCAACAGGCCTATGTGTCGGCAGCCTTACCTGTTCCTAAGTCTCTGAAGGCCCACTCTACAAGGTCGGTGGGCTCTTCCTGGGCAGCTGCCCGTGGAGTCTCAGCCTTGCAAATATGCCAAGCTGCTACCTGGCCAGGGAAGAACACTTTTGTGAAGTTTGATACCCTGGCCAAAGAGGATTCCCAGTTTGGGCAGGCGGTGCTGCAGCAGTCTCCGCACATTCCCGCCCGTTCTGGAAGCTTTGGGACGTCCCCATCGTACTATGTCTCCCCAATATCCCTTGTGGATGCTAGAGAAGATAGGATTTTAATTACTTACCGATAAATCATTTTCTCCTAGTCCATAAGGGATATTGGGGGTCATTCCGACCCATTTGCACACTGCTGGTTGTCGCAGCGGTGCGAATGGGTCAGTTCTGCGCCTGCGCGGCGGCTGCAATGCACATGCGCGTCATTGCCCAGCGACGGCCGTCTCCGGGCAACGACCAGAAGAACGAAGAAAGCGATTGCTGGCACGATTGCAAGAAGATTGACAGCAGGAAGGCGTTCCGGGATGGCAACTCGACGTTTTCTGGGAGTGGTGAGTCCAACGCAGGCGTGTCCAGGCATTTGGAGGACGGATGTCTGACGTCAATTCCGGGACCTGCATCGCTGGATCGATCGCACAGGGTAAGTAACTGTTTCCCTGGACTACTTCTACACACAACTTTTTTTGCATAGCAAGGCTGCACAACGTTCGCAGCCTTGCTATGCAAAAAAGCCCTCCCCCATAGGCGGCGTCGAGTTGATCGCACAGGCAGCAAAAAGTTGCTATGTGCGATCAACTCGGAATGACCCCTATTGGGCGCCCGCCTCAGTGCGTTGACTTTTCTGTAGGTTTTCTTTTATGTGGTTACCTGTTCAGCTGTTATTGTTACCAGCCGTTGCTGGTTGATGTGTGTTAGTGGTGTGCTGGTGTATAAATCTCACCACTCCTTGTTTTCTCATACGTCCTAGAGGATGCTGGGATCACATCAAGAACCATGGGGTATAGACGGGATCCGCAGGAGACATGGGCACTTTAAGACTTTCAAAGGGTGTGAACTGGCTCCTCCCTCTATGCCCCTCCTCCAGACTCCAGTTTAGAATCTGTGCCCAGTGAGACTGGATGCACTCTGAGGAGCTCTACTGAGTTTCTCTGAAAAAAGGCTTATGTTAGGTTTTTTATTTTCAGGGAGACTGCTGGCAACAGTCTCCCTGCTTCGTGGGACTTAGGGGAGAAAAGTCAGACCTACTTCTGTGAGTTTAAAGGCTCTGCTTCTTTGGCTACAGGACACCATTAGCTCCTGAGGGTCTGATCGCTAGGTACGCCTAGATGCTCGTTCCCAGAGCCTGCCGTCACCCCCCTTGCAGAGCCAGAAGTCAGAAGACAGGTGAGTAGAAGAAGAAAAGAAGACTTCAGTGACGGCTTCTGAGGCTCACACGCTGTGCGCCATGCTCCCACACACAGGTGCAGGGGGGGGGGGGGGGCTCCCTGGGCAGCAAATATGACCTCTATAAGTAACTGGCAAGAGCGGACATAGTCCGGTCCCCCGCCAATGTAAACATTTATTTGAAAAGAGTGGGTCTGAAGCGTGTTATTACGGGGCTGAGCTTAGCCCTCACCGCACACATCCTGGCACCATTTTCTCTACACAAGGCTGCAGAGACGCTGGTCCTTCCTCACTCTGCTGCATAAGTATCAGGGTGAAAAAAGGGGGGGGGGGGGGTGGCGCGCATTTATTTTGGTGCATTATATGTTAACTATAAAAGCGCTGCAGGTCTGGGGCATTATCTGTTGCGTTTCAGACCGGGATTGAGCGCTGGGGTGTGAGCTGGCAATAACTCCATCTGTGTCCCTCTGACAGGCTTTACTGTGGGTCTGTCCCCTATAGGCCCAGTGTGTTGGGTGCATATGTCTGCATGTCTGAGGTGGAGTGCTCTTCCCAGGTGGAGACTATGTTAGGTACACAAACGGCTGTGGGAGTGACCCTGTCGGCACCGCCGACACCTGATTGGGTGAATGTTTTGAGTACTTTGAATGCAAATGTGGCTCTGATAAATAAGAGATTGGATAAATCTGAGTCTCAGAACCAGGCATAGAAGAAATCAGTGGAGGATGTGTTACAAGTCCAGACCCCCTCGGGGTCACAAAAACGTATATTTGCCCAGCTGGCAGACATGGATACCGACACGGACACTGACTCAAGTGTCGACTATAGTGATGCCAGATTAGATCCAAAACTGGCAAAGAGCATTCGGTACATGATTGTGGCAATAAAAGACGTATTACATATCACTGAGGACCCTACTGTTCTTGATACTAGGGTCTGTATGTATAAAGGAAAGAAACCTGAGGTAACGTTTACTCCCTCTCATGAACTGAACACGCTTTGTGAAAAGGTTTGGGAAAATCCTGACAAAAAGTTTCAGATTCCCAAAAGGATTCCAGTGGCGTATCAGTTTCCCTCTGGGGATAGGGAAAAATGGGAGTCAACCCCCATTGTGGACAAAGCTCTATCACGGCTGTCCAAAAAGGTGGCTCTTCTGTCCCCTGACACGGCAGCCCTAAAGGATCCTGCAGATCGTAGGCAGGAAAATACATTGAAATTAATTTATGTCACCACAGGTACGCTACTCAGACCAGCCATTGCGTCTGCATGGGTGAGTAGTGCTATCGAAAAATGGGATAGTGTTCTTTTGACACTAGGTTATATCAGGGACGCTGCAGTCTACCTAAAGGAAACTGCAAGGGATATTGGAATCAAGGGCCAATGCCATGGCAGTCTCAGCTAGGAGAGCATTGTGGATTCATCAATGGAATGCTGATGCTGACTCTAAGAAAGCTATGGAGTCTCTACCGTATAAAGGTGGTGTATTGTTTGGTGACTGCCTCGCTGACTTGTTATCTACGGCTACCGCGGGTAAGTCATCATTTTTACCTTATGTGCCTGCAGCACAAAAGAAAGCACACCACTATCAGATGCAGTCCTTTTGGACCAATAAATACAGAAAAGGCCGAGGGTCTTCCTTCCTTGCTTCTAGAGGAAAGGGAAAAGGTAAACGATCACCGGCCGTGGCCGGTTCCCAGGAGCAGAAATCCTTCCCAGCTTCTGCCAAATCCACCGCATGACGCTGGGGCACCTCTGCGGGAGTCCGCACCGGTGGGGGCACGTCTCAGACTCTTCAGTCAGTGCTGGGCTCGTTCGGCCCTGGACCCATGGGTTTTAGAAACAGTGTCCCAGAGGTACAAACTGGAGTTTCAAGACTATCCCCCTTGCAGATTTTTCAAATCGGCCTTGCCAGCTTCTATTCCGGACAGGGAGGTGGTATGCGCCTCAATACAAAAATTGTGTCACAATCAAGTCATTGTCAGGTTTCCCCCGTCGCAACAGGGAGAAGGCTTTTATTCGAGTCTGTTCGTGTTCCCGAAGCCAGACTGCTCAGTCAGACCAATCCTGAACCTCAAATCCCTCAATTTCTACCTGAGAAAATTCAAAATGGAATCTCTC
Source organism: Pseudophryne corroboree (assembly GCF_028390025.1). Lineage (NCBI taxonomy): Eukaryota > Metazoa > Chordata > Amphibia > Anura > Myobatrachidae > Pseudophryne > Pseudophryne corroboree. The sequence continues at coordinate 658,414,487 of NC_086447.1, forward strand.
TGGACAGTGATCTCCAGTCTGGAGGAGGGGGATTTTATGGTGTCGGCAGACATAAAGGATGCCTACTTACTTACATGTTCCCATTTATCCTCCACATCAGGCTTACCTGAGGTTTGCCGTTCAGGATTGTCATTACCAATTTCCGACGTTGCCGTTTGGTCTGTCCACGGCTCCGAGGGTTTTCACCAAAGTAATGGCCGAAATGATGGTTCTCCTGCGCAAACAAGGAGTCACAATTATCCCGTACTTGGACGATCTCCTGATGAAGGCGAGATCCAGGGACCAATTACTGCAGAACATTACGCTTTACCTGACAATTCTGCAGCAACATGGTTGGCTCCTAAACTTGCCAAAATCAGTTGGTTCCGACGAGACGGCTGTTGTTTTTGGGAATGATTCTGGACACAGAATTACAGAGAGTTTTTCTTCCAGTGGAAAAGGCTCTGGAAATTCAGAACCTGGTCAAACAAATTCTGAAACCAGCAAGAGTATCGATCCATCAATGCACTCAGTTGCTGAGGAAGATGGTGATGGTCTACGAGGCCATTCAGTTTGTCAGATTCCATGCCAGAGTGTTTCAGTGGGATCTGTTGGACAAGTGGTTTGGGTCCCATCTGCACATGCACCGAAGGATAATCCTGTCTTCCAAGACCAGAATCTCACTCCTGTGGTGGCTGCACAGCTCTCACCTCCTTGAGGGTCGCTGGTTCGGGATCCAGGACTGGATCCTAGTGACCACGGATGCGAGTCTCTGAGGCTGGGGAGCAGTCACACAGGGGCAAAGCTTCCAGGGAAGATGGTCAAGCCAGGAAATTTGTCTACACATAAACGTTCTGGAGTTAAGGGCCATTTACAACGGACTTCTGCCAGCGGAACATCTTCTTCGCAATCGGGCCGTCTTGATTCAGTTGGACAACATAACAGCAGTAGCGTACATAAACCGCCAGGGCGGAACAAAGAGCAGAACGGCAATGGCAGAGGCCACAAAGGTTCTCCGCTGGGCGGAAAGGCATACAAGCGCTCGGTCAGCGATCTTCATTCCAGGAGTGGACAACTGGGAAGCAGACTTACTCAGCAGACACGATCTCCATCCACGAGAGTGGGGTCTTCATCAAGAGGTCTTTGGAGAAGTGACAAGTCTTTGGGGAATTCCTCAAATAGACATGATGGCGTCTCGTCTCAAAAAGAAACTTCAGAGATATTGTTCCAGGTCGAGAGACCCTCAAGCAATAGCAGTGGACACCCTAGTGACACCGAGGGTGTTTCGGTCGGTGTATGTGTTTCCTCCTCTTCCACTCGTTCCAAAAGTGATAAAGATCATAAGACGAACAAAGGTTCAAGCGATCCTCATTGTTCCAGACTGGCCAAGGAGGGCTTGGTATCCAGATCTTTAGGAATTACTCATAGGAGATCCCTGGCCTCTTCCTCTGAGGGAGGATCTGTTACAGCAGGGGCCATGCGTGTTCCAAGACTTACCGCGACTTTGTTTGACGGCTTGGCGGCTGAACGCCGGATCCTAGCCCGAAAGGGTATTCCCAAGGAAGTCATCCCCACTCTTATTCAGGCCAGAAAAGGAGTAACGTCTAAACATTACCACCGTATTTGGAGAAAATACGTGTCTTGGTGTGAATCCAGGAAGGCTCCTACGGAAGAATTTCAGTGAGGACGTTTTCTCCATTTTCTACAAGCTGGTGTGGATGCGGGCCTAAAGTTGGGCTCAATTAAAGTACATATTTCAGCCTTATCGGTTTTCTTCCAAAAACAATTGGCCTCCCTTCCAGAAGTTCAGACTTTCGTGAAAGGGGCGTTGCACATCCAACCTCCCTTTGTGCCCCCAGTGGCACCGTGGGATCTTAACGTGGTATTGTAATTCCTTCAATCTCAGTGGTTTGAACCTTTACAGAAGGTAGAATTGAAATTCCTCACTTGGAAAGTGGTCATGCTGTTGGCCTTGGCATCCGCAAAGCGGGTGTCTGAATTAGCGGCCTTGTCTCACAAGAGCCCTTATTTGATCTTCCATGAAGATAGAGCAGAGTTGAGGACTCGTCAGCAATTTCTGCCGAAAGTAGTTTCGTCGTTCCACTTCAACCAACCTATTGTGGTGCCAGTGGCTACTGACGCCTTGCTGGAATCGAAGTTTCTCGATGTAGTCAGAGCTTTGAAAATGTATGTTGCCAGAACGGCTCAGTTTAGGAAAACAGAGGCTCTGTTTGTCCTGTATGCTCACAACAAGATTGGGACTCCTGCTTCCAAGCAGACTATTGCGCGCTGGATCTGTCATACGATTCAGCATGCTCATTCTACGGCTGGATTGCCGTTACCGAAATCGGTGAAGGCCCATTCTACCAGAAAGGTGGACTCGTCCTGGGCGGCTGCCCTGGGGGTCTCGGTATTACAACTTTGCCGAGTGGCTACTTGGTCGGGTTCAAACGCCTTTGCGAAATTCTACACGTTTGATACCCTGGCTGCTGAGGACCTCGTGTTTGGTCAATCGGTGCTGCAGTCATCCGCACTATCCCGCCCGTTCTAGAGCTTTGGTATAACCCCATGGTTCTTGATGTGACCCCAGCATCCTCTAGGACGTATGAGAAAATAGGATTTTAATACCTACCAGTAAATCCTTTTCTCTTAGTCCGTAGAGGATGCTGGGCGCCCGTCCCAGTGCATACTGTATCTGCAGTTTTTGTTACGTTTTTGTAGTCGGCCTGTTGCTGACGTTGTTCATGCCGTTGACTTGCATTATGTTGAATGCCATGTTGTACGGCGTGTTTGAGGTGTGAGCTGGCATATTTAATGAAGTAACACTGACTTGCAGTTTGCCAACACTGTGTAATTTTCCATCTAACATCAGCATATATTTGAGTTACTGTTAACCTGTAGATACTAACGACAGTTTAAAATTGAATTTTGTTTCTGCAAACTTCACTGCTCTCTTATTCAGCCACCACTCCTCCTCCTACTCTCATTTTGCTACCACTATTTACCCCATCCACACTATGGCCAGGCTGGCAACATCACCCATTAATCCTTGTCTTCCTATTCCTTTTTGCTGTCCCCTGTTACCACCTCTATCCCTCTCTCCCAGTCTCCTACATCTCATGCTCTCTCCTCTCCTCTGTCTGCCTCCCTTCCCATCCTCTTCTGTTTCCCCACTGCAATTCACTTCTGCCCCTTCACACCATTTATACACCACCACTCAACCCTGCTCTCTCCCTCCTTTGCCTGTCACCTCACCTCTCCTCCACCAGTATCGTACTACACTCCCTCCCTGCCACACTCCTGCAGTCTCCCTTCCTAGCCAAGGCCCCGGCACCATCAATACACCCACTTTATCCCTTCCTTCCACATCAATCTTACCTCAACGTTACAGCAACCCTGATAATCTCATTCACATCTCTCCCACAAACTCCTACCCCCTATCCTGTGCCCTCTGGAATGCCAGATCTGTTTGCAACAAACTGGCCCCCACTCACGACCTCTTCATATCCAACTCCCTGCACCTCCTGGCCATTACTGAAACCTGGATTACTCCCTATGACACCGCTTCTCCTGCTTCTCTCTCTGCTGGGGGCCTCACATTCTCACACACACCCCGACCTTGGGGTCGTCATGGGGGTGGTGTTGGGATCCTTTTACCCTCAAGCTACACATACCAACTTATACCTCCAGAACCATCTCTTACATTCTCTACATTTGAGGTCCATGCAATTCAACTCTACCAACCAACTAATCTTCGAGTTGCTGTCATTTACCATCCACCTGGCATTTCCTCCAAATTCCTCGACAACTTTGCTTCCTGGCTACCTCACTTCCTCTCTTCTGACATTCCCTCCATTATACTAGGTGATTTCAACATCCCTATCGATAACCCCACAAAACCACCTGCCTCTAAACTCCTTAACCTCACCTCTTCACTTGGTCTCTCCCAGTGGACCACCTCATCCTCCCATGTGAACGGGAGCTCACTGGATCTGGTTTTCACTCACCGCTGTGATATTTCTGATTTCTCCAGTTCCCCTTTTCCCCTCTCTGACCACCACTTGCTCTCATTCAACTTATCTATCTCTGCTCCCCCATCTCTCCCTCCTAAGGCTACCATCACTAAGCGTAACATTGAGGCTATTAACACCTCATCACTATCCTCCCTGTTTGACTCACTTCTCTCTCTCACATGCCCTGAACAAGCCACATCTCTATACAATGCATCTCTTCAGCCCTTGACTCTGTTGCTCCGCCTACCACTATTCACCCTCGCAGATCAACACCTCAACCCTGGCACACCAAATGCACCAGATATCTACAAAAATGCTCACGTACTGCCGTGCGACAGTGGAGGAAATCACGCTCTCAAGCAGACTTCCTCCACTTCAAATTCATGCTCTCATCCTTCAGTGCTGCCCTTTCCCTCGCTAAACAATCATACTTCAGAATCCTCATCTCCACTCACTCTTCCAAGCCCCGGCGCCTCTTTGCCACTGTTAACTCCCTCCTCTGCCCACCACCACCTCCTCTCCCTTCCTCATTGTCTGCTCTTGACTTTGCCACTTATTTCACATCCAAGATTGACTCCATACGTCAGGACATCACATCCCACCAGTCCAGCAACCAGCCACCACCCATCCTTTGCCACCCCTCCCCTACCCTCTTTCCAACTCTGACATCTTTCTCCCATGTATCTGGTGAGGAAGTCATGGCCCTCATACACTCCTCCCCACCCACAACCTCCCCACTCGACCCTATCCCCTCCCACCTCCTCCGCTACCTCTCTCCTGCCTGTTCCCATCTTGCCCACCTTCTCAATCTCTCCCTCTCATCAGGCACTGTCCCCTCTGCCTTCAAGCATGCTCTTGTCTCCCCTATTCTTAAAAAACCTACCCTTGATCCTAACACTCTCTCTAACTATCGACCCATCTCTCTCCTCCCCTTTGTCTCCAAACTTCTTGAGCGTATTGTCTATAATCGCCTCACTGCCTTTCTTTCCTCTCACTCACTGCTTGACCCATTCCAGTCTGGTTTCCGCTCTTTCCACTCCACTGAAACTGCCCTCACAAAAGTCTGCAATGACCTCCATGCCGCCAAATCTAAGGGCCACTACTCTCTGCTTATTCTTCTTGACCTCTCTGCTGCTTTTGACACTGTGGACCACCCTCTCCTTCTGCAAATCCTTCACTCTCTTGGTCTATGCGATACTGCCCTCTCCTGGCTGTCCTCCTACCTCTCTGATCGTTCCTTCTCTGTCTCCTCTCATGATGCTACCTCGCCCCCACTTCCACTAACTGTTGGTGTCCCCCAAGGTTCTGTTCTTGGTCCTCTCCTTTTCTCTCTCTATACGTCTTCTTTAGGTGAACTCATTAGTTCTTTTAATTTCCAGTATCACCTCTATGCTGACGACACTCAAATCTACCTCTCCTCCCCTGATCTCTCCACGGCTCTCCTCACTCGTGCCTCTAACTGTCTATCTGCTATCTCTTCCTGGATGTCCCAGCGCTTTCTTAAACTCAACATGTCTAAGACCGAGCTGATCATCTTCCCACCCTCTCGCACAACCTCACCTCCCACTATTTCATTATCCATTGATGGCACGACTATCTCCTCTAGCCCCCAAGTACGCTGTCTTGGTGTAATCCTTGACTCCTCCCTCTCCTTCAAACCACACATTCAGCACCTCTCACAAACCTGTAATTTTCATCTTAAAAACATTTCCAGGATCAGACCGTTTCTCACCCAGGATGCCACTAAGATCATTATTCACTCACTGATTATTTCCAGACTGGACTACTGTAATCTCCTCCTAACTGGCCTCCCTGACAATTACCTCTCTCCACTCCAATCTATCCTCAATGCTGCTGCCCGGCTTATCTTCCTCACCAAACGCACTATGTCCACCTCTCCTCTCTTACTAGACCTTCACTAGCTCCCCTTTCCTTTCAGAATCCAATTCAAACTTCTCACTCTCACTTACAAAGCCCTCACCCACTCCTCTCCAATTTACATCTCTGACCTTATCTCCCTTTAATCTCCCACCCGTCCTCTTCGCTCTGCTAATGTACGCCGTTTCTCCTGTCTTCTGATTACTTCCTCCCACTCCTATCTCCAAGATTTTTCACGTGCTGCTCCCTTCCTCTGGAATTCTTTACCTCTCCCCCTCAGACTCTCCACCTCTCTACAAAACTTCAAACGGGCTCTTAAGACCCATTTCTTTACCAAACCCAGCCAAATCTCATCCTAACCCTCTGTTCTACGCTCTCTATGTACCCAATCTGTGTCACCCCTGTCTGTCTACCCCTCCCCTTAGATTGTAAGCTCTCACGAGTAGGGCCCTCTTCCCTCATGTGCTTATCCTTTTCTTACTTTAATAATCCTCAACTGCCCAAATCAAGCAGTTTTTTGGCCACCTGGAACTTCTCTGTCATTTACTGGTGTAGTTATGCTTAGTTACCCTGTACTTGTCCTAAATTGTCATCAACTGTAAGTTACTGTTTTCCTGTTTTGATTATGTGCATATGTACTCTGTAATTGGGCGCTGCGGAACCCTTGTGGCGCCATATAAATAAAGGATGATAATAATAATATGTATCTCACCTTGGTTTAACAATAAATCCTTTTCCTCGAAATGTCCGTCTCCCTGGGCACAGTTCCTATAAACGGAGTATGGAGGAGGGGCATAGAGGGAGGAGCCAGTTCACACCCTTTGAAAGTCTTAAAGTGCCCATGTCTCCTGCGGATCCCGTATATACACCATGGTTCTTGATTAGTGATGAGCGGGTTCGGTTTCTCGGAAACCGAACCCCCCCGAACTTCAGCCTTTTTACACGGGTCCGAGGCAGGTTCGAACCTTCCCGCCTTGCTCGGCTAACCCGAGCGCGCCCGAACGTCATCATCCCGCTGTCGGATTCTCGCGAGGCTCGGATTCTATCGCGAGACTCGGATTCTATATAAGGAGCCGCTCGTCGCCGCCATTTTCACACGTGCATTGAGATTGATAGGGAGAGGACGTGGCTGGCGTCCTCTCCGTTTATAGAGAAGAGAGTAGAGAGTTAGAGACACTATTTGGTATTTACTAATTTTGGGGAGCATATTAGGACTGGAGTACTACTACTTGCTGATAGTGTGACCATTGACCATTAGTTTAATTAATCCGTTCTCTGCCTGAAAAAAAACGATACACAGTGTGACACAGTCACATACCATATCTGTGCTCAGCCTCAGTGTGCTGCATCATCATATGTAATACTGTATATCTGACTGTGCTGAGTGCTCACTGCTCACACAGCTTAATTGTGGGGGAGACTGGGGAGCAGTTAGAGCAGGAGTACATAAATAATATATTTTAAGTACAGTGCACACTTTTGCTGCCAGAGTGCCACACTGCCAGTGTGACTGACCAGTGACCACACTGACCACCAGTATATTGTGATTGTCTGCTTAGGACGGAGTACTACTTGCTGATAGTGTGACCAGTGACCACCACCAGTTTAATTAATCCGTTCTCTGCCTGAAAAAAAAACGATACACAGTGTGACACAGTCACATACCATATCTGTGCTCAGCCCAGTGTGCTGCATCATATGTAATACTGTATATCATTATCTGACTGTGCTGAGTGCTCACTGCTCACACAGCTTAATTGTGGGGGAGACTGGGGAGCAGTTATAGCAGGAGTACATATTTTAAGTACAGTGCACACTTTTGCTGCCAGAGTGCCACTGCCAGTGTGACTGACCAGTGACCACTGACCACCAGTATATTGTGATTGTCTGCTGACCACCAGTATATTGTGATTGTCTGCCTGAAAAAGTTAAACACTCGTCGTGTGGTGTTTTTATAAACGCATTCTGCAGACAGTGTCCAGCAGGTCCGTCATTACATAATATATATACCTGTATGGCTGCAGTACTAGTGTGATATATATATATATATATTTTATTTTTATCTCCTTATCATCCAGTCTATATTAGCAGCAGACACAGTACGGTAGTCCACGGCTGTAGCTACCTCTGTGTCGGCAGTCGCTGGTCCATCCATAATTGTATACCACCTACCCGCTTTTTTTTTTTCTATCTTCTTGATACTAGTAGCTTACTTTAGGAGTCTGCAGTGCTGACAGACAGTGTCCAGCAGGTCCGTCATTACATAATATATATATACCTGTCCGGCTGCAGTACTAGTGTGATATATATATATATATTTTTTATTTTTATCTCATTATCATCCAGTCTATATTAGCAGCAGACACAGTACGGTAGTCCACGGCTGTAGCTACCTCTGTGTCGGCAGTCGCTGGTCCATCCATAATTGTATACCACCTACCCGTGGTTTTTTTTTTCTATCTTCTTGATACTAGTAGCTTACTTTAGGAGTCTGCAGTGCTGACAGACAGTGTCCAGCAGGTCCGTCATTACATAATATATATACCTGTCCGGCTGCAGTACTAGTGTGATATATATATATATATATTTTTTTTTTATTTTTATCTCATTATCATCCAGTCTATATTAGCAGCAGACACAGTACGGTAGTCCACGGCTGTAGCTACCTCTGTGTCGGCAGTCGCTGGTCCATCCATAATTGTATACCACCTACCCGTGGTTTTTTTTTCTATCTTCTTGATACTAGTAGCTTACTTTAGGAGTCTGCAGTGCTGACAGACAGTGTCCAGCAGGTCCGTCATTACATAATATATATATACCTGTCCGGCTGCAGTACTAGTGTGATATATATATATATTTTATTTTTATCTCCTTATCATCCAGTCTATATTAGCAGCAGACACAGTACGGTAGTCCACGGCTGTAGCTACCTCTGTGTCGGCAGTCGCTCGTCCATCCATAAGTATACTAGTATCCATCCATCTCCATTGTTTACCTGAGGTGCCTTTTAGTTGTGCCTATTAAAATATGGAGAACAAAAATGTTGAGGTTCCAAAAATAGGGAAAGATCAAGATCGACTTCCACCTCGTGCTGAAGCTGCTGCCACTAGTCATGGCGAGACGATGAAATGCCAGCAACGTCGTCTGCCAAGGCCGATGCCCAATGTTATAGTACAGAGCATGTAAAATCCAAAACACCAAATATCAGTAAAAAAAGGACTCAAAAATCTAAAATAAAATTGTCGGAGGAGAAGCGTAAACTTGCCAATATGCCATTTACCACACGGAGTGGTAAGGAACGGCTGAGGCCCTGGCCTATGTTCATGGCTAGTGGTTCAGCTTCACATGAGGATGGAAGCACTCAGCCTCTCGCTAGAAAAAAGAAAAGACTCAAGCTGGCAAAAGCACAGCAAAGAACTGTGCGTTCTTCGAAATCCCAAATCCACAAGGAGAGTCCAATTGTGTCGGTTGCGATGCCTGACCTTCCCAACACTGGACGTGAAGAGCATGCGCCTTCCACCATTTGCACGCCCCCTGCAAGTGCTGGAAGGAGCACCCGCAGTCCAGTTCCTGATAGTCAGATTGATGATGTCAGTGTTGAAGTACACCAGGATGAGGAGGATATGGGTGTTGCTGGCGCTGGGGAGGAAATTGACAAGGAGGATTCTGATGGTGAGGTGGTTTGTTTAAGTCAGGCACCCGGGGAGACACCTGGGGGAATAGGGCCATTGACATGCCTGGTGAAAATACAAAAAAAATCAGCTCTTCGGTGTGGAAGTATTTCAACAGAAATGCGGACAACATTTGTCAAGCCGTGTGTTGCCTTTGTCAAGCTGTAATAAGTAGGGGTAAGGACGTTAACCACCTCGGAACATCCTCCCTTATACGTCACCTGCAGCGCATTCATAATAAGTCAGTGACAAGTTCAAAAACTTTGGGCGACAGCGGAAGCAGTCCACTGACCAGTAAATCCCTTCCTCTTGTAACCAAGCTCACGCAAACCACCCCACCAACTCCCTCAGTGTCAATTTCCTCCTTCCCCAGGAATGCCAATAGTCCTGCAGGCCATGTCACTGGCAATTCTGACGAGTCCTCTCCTGCCTGGGATTCCTCCGATGCATCCTTGCGTGTATCGCCTACTGCTGCTGGCGCTGCTGTTGTTGCTGCTGGGAGTCGATGGTCATCCCAGAGGGGAAGTCGTAAGACCACTTTTACTACTTCCACCAAGCAATTGACTGTCCAACAGTCCTTTGCGAGGAAGATGAAATATCACAGCAGTCATCCTGCTGCAAAGCGGATAACTGAGGCCTTGGCATCCTGGGTGGTGAGAAACGTGGTTCCGGTATCCATCATTACTGCAGAGGCAACTAGAGACTTGTTGGAGGTACTGTGTCCCCGGTACCAAATACCATCTAGGTTCCGTTTCTCTAGGCAGGCGATACCGAAAATGTACACAGACCTCAGAAAAAGAGTCACCAGTGTCCTAAAAAATGCAGCTGTACCCAATGTCCACTTAACCACGGACATGTGGACAAGTGGAGCAGGGCAGGGTCAGGACTATATGACTGTGACAGCCCACTGGGTAGATGTATGGACTCCCGCCGCAAGAACAGCAGCGGCAGCACCAGTAGCAGCATCTCGCAAACGCCAACTCTTTCCTAGGCAGGCTACGCTTTGTATCACCGGTTTTCAGAATACGCACACAACTGAAAACCTCTTACGGCAACTGAGGAAGATCATCGCGGAATGGCTTACCCCAATTGGACTCTCCTGTGGATTTGTGGCATCGGACAACGCCAGCAATATTGTGTGTGCATTAAATATGGGCAAATTCCAGCATGTCCCATGTTTTGCACATACCTTGAATTTGGTGGTGCAGAATTATTTAAAAAACGAGAGGGGCGTGCAAGAGATGCTGTCGGTGGCCAGAAGAATTGCGGGACACTTTCGGCGTACAGGCACCACGTACAGAAGACTGGAGCACCACCAAAAACGCCTGAACCTGCCCTGCCATCATCTGAAGCAAGAAGTGGTAACGAGGTGGAATTCAACCCTATATATGCTTCAGAGGTTGGAGGAGCAGCAAAAGGCCATTCAAGCCTATACAATTGAGCACGATATAGGAGGTGGAATGCACCTGTCTCAAGCGCAGTGGAGAATGATTTCAACGTTGTGCAAGGTTCTGCTGCCCTTTGAACTTGCCACACGTGAAGTCAGTTCAGACACTGCCAGCCTGAGTCAGGTCATTCCCCTCATCAGGCTTTTGCAGAAGAAGCTGGAGACATTGAAGGAGGAGCTAACACAGAGCGATTCCGCTAGGCATGTGGGACTTGTGGATGGAGCCCTTAATTCGCTTAACAAGGATTCACGGGTGGTCAATCTGTTGAAATCAGAGCACTACATTTTGGCCACCGTGCTCGATCCTAGATTTAAAACCTACCTTGGATCTCTCTTTCCGGCAGACACAAGTCTGCTGGGGTTCAAAGACCTGCTGGTGAGAAAATTGTCAAGTCAAGCGGAACGCGACCTGTCAACATCTCCTCCTTCACATTCTCCCGCAACTGGGGGTGCGAGGAAAAGGCTCAGAATTCCGAGCCCACCCGCTGGCGGTGATGCAGGGCCGTCTGGAGCGACTGCTGATGCTGACATCTGGTCCGGACTGAAGGACCTGCCAACGATTACGGACATGTCGTCTACTGGCACTGCATATGATTCTCTCCCCATTGAAAGAATGGTGGAGGATTATATGAGTGACCGCATCCAAGTAGGCACGTCAGACAGTCCGTACTTATACTGGCAGGAAAAAGAGGCAATTTGGAGGCCCTTGCACAAACTGGCTTTATTCTACCTAAGTTGCCCTCCCACAAGTGTGTGCTCCGAAAGAGTGTTTAGTGCCGCCGCTCACCTTGTCAGCAATCGGCGTACGAGGTTACTTCCAGAAAATGTGGAGAAGATGATGTTCATTAAAATGAATTATAATCAATTCCTCCGTGGAGACATTGACCAGCAGCAATTGCCTCCACAAAGTACACAGGGAGCTGAGATGGTGGATTCCAGTGGGGACGAATTGATAATCTGTGAGGAGGGGGATGTACACGGTGATATATCGGAGGATGATGATGAGGTGGACATCTTGCCTCTGTAGAGCCAGTTTGTGCAAGGAGAGATTAATTGCTTCTTTTTTGGTGGGGGTCCAAACCAACCCGTCATTTCAGTCACAGTCGTGTGGCAGACCCTGTCACTGAAATGATGGGTTGGTTAAAGTGTGCATGTCCTGTTTATACAACATAAGGGTGGGTGGGAGGGCCCAAGGACAATTCCATCTTGCACCTCTTTTTTCTTTAATTTTTCTTTGCGTCATGTGCTGTTTGGGGAGTATTTTTTTGAAGGGCCATCCTGCGTGACACTGCAGTGCCACTCCTAGATGGGCCAGGTGTTTGTGTCGGCCACTAGGGTCGCTTATCTTACTCACACAGCTACCTCATTGCGCCTTTTTTTTTCTTCTTTGCGTCATGTGCTGTTTGGGGAGTGTTTTTTGGAAGGGCCATCCTGCGTGACACTGCAGTGACACTCCTAGATGGGCCAGGTGTTTGTGTCGGCCACTAGGGTCGCTTAGCTTACTCACACAGCTACCTCATTGCGCCTCTTTTTTTCTTTGCGTCATGTGCTGTTTGGGGAGTGTTTTTTGGAAGGGCCATCCTGCGTGACACTGCAGTGCCACTCCTAGATGGGCCAGGTGTTTGTGTCGGCCACTAGGGTCGCTTAGCTTACTCACACAGCTACCTCATTGCGCCTCTTTTTTTCTTTGCGTCATGTGCTGTTTGGGGAGTGTTTTTTGGAAGGGCCATCCTGCGTGACACTGCAGTGCCACTCCTAGATGGGCCAGGTGTTTGTGTCGGCCACTAGGGTCGCTTATCTTACTCACACAGCTACCTCATTGCGCCTCTTTTTTTCTTTGCGTCATGTGCTGTTTGGGGAGTGTTTTTTGGAAGGGCCATCCAGCGTGACACTGCAGTGCCACTCCTAGATGGGCCAGGTGTTTGTGTCGGCCACTAGGGTCGCTTATCTTACTCACACAGCTACCTCATTGCGCCTCTTTTTTTTCTTCTTTGCGTCATGTGCTGTTTGGGGAGTGTTTTTTGGAAGGGCCATCCTGCGTGACACTGCAGTGCCACTCCTAGATGGGCCAGGTGTTTGTGTCGGCCACTAGGGTCGCTTAGCTTACTCACACAGCTACCTCATTGCGCCTCTTTTTTTCTTTGCGTCATGTGCTGTTTGGGGAGTGTTTTTTGGAAGGGTTATCCTGCGTGACACTGCAGTGCCACTCCTAGATGGGCCAGGTGTTTGTGTCGGCCACTTGGGTCGCTTAGCTTAGTCATCCAGCGACCTCGGTGCAAATTTTAGGACTAAAAATAATATTGTGAGGTGTTCAGAATAGACTGAAAATGAGTGGAAATTATGTTTTTTGAGGTTAATAATACTTTGGGATCAAAATGACCCCCAAATTCTATGATTTAAGCTGTTTTCTAGGGTTTTTTGAAAAAAACACCCGAATCTAAAACACACCCGAATCCGACAAAAAAAATTCGGTGAGGTTTTGCCAAAACGCGGTCGAACCCAAAACACGGCCGCGGAACCGAAACCAAAACACAAAACCTGAAAAATTTAAAGTGCACATCTCTATTCTTGATGTGACCCCAGCATCCTCTACGGACTAAGAGAAAAGGATTTACCGATAGGTATTAAAATCCTATTATTATGTCCCTTCTCTCTTATATGTACTTTCTCCTTCGGGCACTGTTGTTTTACCTATAACTTCCTGTGGGAGGGGGCATAGAGGGGAGGAGCCAGCACACCCAGTGAAGAAATTTAAAGTGCACCGGCTCCTTTGGACCCTGTCTATACCCCATCGTACTAAGGGGGTAATTCAGTCCTGATCACACGCAGGCGTTTTTTGCAGTGCTGCGATCAGGTAGGGGAGGGGGTACAGGGGGAGGGGTTAACCGCTGTGCAGGGGTGCGTTCGCTTGTGCAGAGAGCTGCACAAACAGTCTCTGCACAGCTCAGGACTTACTCAGCCGCTGCGATGATCCAGCCTGGAGCTGACGTCAGGAACCCTCAAAACGCATGGACACGCCTGCATTTTATTCCGGACACTCCTTAAAAACGGTCAGTTGACACAGACATACGGCCTCTTCCTGTCAATCTTCTTGCGATCGCCGGTGCGATTGCTTTCTTCGTTAAATCTTTTGCTGTATGGCGATCCCCTTCACCAGCGGCAGACGCGCCTGCGCATTGCGGAGCATATGCATGTGCAGTTCAGACCCAATCGCACCGTTGCAAAAAAAAGCTAGCATGCGATCGGGTCTGAATGACCCCCTAAGTCTCACCACTATCCCTTATGGACTACGATAAATGATTTACCGGTAGGTAATTAAAATCCTATTTTTTTCATTCATGTCGCGTCCAACAGCATTGGGTTTAGCCAAGAAAAGCGGTTAAACCCGACTATAATACTGGGTGCAGCACAGAAAGCGATGTTTGGCCGCCCAAACAGGACAGTTGGCACATTTTTGCTTGCCACCTCCGGGGGCTGCGAGACTAATGGGTACCCAAACGGAGCAACAATTAAATTGCTCCATCGCGTACCAATTTAGTCAGCATTGCTGGAGAAACAATTGAATCACCCCCTTTATTTTCATCAGAAACAATTGATCGGTACTGAGAAGACAAGGTCAATCGTAAGTCATCTTATAGACTTCTTGTAGAGTGCCTGAAAATGTGTATCTTACTGATAACCTGGCCTCCTCTAAAAAGACGTGGCTGGAAGCCCAGGGGGCCTGGAAGGATTGCCTCACTGAGCGAGCCAAATTCCGTTGACTAATTACCAAACATTCGCAGTACGCTATGGGAGATGGACCAGGAAGTTATCTGGCTAGGGAGGTCATTCTGACGCGTTCGCACGCTGCTTTATTTTTGTAGCCGTGTGAACGGGTCCAAACTGCGCGTGCGCCAATTCTCCGGCGCATTGTTGGCCCGCGCCGGACAGCGACTAGATCAACAAGGAAAGCGTTCGCAACGGCGAACGCTAAATGATTGACATCAGGAAGGCGTTCCTGGGTAGCAACTGACCGTTTTCTGGGAGTGGTGAGGAAAACACAGGCGTGTCCAGGTGTTTGCAGGGCGGGTGTCTGACGTCAATTCCGGGACCTGACGGGCTGAAGTGTTCGCAGTGGCTGAGTAAGTTGAGAGCTACTCAGAATCTACACAACTTTTTTGCACAGCTCCCCTGCACATGCCTTCACACACTTGCTAAGCTAAAATACACTCCCCCATAGGCGGCGTCTATCTGATCGCACGGGCTGCAAAAAGTTGCAGCGCGTGATCAACTCGGAATGACCCCCTAGGTTGTCTGGTGAAGAGAAGACTAATAATACTATAGTAGAGATTCAGGGACAGAATGATGTGGTCTATGATCAGACTCTGGACACTGCTATGCAATATCTTGATTATTATTGACCGCTTTACAGTTCCAAACTAGTGTGCCGTACCAATGAGCTGCAGGATTAATTAAGTAAAATACCTATGCCATCATTATCACAAAAAGCCAGGGATTTCCTTGATTCTCCCTTGAGGGTGGACAAAGTTGAAGCGGCATTTAAGGCCTTTCCCGGGGGGTAAGGCACCAGGTGTTCCCCTTGAGCGCTACAAAAAACATATTACCTTTTATGCAACCCAAATCTTAGCTTTATATAATGGGTTATTTGAACATGGGTCTCTGCCACAATCCATGTCGGGAGCACTAATTATAGTTTGCTTCTCTCCCCTCAGTCCCACGTAGCAGAGAGTCTGTTGCCAGCAGAAGCTCTCTGAAAATAAAAAAAAACTAACTAAAATACTTTCTTATCAGCAAGCTCAGGAGAGCTCACTAAAAGCACCCAGCTCTGTCCGGGCACAGATTCTAACTGAGGTCTGGAGGAGGGGCATAGAGGGAGGAGCCAGTGCACACCATTAGTACTAATTCTTTCTTAGAGTGCCCAGTCTCCTGCGGAGCCCGTCTATTCTCCATGGTCCTTACGGAGTCCCCAGCATCCACTAGGACGTTAGAGAAATCTCCTTTTTTAACACTGTGGGCATAGTAGTATCATATTTAGAGACAAACAGTAAAATATCGTCCGCGTAGAGGGCTATTTTATCCTCTTTAGGACCGACTGTACACCCTGTTAATGCCCGGATAGCATGTATAAGGCAGGCTAATGGCTCAACGCCAACGCAAATAGAGTATGCGAAAGGGGGCAACCCTGCCTGGTTACCCTTGCCAATGGGAAAGATGACGCGATAAAGCCATTAATAGAAACCCTGGCCCGAGGGTCCGAATATAGTAATAGCAATAACCGAATTTGGCCTAAGACAAAATTTAAGCCATAATTTCTCCTTCATCCACTAGGGGCCACTAGAGCGTAGTTACAATGGGGAATAGTAGGCAGTAATTGGGAGCTGGCACTTTAAAAAACTCTAACCCTGTGGCTAGCTCCTCCCCTACTATCTCCCCTCCAAGCCAGTCTTAGTTTAGTGCCCAAGGGAGCTGGTTCACTTGGGTTTAGCTGAAGAAATTTTTTCTTTTTTCTTTATTATTTTATTTTTCTTTACACACACGCACAGACTGGCAGCTCTGCCACTGCCAGTCTGCACCGTGGGAGCTGCCGGCGGGGTCCCATCGCAGCTGCGTGCGGCTCGGGATGGGCCCCGGCTGAGGGAGACACTGAGCTCTCCTGAGTTGGCGGACACCGCTGCGCGCGGCGCGTGTCGGCACCACTCCATCCAGCAGAAGATTCCGGCAGCACGGCAGCGGTGAGTATCTGCGCCGGACACCGCTGCGTGCGGCGTGTGTCGGGGCCACCCTCCACCACTGAAAGGTGAGTGTCTGTATTTCCCCCACTTCCCTCCAGAGTGTTGGGATGAAGGGGTGACAGGGGGGTTTTGAAGAATTAATTTTATTATCGGTGACTGACTGACACCCCTCCAGCACCCAAACATCCCCCCCCCTCCCACCCTCCTCCCCTCGGATTATTAATCATGTTTATTTAATATTTATTTAAAAAAAAAAAAGTAAACTTAACAGCAGTGCCGCGCTCCCGCCCGCCAGCCGCCCGCCCTCCTCCCTGCTCGGATCCCCGCCAGCGCGGCTCACAGAGCCGCTACAGGGATCCGGCATAAAGAGACAGGGCAACTTTGAATTTGGCGCCGTCGGGAGGGGGGCGGGGCTTAGTCCCGCTCTGCGCGCCCGGAAGTAGCGCGCACTGGGGACCCGTCCTTTCCTGTCAGCAGCAGCGCGGGACGGAGTCCACGCAGACCACGGAGCAGTTACAGTGGGAAAGGGGGGGCACTCGGGGGCACTGCAAGGTACACTATTTGGTTATTACAGCCTGTCACTGCACACAGTATCGTGTAGGACAGATCGGGCTGCTGTGGCTACGTTCTTCCCTGCTTCACTCCCATTCTGCCTATAGCTGTTTTCCTGTGGGGGAAGGGTATCAAGTTTAGGTGCTGCCATGGCCACCAAAGGCTCCAAGGCAACACAAAAGCAGGGTCAGGTTGCAGGTGAGGAGTCACAGCCATCGACTCAGCCCTCCTCAGAACCTCAGAGCGCCCCGACATGGACGACACAACTCACAGAGGTGATGTCCCTGCTGACTGGGGAACTTAAAGCCTCTCGGGAAGATAGGGAGGCGGCCCGGTTCCGACAACTTGTCCCGGTACCGGCGCCAGAACCTGCATGGGCAGTCTCATTGGCAAAGTCAGTGGAAGGGCTTTCCAGGGCTGTAATCCCTTCCCAAGCCCCGTCCTTTAGCCCCCCCCAACAGGCTGCAAAAAAGAGATTGCTAGCCTCTGTGTTACAGGACTTTGATGATGATATGCCTCAATTAGATGAGGCGGGGTTAGATGTACAGGATATACAGGATGTGGATATCCAGGATACTGACGATCAGGTATATGAGGACTCTGAACCAGTAGTTTAGGGTATAGAGGCTCTTATTACTGCTATTCGCTCAGTCTTACAGGTGGAGGAGACGGAAGACACCTTACGCCCTTCAAGGTTTGGCACCGACCAATACCTGCCGGTGACTTTTCCAGTTTCGGAGGAGCTGGATGCGCTTATAACAACAACCTGGAAGCATCCAGACGCGAAATTTCAGGTATCAAGAAAAATGTTGTCTTCCTATCCTTTTCCCGCAGGTAGCAGAACGCGCTATGAGACCTCTCCGATCGTGGATCCTTCGGTGTCTCATCTGTCCAAAAAGACGGTACTGCCTGTTCCGGGGGCAACTTCACTTAAGGAGGCGTCAGATAGGAAGTTGGAGTCTACCTTAAAGAATATTTACTCTGCGGCAGGGGTTTTACATCGCCCGGCGCAGGTAGGTTGTTGGGTCAACAAGGCGATCGAAGCCTGGGCAGAACAATTGTCCTCTGGAATTCGTGACGAATTACCGGCGGATCAATTGATAGAGTTGGCAGAACACATCCGTGAATCAGCCCTTTATCTCTGCGAAACGTCCAAGGACATAGGTGTTCTCGGAGCTAGAATTTCCGCTTTAACAATTGCGGCCCGTAGAGCGCTATGGCTCCGGCATTGGCATGCGGATACAGAATCCAAAAGGGCGGCAGAGGCGTTGCCCTTTACGGGTGAGTTTCTGTTTGGTAAGGATCTGGATGCCTGGATCTCTACGGCTACGGGGGGTAGGTCAGCTTATCTTCCTTCTGCTGCTCCAGCCGCTCGCAGACCATATAGGGGTCCCTCTTTTCGATCCTTTCGTGCCCCTTCCAGGTTTCGAGGACAGGCCAGGGGTGGAGCTTCTACCTTCCGTGGCCATAGAGGTAGAGGCGGCGGCAGGGGTAGAGGTTCCGCAGCCTCAGCCCAGTCAGACGTTAAGTCTTCTACCACTGCCACCGCATGACGGGCCTCCCTCCCACCTGGAAGATCACAGGGTGGGAGCTCGTTTGTGGGATTTCAAGGAGGTCTGGATACAGTCCTGCCCAGATGCTTGGGTCCGGGATCTCATCACTTGCGGTTACAAGCTCGTTTTTCAGGAACAACCACCCCAGCGGTTCTTTACCACAGGTTTGCCAGTTTCCGACAACCGGGGAGTTGCCTTACAAGCCGCGGTCCAGAAGCTTCTGTCTGCAAGGGTTGTGATCCCTGTTCCCTCGCATCATCGGAAACAGGGCTATTACTCAAGCCTGTTTCTAGTACCGAAGCCGGACGGCTCAGTCAGACCAATCCTGAACTTGAAAGATCTCAATCCGTATTTGAAGGTATTCAAGTTCAAGATGGAGTCCCTCCAGTCTGTTATTGCGGGGTTGGAAAAAGACGAGTTTCTGGCATCCTTAGACATCAAGGACGCATACTTACATGTTCCCATTTGGCCTCCTCATCAGGCTTTTCTCCGGTTCGCAATACAGGACGTTCATTTACAGTTCCAGGCCCTTCCTTTCGGTCTCTCTTCTGCTCCCAGAGTGTTCACAAAGGTCATGGCGGTCATGATGGCCCTACTTCGGAAGCAGGGTGTGACAATTGTTCCCTATCTGGACGATCTGCTAATAAAAGCAAGCTCAGCAGAAGGGTTACTTCAGAATATCCGGATGACACAGGACCTTCTGATCCGACACGGGTGGGTCCTGAATTTTCCGAAGTCTCACTTATGCCCCTCACAACAGCTGTTGTTTCTGGGAATGATTCTCGACAGTCCATCAGAGGGTTTTCCTTCTGCGGGACAAGATACTGTCTCTACAGACACTGGTAAGATTGGTCCTTCAGCACCGTCGGGTGTCAGTATATCTGTGCATTCGCCTGCTGGGAAAGATTTTAGCAGCGTTCGAAGCTCTTCCGTACGGTCGCTTCCACTCTCGACCTTTTCAGCTGTGTCTTCTACATCAGTGGTCAGGATCTCATCTGTTCCTTCATCAGCGGGTGACGCTATCTCCAAAGGCACGGTCATCGCTGCTCTGGTGGCTCCAGTCGACCCATCTGTTGGAAGGAAGACGGTTCGGCATATGGGATTGGACTCTCCTCACCACGGACGCCAGTCTGCGAGGCTGGGTGGCAGTGACCCTGGGACATCAGTTTCAGGGGCGCTGGTCAATCCACGAATCCGCTCTCCCCATAAACATTCTCGAACTAAGGGCGGTGTACAACGCCCTGCTGCAGGCACATCACCTCCTGCGAGGTCGAGCGATCAGAGTTCAGTCCGACAACGCCACGGCGGTAGCGTACATCAACCGTCAGGGCGGTACTCGCAGCCGCGCAGCGATGAGGGAAGTCACCAACATCCTTCTCTGGGCGGAGAAGTATGCTCCGTCCTTCTCGGCAATATTCATTCCGGGAGTGGACAATTGGGAAGCCGACTATCTAAGCCGACAGGACATGCACCCGGGAGAGTGGTCGCTACATCCCCAGGTGTTTTGGCAACTGGTACGTCGGTGGGGAAAACCACAGATCGACCTCATGGCATCCCGCCTGAACCATCAGTTGCCTCTTTATTTCTCTCGGACAAGGGACCCGACGTCGGCGGGCGTGGATGCCCTCACGGCTCCTTGGAATTTCCGGTTCGTCTACCTCTTTCCTCCTTTCCCGCTGTTGCCAAAGGTTCTGCAACGCATCAAGAGGGAAGAAGCTCTGGTTCTCCTAGTGGCTCCGGATTGGCCACGCAGGGTTTGGTACTCCTCTACATCTGTTGTCGGTGGCCGAGCCTTGGACCCTACCACTACGAGACGACCTTCTACAACAGGGTCCTTTTCTTTATCCAGACTTACGCAGGCTACGTTTGACGGTGTGGCTGTTGAGAAAGCCATCTTGACAAGGAAGGGGATTCCTCGTACAGTTATACCTACCATGCTTCGGGCTAGAAAGTCAGTTACATCTTCTCACTACTACCGCATTTGGAAGGCTTATGTAGCATGGTGTGAGCGTCGAGAATTTTCTCCTTCCGTGTATAGCTTAGCCCGTCTTCTCCGTTTTTTGCAGGCGGGTTTTTCAGCAGGCCTAAGACTGGGCTCACTAAAAGTGCAGGTCTCTGCTCTTTCGGTTTACTTCCAGAAAAGGTTAGCCTTGCTGCCTGAGGTTCAGACCTTCTTTCAAGGGGTTCTTCGAATACAACCTCCCTTCCGTCCTCCGACAGCGCCATGGGACCTCAGTCTTGTCCTGTCTTTTCTGCAGTCTTCATTGTTTGAGCCCCTGGAATCAGTAGAGATAAAATATCTCACCTGGAAGGTGGTTCTTCTCCTGGCGCTGGCTTCCGATAGACGGGTGTCGGAACTGGGGGCTCTCTCTTGCAGGTCTCCTTACCTGGTGTTTCATGTGGATAGGGCCGAGCTTCGTACTCGTATGTCCTTTCTACCTAAAGTGGTGTCTGATTTTCACATCAATCAGCCGCTTGTCGTCCCGGCCCTCTCGGGGGACTCTCCGGATGCGAGATCATTGGACGTTGTAAGAGCCCTCAAGATCTATGTGGATAGGACTTCAGCTATTCGGAAGTCTGATTCCTTATTTGTTCTGTACGACGCTGCCCGCCATGGTTGGCCGGCCTCTAAGCAAACCTTGTCTAGATGGATTCGACTGACCATCAGACAAGCTTATTTGGCGGCTTCTCGGGAACCTCCATCTTCCATTTCAGCACACTCCACACGCTCTGTGGGACCTTCGTGGGCGGCTGCCCGGGGGGTCTCTATGACTACTTTATGTCGGGCGGCTACTTGGTCCGGCCGTCATACGTTTGTCAAATTCTACAAGTTTGATACTTTCGCGGCATCTGCATCTCAGTTCGGCCGAGCGGTTTTACAGGACTCTCAGCGCTCTCCCACCCGTTCTGGGAGCTCTGGGACGTCCCCATTGTAACTACGCTCCAGTGGCCCCTAGTGGATGAAGGAGAAATCAGGATTTTGGTACTTACCGATAAATCCCTTTCTCCGATTCCACAGGGGCCACTGGACGCCCGCCCAGCGCTGTTCCTCCTTGTTGTTGTTTTTTGCTTAACGGTTTGCGGTTCAATAAATGACCGCTTGTTGAGTTCAGGTTAGCCTGTTTATTGTTAGGTTCTATTCCAGGGTTAGTTTGGGTTATCCTGGTTGACTGGACGTCAATAACCTCCTCTACCTTAAGGTTTTCTTTATTACAGCTCTCCTTGGGCACAGTTTTACGTAGACTGGCTTGGAGGGGAGATAGTAGGGGAGGAGCTAGCCACAGGGTTAGAGTTTTTTTAAGTGCCAGCTCCCAGTTACTGCCTACTATTCCCCATTGTAACTACGCTCCAGTTGCCCCTGTGGAATCGGAGAAAGGGATTTATCGGTAAGTACCAAAATCCTGATTTTTATATCAGTAGGTAACAGTGATATGGGCCTACATGATTCTACCCGGCTAGGGTCCTTGGGCCTGATTTAAGACCTGTTCACTCGCTAGGTTTTTTTTTCAGTCCTGCGTTCGCATAGTTGCCGCCTGTAGAGGAGTGTATCTTCGCTTTGCAAGTGTGCAATTGCATGTGTAGCAGAGCTGTACAAACAGATTTTGTGCAGTCTCTAAGTAGGCCAGGACTTACTCAGCCGCTGCAAACGCTTCAGCCTGTCCGGGACTGGAATTGACGTCAAAAACCCTCCCTGCACACGCTTGGACACACCTGTGTTTTTACAACCACTTACAGAAAACTGTTAGTTGACACCCACAAACGGCTTCTTCCTGTCAATCTCTTTCCGATCGCCCATGCAAATTTATTCTTCGCTCAAACCCATTGCTGAGAGGCGATCCGCTTTGTAACTGTGTGATGCGCCTGTGCATTGCGGTGCATACGCAAGCGCAGTTTAGACCTGATCGCCCGCTGTATGAAAATGCAGACTAGCGATCAGGTCTGAATTAGCCCTTGTCTGGTTTCAACAGAACCTACTAACTGCGGCTAGGTTGCGCTTCTTAGGCTACTGGACACCATTAGCTCCAGAGGGTTCAAACACAGGATCTTAACCTTGGTCGTCCGTTCCCGGAGCCGCTCCGCCGTCCCCCTCGCAGAGCCAGAAGACAGAAGCCGGCAGAAGCAAGAAGACATCAAAATCGGCGGCAGGAGACTCCTGTCTTCACATGAGGTAGCGCACAGCACTGCAGCTGTGCGCCATTGCTCCCACACTACCATCACACTCCGGTCACTGTAGGGTGCAGGGCGCAGGGGGGGGCGCCCTGGGCAGCAATTATGATACCTCTTGGCAAAAGTCACATATATACAGCTGGGCACTGTATATATGTATGAGCCCCTGCCATTATTTTTACACAGAAAGCGGGACAGAAGCCCGCCGCTGAGGGGGCGGGGCTTCTTCCTCAGCACTCACCAGCGCCATTTTCTCTCCACAGCTCCGCTGAGAGGAAGCTCCCCAGGCTCTCCCCTGCAGTCTCCAGGTAGAAAGAGGGTAAAAAGAGAGGGGGGGGGCCACATAAATTTAGGCGCATAAATCAGTTATACAGCAGCTACTGGGTAAACACTAAGTTACTGTGTAATCCCTGGGTTATATAGCGCTGGGGTGTGTGCTGGCATACTCTCTCTATGTCTCCCCAAAAGGCCTTGTGGGGGTCCTGTCCTCAATTAGAGCATCCCCTGTGTGTGTGCGGTGTGTCAGTACGATTGTGTCGACATGTTTGACGAGGAAGGCTACGTGGAGGCAGAACAGGTGCAGATGAATGTGGTGTCTCCGCCGACGGCGCTGGCACCTGATTGGATGGATATGTGGAAGGTGTTAAATGATAATGTAAACTCCTTGCATAAAAGATTGGATAAAGCTGAAGCCTTGGGACAGTCAGGGTCTCAACCCATGCCTGATCCTACAGCTCAGAGGCCGGCAGGGTCTCAAAAGCGCCCACTATCCCAAATTGTTGACACAGATATCGACACGGATTCTGACTCCAGTGTCGATGGCGATGACGCAAAATTGCAGCCTAAAATGGCTAAAGCCATCCGCTACATGATTATAGCAATGAAGGATGTGTTGCATATATCAGAGGAAAACCCTGTCCCTGACAAGAGGGTTTATATGTTTGGGGAGAAAAAGCAAGAGGTGACTTTTCTCCCTTCACATGAATTAAATGAATTATGTGAAAAAGCGTGGGATTCTCCTGATAGGAAAGTGCTGATTTCCAAAAGATTACTTATGGAGTATCCTTTCCCGCCAACGGACAGGTTACGCTGGGAATCCTCGACAAAGCGTTGACGCGCTTATCCAAGAAGGTGGCCCTGCCGTCATAGGATATGGCCGCCCTAAAGGATCCTGCTGATAGGAAGCAGGAAGGTATCCTGAAGTCTGTTTATGCACATTCCGGTACTCTACTGAGGCCAGCAATTGCTTCGGCCTGGATGTGTAGTGCTGTAGCAGCATGGACAGATACTGTCTGAGGAAATAGATACCCTGGACAGGGAGACTATTTTACTGACCCTGGGGCATATCAAAGACGCTGTCCTATATATGAGGGATGCCCAGAGGGACATTTGCCTACTGGGCTCTAGAATAAACGCAATGTCGATTTCTGCCAGAAGGGTCCTGTGGACTCTGCAATGGACAGGTGATGCCGACTCTAAAAAACACATGGAGGTTTTACCTTATAAGGGTGAGGAATTGTTTGGGGACGGTCTCTCGGACCTAGTTTCCACAGCTACGGCTGGGAAGTCAAATTTTTTGCCATATATTCCCTCACAGCCTAAGAAAGCACCGTATTACCAAATGCAGTTCTTTCGTTCACAAGAAAGCCAGAGGGGCATCCTTTCTTGCCAGAGGCAGGGGTATAGGAAAGAAGCTGCACCATACAGCTAGTTCCCAGGAACAGAAGTCCTCCCCGGCTTCCACTAAATCCACCGCATGACGCTGGGGCTCCACAGGTGGAGCCGGGAGCGGTGGGGGTGCGTCTCCGAAATTTCAGCCACCAGTTGGTTCGTTCACAGGTGGATCCCTGGGCTATGGATCCCTGGGCTATACAGATTGTGTCTCAGGGATACAAGCTGGAATTCGAAGTGATGCCCCCTCACCGTTACCTAAAATCGGCCCTGCCAGCTTCCCCCAAGGGAAAGGGAGGTAGTGTTAGCGGCAATTCACAAGTTATATCTCCAGCACGTGGTGGTAAAGGTTCCCCTCCTTCAACAGGGAAGGGGTTACTATTCCACAATGTTTGTGGTACCGAATCCGGACGGTTCGGTCAGACCCATTTTGAATTTAAAATCCCTGAACATTTATCTGAAGAAATTCAAGTTCAAAATGGAATCGCTCAGAGCAGTCATTGCAAGCCTGGAAGAGGGGGATTTTATGGTGTCTCTGGAAATCAAGGATGCTTACTTGCATGTCCCCATTTATCCACCTCATCAGGAGTACCTCAGGTTTGTGTCATTACCAATTCCAGACGTTGCCGTTTGGCCTGTCCACGGCACCGAGAATATTTCCCAAGGTAATGGCGGAAATGATGGTGCTCCTTCGAAAGCAAGGAGTTACAATTATCCCATACTTGGACGATCTCCTCATAAAGGCGAGGTCCAGGGAGCAGTTTGCTGATCAGCGTAGCACACTCTCAGGAAGTGTTGCAACAGCACGGCTGGATTCGGAATATTCCAAAGTCGCAGCTGATTCCTACGACGTGTCTGCCCTTCCTATGCATGATTCTGGACACAGACCAGAAGAAGGTGTTTCTCCCGGCGGAGAAGGCTCAGGAGCTCGTGACTCTGGTCAGAGACCTCCTAAAACCAAAACAGGTGTCGGTGCATCACTGCACGCGAGTCCTGGGAAAGATGGTGGCGTCATACGAAGCCATTCCCTTCGGCAGGTTCCATGCGAGGATCTTTCAGTGGGATCTGTTGGACAAGTGGTCCGGATCGCATCTTCAGATGCATCGGGTGATCACCCTATCCCCCAGGGCCAGGGTGTCTCTTCTGTGGTGGCTGCAGAGTGCTCACCTTCTCGAGGGCCGCAGGTTCGGCATACAGGACTGGGTCCTGGTGACCACGGATGCAAGCCTCCGAGGATGGGGGGCAGTCACTCAGGGAAGAAACTTCCAAGGGCTGTGGTCAAGTCAGGAGGCTTGTCTGCACATCAATATCCTGGACCATATACAACGCGCTGAGTCAAGCGGAGCCTCTGCTTCGAAACCAACCGGTGCTGATTCAGTCAGACATCACCGCAGTTGCCCATGTAAACCGCCAGGGCGGCACAAGAAGCAGGGTGGCAATGGCGGAAGCCACCAGGATTCTTCGTTGGGCGGAGAATCACGTGCAAGCACTGTCAGCAGTGTTCATTCCGGGAGTGGACAACTGGGAAGCAGACTTCCTCAGCAGGCACGACCTCCACCCGGGAGAGTGGGGACTTCATCAAGAAGTCGTCACGCAGATTGCAAATCGATGGGAACTGCCACAGGTGGACATGATGGCGTCCCGCCTCAACAAAAAGCTAAAAAGGTATTGTGCCAGGTCAAGGGACCCTCAGGCGATAGCTGTGGACACACTAGTAACACCGTGGGTGTTCCAGTCGGTCTATGTGTTTCCTCCTCTTCCTCTCATACCCAAGGTGCTGAGAATCGTAAGAAAAAGAGGAGTGAGAACAATACTCATTGTTCCGGATTGGCCAAGAAGGACTTTGTACCCGGAACTGCAAGAAATGCTCACAGAGGACCCATGGCTTCTGCCTCTCAGACAGGACCTGTTGCAACAGGGACCCTGTCTGTTCCAAGACTTACCGCGGCTGCGTTTGACGGCATGGCGGTTGAACGCCGGATCCTAGCAGAAAAAGGCATTCCTGATTAAGTTATTCCTACGCTAATAAAGGCTAGGAAGGACGTGACAGCAAAGCACTATCACCGTATATGGCGAAAATATGTTGCTTGGTGTGAGGCCAGGAGGGCCCCTACAGAGGAATTCCAGCTGGGCCGGTTCCTGCACTTCCTACAGTCAGGAGTGACTATGGGCTTAAAATTGGGGTCCATAAAGGTCCAGATTTCAGCCCTATCCATTTTCTTTCAAAAGAACTGGCTTCTCTTCCTGAGGTTCAGACGTTTGTTAAGGGAGTGCTACTTATTCAGCCCCCTTTTGTTCCACCAGTGGCACCTTGGGATGTCAACGTGGTGTTGGGTTTCCTGAAATCCCTCTGGTTTGAGCCACTTAAGACCGTGGAGCTAAAGTATCTCACGTGGAAAGTGGTCATGCTATTGGCCTTAGCTTCGGCTAGGCGTGTGTCAGAATTGGCGGCTTTGTCATGTAAAAGCCCCTATCTGGTTTTCCATATGGA
The DNA here is from genome assembly GCF_028390025.1 of Pseudophryne corroboree. Classification (NCBI taxonomy): domain Eukaryota; kingdom Metazoa; phylum Chordata; class Amphibia; order Anura; family Myobatrachidae; genus Pseudophryne; species Pseudophryne corroboree. The sequence goes on from NC_086447.1 coordinate 658,441,641, forward strand.
CATGGCAGAATTACGGACTCGTCCGCAGTTTCTGCCGAAGGTGGTGTCATCCTTTCATTTGAACCAACCTATTGTGGTGCCTGCGGCTACTCGTGACTTGGAGGATTCCAAGTTGCTTGATGTAGTCAGTGCTTTGAAGATTTATGTAGCCAGAACGGCTGGAGTCAGAAAAACTGACTCGCTGTTTATCCTGTATGCATCCAACAAGCTGGGTGCTCCTGCTTCAAAGCAGACTATTGCTCACTGGATTTGTAACACGATCCAGCATGCTCATTCTGCGTCTGGCTTGCCGCATCCAAAATCAGTAAAAGCCCATTCCACAAGAAAAGTGGGCTCTTCTTGGGCGGCTGCCCGAGGGGTCTCGGCATTACAGCTTTGCCGAGCTGCTACTTGGTCGGGTTCAAACACCTTTGCAAAATTCTACAAGTTTGATACCCTGGCTGAGGAGGACCTTTTGTTTGCCCATTCGGTGCTG